>NC_041381.1:467482314-467550810 GCF_002162155.2 Triticum dicoccoides
GGCAACATCGATCGGCTTCAGTTAGCAGCAGTAGTGAAGGAATCGATCGCTCGGGTTCAGTAACACGTAGCTTGTAGTGCAATCGCTCGGGTTTAGTTAGAGCCCAACGCCTCGCTCGGGTTCAGTTAGAGCCAGCGCCTCGCACACACGCGTGTACGTGTACGAGAGAAACGCGCATCGCTCGGCCCCCGACCTCCCACCGTAACTGGGAACTCCCCGAAATTTTCCTCCCCCTCGCTTCTACCACGGTTTTTTCCGTCATGGACAGCCCAAAGAATGTCATGCAGCTGCGTCTCCGGCCCGCCCAGGACGAAAAGCCCATTTTCTGTCATGATTTTTTATCATAGAAGTAGGAGCCCACCACATCTATGATGATACCGGGTTTTGTCACAATTATCGTCATAGAAGTGTCATATGTATGACAGGAAAAAAATTCATTCGGCCCAAAATGTCACAGATGTGTCTTTTTTTGTAGTGTATGGAAGTAACGGTAACGACGGCAAAAGTTACAGTAGCAGTTTTGTAGTAATCGTAACAGTGGCAACGGAAAAGTAACTAAGCAAAGAACAATATGTGAAAGGCTCGTAGGCAATGGATCAATGATGGATAATTATGTCGGATGTGATTCCTAATGCAATAGTTATAACACAGGGTGACACAGAACTAGATCTAGTTCACGAATGTAATGTAGGCATGTATTCCGAATATAGTCATACGTGCTTATGGAAAATAACTTGCATGACATCTTTTGTCCTACCCTCCTGTGGCAGCGGGGTCCTATTGGAAACTAAGGTATATTAAGGCCTCCTTTTAATGGAGTACCGGACCAAAGCATTAGTACTTAGTGAATACATGAACTCCTCAAACTATGGTCATCACCGAGAGTGGTCCCGATTATCGTCACTTTGGGGTTGTCGGATCATAACACATAGTAGGTGACTATTGGCTTGCAAGATAGGATCAAGAACTCACATATATTCATGAAAACATAATAGGTTCAGATCTGAAATCATGGCACTCGGGCCCTAGTGACAAGCATTAAGCATGGCAAAGTCATAGCAACATCAATCTTAGAACATAATGGATACTAGGGATCAAACCCTAACAAAACTAACTCGATTACATGGTAAATCTCATCCAACCCATCACCGTCCAGCAAGCCTATGATGGGATTACTCACGCACGGCGGTGAGCATCATGAAATTGGTGATGGATGATGGTTGATGATGATTGTGGTGACGGATTCCCCACTCCGTAGCCCCGAACGGACTCCAGATCAGCCCTCCCAAGGAAGATTAGGGCTTGGCGGCGGCTCCGTATCGTAAAACGCGATGAATCCTTCTCTCTGATTTTTTTCTCCGCGAAAGTGAATATATGGAGTTGGAGTTGAGGTCGGTGGAGTCCCAAGGGGCCCATGAGGCAGGGGGCGTGCCCCAGGGGGGCGCCCTGCACCCTCGTGGATAGGGTGTGGGCCCCCTGATGCTGATTCCTTCGCCAATATTTTTATTAATTCCAAAATGTGTCTCCGTGGATTTTTAGGTCATTCCGAGAACTTTTGTTTCTACACAAAAATAACACCATGGCAGTTCTGCTGAAAACAACATCAGTCCGGGTTAGTTCCATTCAAATCATGCAAGTTAGAGTCCAAAACAAGGGCAAAATTGTTTGGAAAAGTAGATACGTTGGAGATGTACCAACTCCCCCAAGCTTAAACCTTTGCTTGTCCTCAAGCAATTCATTGACAAACTGAAAGTGATAAAGAAAAACTTTTACAAACTCTGTTTGATCTTGTTGTTGCAAATATGTAAAGCCAACATTCAAGTTTTCAGCAAAGATTATGAACTAACCATATTCACAATAACATTTAGGTCTCATGTTTAGTCAAATCAATGGCACAATCAACTAGCGAGCAACAATAATAAATCTTAGATGACAACACTTTCTCAAAACAATCATAATATGATATAACAAGATGGTATCTCACTAGCCCTTTCTCAGACCGTGAAACATAAATGCAGAGCACCCCTGAAGATCAAGGACTGACTAGACATTGTAATTCATGGTAAAAGAGATCCAGTCACAGTCATACTCAATGTAAATTCATAGCAATGCATGCAAATGATAGCGGTGCTCTCCAACTGATGCTTTTTAATAAGAGGATGATGACCCAACATAAAAGTAAATAGATAGGCCCTTCGTAGAGGGAAGCAGGGATTTGTAGAGGTGCGAGAGCTCGAGTTTTGAAATAGAGATAAATAATATTTTGAGTGGCATACTTTCATTGTCAACATAACAACCGAGAGATCTCGATATCTTCCATGCTACATACATTATAGGCGGTTCCCAAACAGAATGGTAAAGTTTATACTCCCCCACCACCAACGAACATCAATCCATGGCTGGCCCGAAGCAATGGGTGTTGTCCAACTAACAACAATCCTGGGGGAGTTTTATTTGCAATTATTTTGATTTGATTTGAGCATGGGACTGGGAATCCCAATTACCGGCTATTTTCTCGTGAATGATGAGCAGAGTCCACTCATCATGAGAATAACCCACCTAGCATGGAAAATATAAACATCCCTAGTTGATACATGAGCTATTCGAGCATACAAAACATAATTTCATTTTAAGGTTTAGAGTTTGTCACATACAAATTTACTTGGAGCGGCAGGTAAATACCGCATATAGGAAGGTATGGTGGACTCATATGGCATAACTTTGGGTTTTATAGAAGTAGATGCACAAGTAGTATTACCGCTTAGTACGAGTGAAGGCTAGAAAGAGACTAGGAAGCGGCCAACTAGAGAGCGACAACAGTCATGAACAAGCATTAAGATTAATCAACAATGAGTGCAAGCATGAGTACGATATAAATCACCATGAACATAAACATCCTGGAGGCTATGTTGATTTTGTTTCAACTACATGTGTCAACATGTGCCAAGTCAAGCCACCCGAATCATTCAACCGAGGATACTACCCTGTCATACCACATCAGAACCATTTTAATAGCATGTTGGCACGCAAGGTAAACCATTATAAACTCCTAGCTAATTAAGTATGGCATGAGCAACTATAATCTCTAATTGTCATTGCAAGCATGTTTCATTCATAATAGGCTGAATCAGGAATGATGAACTAATCATATTTACAAAAACAAGATAGGTCGAGTTCATACATGCTTCTCTCATCTCAATCAGTCCATCATATATCATCATTATTACCTTTCAGTTGCACGACCGAACGGGGTGGATAATAATAATAGTGCACGTGCATTGGACTAAGCTGGAATCTGCAAGCATTTAATACAAAGGAGAGGACAAGGTAATATGGGCTCTTGGTTAAGATCAACAGTAATGCATACGAGAGCCACTCAACATTTTCATCGTGGTCTTCTCCGCTCGAACCCCAAAGAAAAGAAAAGAAATAAAACTATTTACATGGGAAAGCTCCCAACAAGCAAAAGAAGAATGGGAAATCTTTTTGGGTTTTCTTTTAATTTTACTACTACAAGCATGGAAGGTAAACTAGCTAAAGGCTACGACTAATTTTAGTTTTTTTGGTTTTTTAAGGTTTTTCAAACACTCAAGAAGAAAGCTAGAAAATAAAATAAACTAGCATGTATAGTACAATGAAAAAGTATGAACACCGACAACTAGCATGAGTGTGCGAACATGAATGTAATGTCGGTGAGAAATACGTACTCCGCCAAGCTTAGGCTTTTGGCCTAAGTTGGTCTATGCCCATGGATCGAAGCTACTCTCTCCAGTGTACTGAGGAGGGTCCTTTGGGTGCCACTAGTTAGCGATCTCCTCCGGATCCTACTGATAAAGATACTGTTAATAGGAATCAAGTGGTGGCTCTGGCTCTGGCTCTGGCTCTGGAACTTGTGTCAGATTCCAGTATGCATAAATGGCTTCAGGCAAGATGAGGTACATGTTGTTCGCGCTGGTCATTGAGGAAGTCGGTGAGGCCTGCATTCTCAGCCAAGTAATAAAAGTGGTCGTAAATTCTGACGGTCTTCAAGAACACATCACAAGGCCATTCACACGGTCGGACCTCCGCGGTGCGAGGAAGATTGTATTTGGGCTTTTTATTCTCGTCATTCTGCTTATCCTTCGAGCTTCGACTCGAGGAGCCCCTCAACAATCTCTTCATCATTTTCTTTCTCTAAAAAAATTTTGAAACTTTTAGTGACTCAAAATAAAAGTGAACCAAACTCAACAAGATTGATAGCAACAACTCCCACAAGTGCCTAGAGGCTATATCATGCATTAAAACTACTTTGGACCATACAAATTTGACATGCAAGCTCAAGAACAGGGTCACCTCAGCAGCAAAAATTTGCAATAAACAAAGCACTAGAACAAAACTAATTGGACCATTGGAGGAGTCACATACTGAAGAACAATCCCCCAAAACAGTTTTGTGAACGGAGCTTTGAGCAAGGGGATCGAAAAGGGCAGCAAGATGTGCTAGAACACGGGTTTGAGCTATGGGAGGATTTTTTCTGGAGGAAGACGAAGTGAGTGGGTGCTGAATAAGTGGAGGGGGTCCACGTGAGGTCCACGAGGAAGGGGGCGCTCCTTAGGGGGGTGGGCGTGCCCTGTGCCCTCGTGGCCAAATGGTGGCCCCCCGGGTGTGTTCTCAGTGCCAGAAATTCTTAAATATTCTAAAAAAAATCATACTTCATTTTCAGGACATTTGGAGAACTTTTATTTTTGGGGTATTTTTTATTGCATGGATAACTCAGAAAACAGACAAAAAAAATACTTTTTTTGCTTAATTTAATATAAATAACATAAGTAAAAGGAGGGTACAGATAGTTGTGCTTTCTAACTTCATCCATCTCATGCTCATCAAAAGGAATCCACTAACAAGGTTGATCAAGTCTTGTTAACAAACTTCTTTCGAATAAAATGAAACCGGAGAATTTTAGAATAACACTAGGTTATCTCAACGGTGATATGCATGTCCCCAACAATAAGAATATCATATTTCTTTTTGATAGTAGGAAGAGGGAATTCAAAACCTCCAATAGTAATTGTTGAAATTTTTCCAATAGAATTGATACTATGAACTTGAGGTTGTTTCCTCAGAAAGCGTACCATATGCTCATTGCCATTGACATGAAAAGTGACATTGCCTTTGTTGCAATCAATAAACAGCCCCTGTAGTATTCAAAAAGGGTCTACCAAGGATGATCGACATACTGTCGTCCTCGGGAATGTCAAGAATAACAAAGTTCGTTCATCTTGCTGCCATTTTTCATGGAAACCTTCTTGCTGGCTGGCTGCTTGGAGTCTTTGGAAGGAAAGGAATAACAAACACTTTAGGAAAATAGTCCCCTCCAAGGAATCCTGGCTGAGAAGATTCAAAGAAGATTTCCATGAATAGTAGGTGACCATTGACTTGTAAGATAGGATCAAGAACTCACATATATTCATGAAAGCATAATAGGTTCATATCTGAAATCATGGCACCCGGGCCCTAGTGACAAGCATTAAGCATGGCAAAGTCATAGCAACATCAATCTTGGAACATAATGGATACTAGGGATCAAACCCTAACAAAACTAACTCGATTACATGGTAAATCTCATCCAACCCATCACCGTCTAGAAAGCCTACGATGGGATTACTCACGCACGGCGGTGAGCATCATGAAATTGGTGATGGAGGATGGTTGATGATGACGATGGCGACTGATTCCCCACTCCGGAGCCCCGAACAGACTCCAGATCAGCCCTCCCGAGGAAGATTAGGGCTTGGTGGCGGCTCCATATCGTAAAACGCGACGAATCCTTCTCGCTGATTTTTTTCTCCCCGAAAGTGAATATATGAGTTGGAGTTGAGGTTGGTGGAGTCCCAAGGGGCCCACGAGGCAGGGGGTGTGCCCTGCACCCTCATGAACAGGCTGTGGGGCCCCTGATGCTGATTCTTTCGCCAATATTTTTTGTTAATTCCAAAACGTGTCTCCGTGGATTTCGAGGTCATTCCGAGAAATTTTATTTCTACACAAAAATAACACCATGGCAGCTCTGCTGAAAACAACGTCAGTCCGGGTTAGTTCCATTCAAATCATGCAAGTTAGAGTCCAAAACAAGGGCAAAAGTGTTTGGAAAAGTAGATACATTGCAGACGTATCAGCCAACATGTATGTATCGTTGCTACTAAGGATAATAAGATGAGATCCATATCTGCCGCAATAGATAAATGTATCTCATCTACATCATGTCATTGTTCTTATTGCATTACTCCATTTTCTCATGAACTTAATACACTAGATGCATGCTGGATAGCGGTCTATGTGTGGAGTAATAGTAGTAGATGCAAGCAGGAGTCGGTCTACTAATCTTGGACGTGATTCCAATATAATGATCATTGCCTGGATATCGTCATGATTATTTGAAGTTCTATCAATTGCCCAACAGTAATTGTTTTCCCACCATTTGCTATTTTTCTCGAGAGAAGCTACTATTGAAATCTATGGCGCCGGGTCTCTTTTCATCATATTTACCTTTGCGATCCATTTTCTCTTGCATTTATTTTCAGATCTATTAAACGAAAAATACAAAAATACCTTGCTGCAATTTATTTGCTACGCGATCTATTTATCCTATTTACCACTTTTTACCTCACATTTTTGCCTATCTTGAGGCGTCGTACCCGAAAGGGATTGACACGCCCTTTAACACGTCGGGTTGTGAGTATTTGTTATTTGTGTGCAGGTGTTGTTTACGTGGTGTGAGGAGGTTCTCCTACTGGTTCGATACCCTCGATCTCATCACTGAGGGAAATACCTACCATCGCTATACTACATCATCCCTTCCACTTTAGGGAAATACCGACGTAGTTCTAGAAGACATCATACACCATAAAGAAAGGTGTGTATCTAGTTGTTTGATTGGGTGTGGTCCGGAGTCCCCAGAGTACGGAATCGAGGTCCTCAACCCAGTGCTTATCTGATTCTCGGAAAGAGCGCACTAGTCTGGGCTTAATACCACTCATGATCAGACCATTGGCCCGTTTGACTTGGCCGTTCGTTTGAGGGTGGTATATAGATGCATAGTCGAGTTTAATGCCCAACTCAGTGCACCAAGTTTTCACCTCATCAGTTGTGAAGTTAGAGACATTATCAGTGTTGGTACTGTGCGGGACACCATAACGATGGACTATGCCGGATATAAAGTCGATCACTGGTCCGGCCTCAGCTGTTTTTAGTGGTTTGGCTTCTATCCATTTAGTGAATTTATCCACCATGACCAATAAGTACTTCTTTTTGTGGCTTCCCCCTTTAAGGGGTCCGACCATGTCAAACCCCTAGATGGAAAGGGCCAAGTAATGGGGATTGTTGTTAATGTGGTGGGAGGCATATGGCTCTGATTGGCGAAAAGTTGACAGCCCACGCAATGTTGTACAAGGTCTTTAGCGTCGGCTCGAGCCGTAGGCCAGAAAAAGCATGTCCGGAACGCCTTGCTTACGAGGGCACGGGCTGCGGCGTGATGATCGCCGAGACCGGCATGTATTTCTGCCAAGAGCTGCCTTCCCTCCCTTTCGGAGATACACCTTTGGAGGACTCCGGTTGTACTTCTCTTATATAATTCGCATTCATGTACCTTGAAGGCTTTGGAGCGCTGAACTATGCATCACGCCTCGTTTTGATCGTCGAGGAGCTCTTGCCTATTAAGGTAGGCCAAGTAAAGTTTGGTCCAAGGGGCGATAACCGCCATGATCTCATGAGCAGAGGGTGTTATCTCGATATCCGAACCTCCGACGTTGTCCGCATTGTTTTCGGAGGTTGGGGGTGTGATCAGGTCTGCATTGCCTTCGCCGCTCTCACCCTGCCACACCATAGATGGCTTGAAGACCCACTCCACAAATGTGTTGGGTGGCACGGGGTCGCGTTTAGCGCCCAGACGAGCAAGGATGTCGGCTGCCTGATTACTATCTCAGGCGACACGATGGAACTCAAGTCTGTCGAACCAAGCTGACAGTTTTAATATGGCGTTTCGATATGCCATAATTTTGGGTCTTTCGCATTGAACTCTCCATTGCCCTGTGAAATTGCGAGGATCGAATCACTGTGCACCTCCAAGCGTTGTGTGCCCATGGAGCCAGCCATACAAAGACCATGCAGTAGCGCCTCTTATTCGGTTGCATTATTAGAGTCTGTATACATAATTTGCAATATGTAGCGGACTGTATCTCCAGTGGGGGATGTGAGGATTATGCCATCCCCCCAGTCCGGCCAGCATTTTGGAGCTAATAAAGTACATGATCCAGTTACAATATGAGTTGTAATCTTTAGGGAGTTCGGCTTCCGTCCATTCGGCTATAAAGTCGGCCAATACCTGGGATTTGATAGCCCGGCATGGCTTGTGTATAATTTTGAACGGTAATAGCTCGATGGCCCATTTGGATATGTAGCCAGTGGCATCCCTATTATTAATGATGTCATTCAGTGGCACCATGGATGCCACTGTGACCGAACACTCTTGAAAGTAGTGCCAAAGTTCGCGAGACGCCATGAAGACTGTATAGGCTATCTTCTGATAGTGCAGGTATCGCAATTGCAAGGTGTAAGTACCTCCGATACATAGTAAACTGGTTTTTGGGTGGGGAATTTATGTCCCTTCTCTCCTTGCTCGACGGCTAAGGGAGTCCTAGACTAAGGGGTCCTCAGGCGTCCGGGCTATGTGATATGTGTCGGACTGATGGGCCGCGAAGATACAAGACAGAAGGCCCTCCCTTGTGTCCGGATGGGACTCTCCTTTGCGTGGATGGCAAGCTTGGCGTTTGGATTTTGCATCTTCCTTTCTTAGTAAACCGACTCTGTACAACCCTAGGCCCCTTCGGTGTCTATATAAACCGGAGGGTTTCGTCCGTAGGGGCAGAACAATCATACATGCTAGACATCTAGGGTTTAGCCATTACGATCTCGAGGTAGATCAACTCTTATAACCCCTATACTCATCAAAGTCAATCAAGCAAGAAGTAGGGTATTACCTCCATTAAGAGGGCCCGAACCTGGGTAAACATCGTGTCCCCTGCCTCCTGTTACCTTTGATCCTTAGACGCACAATTCGGGATCCCCTACCCAAGATCTGCCAGTTTTGACACCGACATTGGTGCTTTCATTGAGAGTTCCACTGTGTCATCGCTAGAAGGCTCGATGGCTCCATCAATCATCCACAACAATGCTGCCTTGAGGGAGACTTTTCTCCCCGACCAAATCTTCACATTCGGCGGCTTTGCTGCATGCCAATTCGATCGGCCATCTGGAGCAGATCGACAGCTACGCCCCTGGTCATTCGATCAGTTTTGGAAACCTAAACTATGTCACTGATATCCGAGGAGACTTGATCTTCCAAGGGTTTGCGGCCTCGACCACAACTCTAGCCTTAGATCCGGAACACATCACCGGGTCCGAAGACGGGAGTTTAGAGCCTGCTGGACTCCCCACAGCCATAGAGCTTAACACCGGAGAGACGGAGGGGATTGTTTCACCGGCAGGCCCAAAGTCACGCCAGGCTCCCTTCATCAATATGAAGCCGGATGCACCCTCGAACACCAGCTCCGAACTCTCAAGGTCCGTGTTATGCGAGCTCGGCCAGGGAACTTCCATCCTGCCCAACTCCATGAACTCTCGCTTCCCCGTCCAAACCTTGCTTTTAAACGAAGCCCTGGACTTAATGCGATTTCTCGTTATTACAGAAGAATCACTGCCTAACTACACCCAGCCCATACTCGGGGCTGGGAGCAGGGAATTTTATGTCCCACCCACCACCCACTTCATAGCCACTGTCGAAGACTTGACCGACATGCTGGATTACGCCTCCGAAGACATCGGCGGTATAGACGACGATGCCAAAGAGGAGCAAAGCCAGAACCCATCGTTCACCGGACGCTGGACGACCACTTCCACAGATGTGTACATGCTGGACACACCCAAAGAGGATGACGGGGATGGTGGTAAGGGTCCCATCGAGGACAAGCCTCTTGTGGCACCACCAAATCGTCGACGTCAACGATGCCGCTCGAAATCGCGTCGTGAAAAAGACAGCAATACCGGCACCGGAGACAATAATATTCCAGAGAACGACGAAGACCAAGAAGCCCCTATGGAGCCAACATCTGAACATGATGATTGGGAGGAAGGAAAACTTAACCCTGACGATCCCGTTCGGGACGAGGGCTCGGAGGATAGTAACTACCTACCGATCTCCGAAGAGGATGAGAGCGTCGGCGACGAAGACTTCATCATACCAGAGGAACCCCTTGAACAAGAGTGTTTTAAGCGCCGGCTAGTAGACACGGCAAGAAGCCTCAAAAAGAAGCGGTGGCAACTTCAAGCTGATCAGGATTAACTCAATGACAAATGGACTAATGTCCTGGCAGCCGAGGAATACGGCCTCGAGCGCCCTACTAAGAGTTACCCAAAGCGCAGGCTGCTATCCCAATTCGATGACGAGGCCCTGGAACCTATACCAACGGCATGTAACGCTGCAGATAGAACTGACCAACCACCTCATGGCCGGTACAGAGCGGCAACTCAAGCCGAACACCAGACCACACCACCTCGCCATAGAGGCAGAGATACAATGGCTGCAGGATACACGTATGACCTACAACAGGACCTGGACAAAAGAGCCAGTCATAGCAGATCAATCTATGGATCAAGGGGGCGTGCACCAGCGTGAGAAGACGACCATCAAGCCTGGCGCGACAAGCACAACCTCACCCGGGCCGAAAACCGCATACAGACTTCATTCGAACTGCATCGTGATGTCGCCCGATACAGAGGCACCGCACACCCCCTATGCTTCATCGATGAGGTGATGGAGCACTAGTTCCCAGAAGGGTTTAAACTCGTGAACATTGAATCATATGATGGCACAACATATCCCGAAGTATGGATTGAAGATTTTCTTCTCCACATCCACATGGCTCGCGGTGATGACTTACATGCCATCACATACCTCCCTCTAAAACTTAAGGGACCAGCACGACACTGGCTGAACAGCCTCCCAGAAAACTCTATTGGTAGCTGGGAAGAATTGGAGGACGCCTTCAGAGACAACTTCCAAGGTACCTATGTTCGACCCCTAGACGACGATGACCTTAGTCACATAATCCAGCAACCCGGTGAATCATCCCAGAAGCTCTGGACCAGGTTCTTAATCAAAAAGAACCAAATTGTGGATTGTCCAGACGCTGAAGCATTCACGTCCTTCAAACACAGCGTCTGAGATGAGTGGCTCGCCCGACACCTCGGCCAAGAGAAGCCGAAGTCCATGGCAGCCCTCACCGCACTTATGACCCACTTTTGCGCGGGAGAATATAGTTGGCTAGCTCGTAGAAGAGATACAACCAGCGACCAGGCACCTCTGAAGCCAGGGACGGCAATGGCAAGCCACGACGCAACAAGCACAAGCGTCGAAACGATAGCGAAGACACGACCGTCAACGCCGGATTCAGTGGCCCCAAATCCAGTCAACGGAAGAAGCCATTCAAAGAAGGCAAAGATGGTCCAATCCAGTTTGGACATAATACGTGATCATCCTTGCCAGATTCATAGCAACCCTGATAAACCTTCCAATCACACCAACAGAAACTAATGGGTCTTTAAACATGCCGACAAGCTCAACGTCGAACACAAGAGGAAAAGGCCACCCAGCGAGGACGACGAAGAAGAGCCTCGCCCACCGAACACAGGCGGGCAGAAGAAATTTCCCCCAAGGTCAAAACAATGAATATGATCTACATCACTCACATCCCCAAGCGGGAGTGCAAGCGCTAAATAAGGGACGTCTACGCCGTAGAACCGGTCGCCCCAAAATTCAACCCATGGTCGGTGTTGGGGATATAACTATTAGGTATGACCCACCCAGGAGGGGCCGGGTTATACCTATGGCGATTCATGATATGAAGCCCACGAGGATATTAAAGATGGTGGTTCATAGGTAAGGGCCCAAGGCCCAAGGGCGATTTAAAGCTCGTAGGAATAAACCGCCAGATATGTAAGACTTGTATTGTAAGGCATGTATAGATAGTCACCGAGCCGGACACGTTGTCTATGAGCCGGACGAGACTCTGTGAGCCGCTGGGCGTCAACCTGTGTATATAAAGGGACGACCTGGCGGCCGTTCAGGGCGAGAAACAACAGATCAAAAGCTAGGTCAAGCGGATTGGCTCACTGGTAATCGAGGCATAAGCAATACCACGTCATACTGGATTAGGCCTTTACCTTCACCGCAAGGGGTCGAACCAGCATAAACTCATGTGTCCTTTGTCCCGTTTAACCCCTTTAAGCTAACCTAGTTGCGATGGCTCCACGACTAAGTCCTTTCGCTAGGACATCTGTCGTGACAATTCTATGATAGTCGACATGTCCGATCACCTTCGATCGAAAGGATCACCCGACCAGTATCCGTCACGGAGGATCGGCAGCTTTGGTTCTAGACCCAATCATTGACGGATTCCACCTCATGCTAGCCCCGGTTCATGTGATCGGTAAAGACAATGACTTCATCATCTTTTGGTTGAGGTTTCTCTTCTTCCAGCTTGGGGGCGTGATAATGCATGACAGTCTTTTGGGGCAAATAGCCGGTTTTCACAAAGTCCTGGAGTGTGTTCTCAGTGAAAATGGAGGGAACCCAATTACAGGAAGTGGCTGTCCTTGGGGCCATGGCAACGAAGCCTATAAAGAAAAAGAACAAGTTTGCCGGTTCAAAATAGGCCAGAGGAAAGCTACTACATCACTTATTCAGAATGGAGGCTTAAAAGGGGGCCTAATGGTATATGACTAGCTACAACGGGTTATTTAATCCGTCATGAAAAGATTGATATCCATCAAAGAGTGAAGCTTGCTAAGGTGTTGAAGCTAACTACAACTGATAATGTAAGCCGCCATGACCAGGAAGAAATTTTTTACTAAGTCCTGAACAAACAGGTTCCACAGATTACAATTATTATTCTGGATCAGTGGCAGTTCAGAAAAAAGCAGAACAAGGGAGTTCATAGGTTCTAAGGAGATCTTGTTTCAAGGAAAAAGGGTTCGCTGGCATTGAAAGCAGAGGAAAAACTACTACCGCACAAGTTATATGTTGTTTCCAGATAAAAAGATGCTAGGGTTGAAGATGAACTATGAACAAATAAGAAGAACACGAAGAACTGCTGAAACCCTAATGTGATCTAGAACATGGAAGGAAGAAAGCTTACAGAGGCAGATGAACTGCAGAGGAGCGCTACTGTTCTCTGGTCCATTCAGGTTGATGCAACGGCAAAGGATGAGGAGGACGGTGTGCTTCGCAACGGCGACGGAGCTCAAGTGACAGGAAAGTCGCGAAGAGGAGGAAGATGAAGGAAAAGGGGGAGAACGAGAAGAGGCTATTCGACCCTATTTATAAGGAAAGGTAACAGATGGGCGCAAAACACGAGGAGGCGGAAAACATGGTTATCCAGCTGCTCGGGCGCCTCGATTCTTGGGACGACTATTAAAGATAAAGATCCATTGAGATATATTGGATATTGTGTGAATTAATGACAGGTGACATCATGGCGGGTTATCACAAGTTCAGGAGATGATATTATGGCGGGTTATGAATTCTCGCACAAATGAAGAAGGGAGGATTTTTTTCTAAGTATTGAAGATTGACATGAACCAGTTCAAATCAATCTGGGGCCTAATGTTGGGGATATAACTATTAGGTATGACCCGCCCAGGAGGGGCCGGGTTATACCTATGGCGATTCATGATATGAAGCCCACGAGGATATTAAAGATGGCAGTTCATAGGTAAGGGCCCAAGGCCCAAGGGCGACTTAAAGCCCGTAGGAATAAACCGCCACATATGCAAGACTTGTATTGTAAGGCATGTATAGATAGTCACGGAGCCGGACACGTTGTCTATGAGCCGATCAGGACTCCGTGAGCTTCTGGGCGTCAAACTGTGCATATAAAGGGACGACCCAGTGGCGGTTCAGGGTGAGAAACAACAGATCGAAAGCTAGGTCAAGCGGATTCGCTCCCTGGTAATCAAGACATAAGCAATAGCACCTCAAACTGGATTAGGCCTTTACCTTCACCGCAAGGGGCCCAACCAGTATAAACTCTTGTGTCCTTTGTCCCGTTTAACCCCTTTAAGCTAACCTAGTTGTGATGGCTCCACGACTAAGTCCTTTCGCTAGGACATCTGCCATGACTATTCCACGACAGTTGGCGCCCACCGTGGGGCTAGCGCATGGTGGTTTCGAGTTCTTAAAGGGCAGCTTCGAAGGTCTCAAGGGATATGCTGTGGGCCGGATGACCAAGAGTCATCGCGGCAAGCTCTACATCGACGATGCAGGTTCGGGCCCCGAGGCCGGTTCAATTGAGTATGGGTACCGGGTCCCCTTCGGCGGAATTCGTGTCTTCATTGGCAAGATCGGCGAGCCGGGCCTTGAGCCGGACATCTGCACCGACATCATCAAGCGGCTCAGCGTGCGAGACCTGCCCGCACTCAACCCGCTGTGAAGCGTAGCTTCGTGGGATTCATCCATGCAGCGGAATTTGATGAAGGGTCAATGTTTGGTGGCGAGACGGCCATCTATTCTGACGACGAGTCGTCCACTGGAGAGACTACTTCCTTGTACCAATTGCAAGACGGCGGGCTTGGGGGGTTGTTCCGATGGCGACAGTATTCCGGACCCCTATGAGCCGTCGAACCGGGTTGCAATCTTCATGGCTGGAATGCAGCCTGGGAAAAATTCTTCAACCGCGGCAGCGATGATTTCCGGGTCAGCAGCGGTGATGGTTGCCGGGGCAGGAGGTCCTGTGCGCCCACCGGCTCAGGTGTTGACAGAGTTGCTGGATAGACTCACAGCCTTGTTAAGAGCAAAAGTTAACCCGGCAAATCAAGCTCAGCATAGCGCGGAAATTGCAAAGTTGCGTGATGAGGTAGCGCAAGCCAAGGAGAACCTAGCGGTAGAGGACGTCAGGATGGCTGCGGAATGGGCTGCCCTGGATGCTCAAGCCCAGCGGATTTAGTCAGAAGCTTTCCGACTTATGATTGATCAAAATGCTTCAAATGAAATCATGATGAGGAGGCACCAGTCTAGTCTACCTCCGGTTTACGAGGCGAGAAACCTCTTTCGCATGCCATGAGCAGGGACCAGTAACCCGCCGGAGATAAACCGGGCTGCAGCACCTGGGGTTGGAACACCAATTCAACCACGCATGACGGAACCCCCTCGTCTGAATAGGGCTCCGCCTCAACATGTCCCTACACTACCGGGTCATTATTCCAATCCTTTGGAAAACATGATTGTTGTGGAGGCACGATTGGCGTCTCTCCCGGTGGATGGCGACTCTCCAGCGGCGGTTGAAACACGAAGGGCTAGAGAACTTCTTCAGATAGCATTGGTGCAGCAGGAGGCATATACTTACAGTCGAGATAGGATTCACTCGACCCCTCGCCCAAGACAGAGTTATAGCAGGCTCATGGACTCACCAGCCATTTCAAGCAATGCTCAGCACCGCAACCAGCCGCGTGGGTATGACCCGACGCTTGATGGAGCCCATAACTTGGCTGATCAGGACAGAGTGCATCAAGAGGCTGAGCAGGCGGCTCAGCGGGCGGCTCACCAGCCCCTTCCAGTTTATCCAACGACTTTGGTAGAGGCGGGTGTGACCTCTAGAACTACAGGTGTACCCTGTTTGGTAACGGCTCTACGTAATGAGCATTTGCCCAAAGATTTCTAGGGACCTCCCAAGGTGCCTAATTACATAGCCGACTTACCCCCTGAGGCGTGGATTGAAAGTTATGAGATGTCCATGGAGCTGTTGGAGGTTAGTGATGCCGCATGTGCTAAGTACTTCCCCATGATGCTGGATGGAATGGCCCGTACTTGGTTAAATGGGCTGCCAGCTAATTCCATCGGGTCATGGGCTGAGCTAAACACCTGGTTTATTTAGAACTTTAAAGACACATGCAAACAGCCTATGTCGATTGTGGACTTAGCTGCTTGCGCCCAAGAGGAGGGTGAATCAACGACCCATTGGGTGCGCCGGGTCAAAGCTATCATACACTCATCTGATAACATGAATGTCGGCTCTGCAGTCTTAATGTTGGAGAAAAATTGCCATTTTTTGCCTCTTAAGCAGAAGTTGGAGTGGCTCAGGCGTGATTGCAATGATATGGGGCAGCTGATGGCGGCTCTAATCAAATATGCAGACTCTGATAGTACCAAGGACCCCGACTCTGATGATGACAAACCGGGAAATGGAAAGAAGAATGGCAACGCCAAGGGTCCGCATCATAACCCGACGAATTAGGGGGGCAATGGTAAGCGCAAGGCTGATGGTAACTCGGAGTTTTTGGCTAACACCAATGCACAGAGCAATAATCAGCATCGTAAGGGGAGGCCGCCTCCTCGGACCGGTGGATCAGGTCCTAATCTTGAGAAATTGCTGAATGAGCCCTGTCCGAAACATGGCACGCAGGAGAAGCCAGCTACTCACCTTTGGAAAGATTGTTCAATTATGAGGGCTTTCAAAAATTCTAACTTGTTTCACAACAATCATGGGCCAGGCGACGGCTCAGGATCCGGTGGCGGCAGTTCTCATGGCCCGGGATACGGAGGTCGCAGTTCTAATTCCGGCTTCCAGGGCCACCAACACCATCAAGGTAATCAGGATGGTTACAATCAAGGTAGTCAGGGTGGTTATAATCTAGGTAATCAGGGTGGTTACAATCAACAAACCGGATAGGGGGGTCGGCAGCAGCAGCAATCTGGATATCAAAGTCATCCAAAGCAGTTGAATAGTGGGCAATATAATGTTTTCACCACAAGTTTATGCAAGCGGGACCAGAGGCTCCACAAGAGGGCTGTGAACGTTGTTGAGCCAGTAGTTCCCCATTACTTGCGATGGTTTGAGTAGCCCATTATGTGGAGTCGAGCGGATCACCCGCCCCGGGTCGATAACCCGGGTCACTTGGCTTTGGTGGTGGCGCCTCAAGTTGGTGGATATAAGTTCACTAAAGTACTCATGGATGGGGGAAGCAGCATTAATATCCTTTATTATGAAACTTTCCGTCGCATGGGGTTAACCGATAAGAATCTTAAGCCGTCCAACACTGTTTTCCATGGAGTGGTGCATGGTAAGTCGGCGTATCGTGTAGGCAAGATTGAGCTAGAAGTGGCCTTTGGAGATGAGCACGATTCCAGAGCTGAAAAGTTAACCTTTGAAGTGGTCAAGATCAAAAGGCCGTACCACACTCTATTTGGGCCGCCGGCTTATGCCAAATTCATGGCACAACCTTGTTATGTTTATTTAGAGCTCAAGATGCCGGGTTACGAGGGGACCATCATAGTGCATGGAAGTCGGAAGATAGCTCTAGAGTGTGAAGAAGGTGATGCTGCTTATGCTGAGTCTGTCTGTGCAACAGAGGAATTGAAATTTTACAAAGATAATGTTGACCCGGCGAATATGACATCTTTGAAAAAGCCAACCATAGAGCATGATCCGGTCTTGAAATTTAAGTTAGCTGATGATACCAAGCTAGTTGACTTTGTTCCTGGCGATTCATCCAAGCAGTTCTGTATCAGTGCTAACTTGGATCCTAAAAAGGAAAGCGCGCTCATCGAGTTCATCCATGAGAACTAGGACATCTTTGCATGGAAACATTCTGACATGCCGGGTGTACCGAGGGAACTCGCTGAGCACACTCTCAATATTGATCCGAAATTTAAGCCGGTCAATCAATTCCTACATCCCTTCAATGAGGAGAGGCATAAGGCCATTGGTGAAGAAGTGGCCCAACTCTTAGCAGTTGAGTTCATTGTTGAAGTCTTTCATCCTGAGTGGTTGGCTAATCCGGTGTTGGTGCTTAAGAAGAATGGCACTTGGCGTATGTGTGTGGATTACACGGACTTAAACAAGGCTTGTCTGGCTGATCCTTTTGCTCTCCCCGTATTGATCAAATCATTGATGCTACGGCAGGTTGTGAGCGTTTGAGTTTTTTGGATGCTTACTCCAGTTATCATCAGATCAAGATGGCAGTTAAGGACCAGGAGAAGACAACTTTCATCACTCCCTTTGGAGCCTTCTGCTATGTGTCTATGCCTTTCGGGCTCAAGAGTGCCCACGCGACTTACCAGCGATGTGTGCAAAATTGTCTTCACAATCAGATTGGGCGCAATGTTCATGCTTATGTGGATGATATTGTGGTGAAATCCATAGAGAAGGAAACTTTGATAGATGATTTGAAGGAAACCTTCGACAATCTCCGGGTCTACAAGATGATGCTTAACCCGGCCAAGTGCATTTTTGGTGTGCCAGCAGGCAAGCTTTTGGGTTTTCTGGTTTCTAACAAAGGCATTGAGGCTAACTCGGAGAAGATCAAGGCCATTACCTCCCTGGCAAAGCCGGCGTGTATCAATGATGTGTAGTGTCTGGCGGGTCGTATTGCTTCCTTAAGCCGGTTCATAAGCCGGTTGGGTGAGAAGGCCATACCACTGTATGAGATAATGAACAAAACAGATAATTTCATCTGGAGTGGTACTGCTAACCACGCATTTGAAGATTTGAAGAAACAGCTAGCTGAGCCATCAGTTCTTGCTGCTCCCATTGATAAGGAGCCATTGTTGTTATATGTGTCTACTAACGCCCGGGCTGTCAGTGTAGCTGTTGTGGTGGAATAGAAGGAAGCAGACAAGGAATATCCGGTTCAACAGCGGGTTTACTATATCAATGAAGTGCTTATTGAGTCCAAGCAGAGGTATCCACACTGGCAGAAGCTCGTTTATGGGGTGTTCATGGCCAGTCGGAAGCTTAAGCAATATTTTCTAGGTCATCCCATCACCGTGGTTAGTTCTGCACCCTTAGGGGATATTATTCAAAATAGAGAAGCCACAGGATGGGTAGCCAAGTGGGCCATTGAGCTTGGACCTCACAGTTTGAAGTATATGCCTCGCACTGCCATCAAGTCTCAAGCACTTGTTGATTTCATCAATGACTGGACAGAACTACAGATGCTTGAAGAGAAGCCAGATAACACATATTGGACGATTCACTTTGATGGGTCCAGGCAATTGGAAGGCTCGGGGGCTGGAGTTGTCCTAGCTTCCCCTCGAGGTGACAAGTTTTGTTATGTTCTAAGGTTGATGTTTCCCTGTAAAATAATGCAGCTGAGTATGAAGCCTTGCTCCATGGTCTTCGGATGGCTAAGGAGATGAACTTAAGCCGGGTGAGATGTTTCGACGACTCAGACGTGGTGGCTCAGCAAGTCTCGGGCACATGGGATTCTAAGGATCCACTCATGGCGGCTTACCGCCATGAAGTTGACGCTATTGCTGGGCACTTCAAGGGTTATCAAGTGGAACACATTGATCGCGGGAAAAATCAGGCGGCTGACGCCTTAAGCTGGCTGGGGTGTCAGCGTAAGCCGGTGCCACCTAACACTTTCTTGGATATTCTGCATAACCCTTCTGTCAAATTGCTTACAGAGGAAGATTTGGCTATTCCTAACCCGGAGGCACAATTGGTGGCGGCTCTTCACGCTATCCCAGGGGACAGTACCATATTTGGCTTATATGACCTAGGGCAAGTTACCTGAGGATGAAACTTTGGCCAGGCAGATAACCCAACGGTCTAAGTCAATGACAATTGCCAATGGCGAGTTACACCATCGTAGTGTCACTGGGGTATTTCAGTGTTGCATCTCTCCTGAGGAGGGCTGTGAGATTCTTCATGAGATTAATGAAGGAGATTGTGGTCATCATGCCGGTTCAAAGTCCCTTGTGGCCAAAGCTTTTCATCATGGTTTTTATTGGCTGACGTAGAGGATTTGGTCAGTAAATGTGATGGTTGTCAGAAATTTTCACAGCGAGCTCACGTGCCGGCTCAAGAATTGAGGATGATTCCAATTACTTGGCCGTTCACAGTCTGGGGGCTTGATATGGTTGGTCCTTTTAAATGGTCCAAGGGTAAAAAGACCCACCTTTTGGTGGTGGTTGACAAATTCACAAAGTGGGTTGAAGCAGAGCCGGTCAGTAAGTGTGATGCGGCAACGGCGGTTCAATTCATCAAAAAGGTGATTTTTCGCTTTGGTTTTACCCACAACATTATAACTAATAATGGCACTAATCTGTCCTAGGGCGTTATGAAAGAGTTTTTTCAATGTGAGCATATTTGACTTGATGTTTCATAAGTGGCTTACCCTCAATCCAATGGTCAAGCCGAAAGAGCGAATCAAGAAATTCTAAGAGGCATCAAGCCCCGGCTTATCGTTCAGTTGCAGAGGACGCTGGGTTGTTGGGTGGAGGAGTTACCTTTCATGCTATGGAGTATCAATACTACCCCCAACAGATCTACGGGTTACATGCCTTTCTTCATGGTTTATGGAGTAGAGGCGGTTCTTCCTAGTGACATCCGTCATGACTCGCCCCGCGTGGCGGCTTACATTGAAGCTGATAATGAATAAGCACGATAAGATGCACTTGACCTGTTAGATGAAGAGCGTGACCTTGCGGCGGCTCGCTCGGTGATTTACCATCAAGATCTGCGTCATTACCACAGCCGCCAGGTTAAGTCTAGAACCTTTCAAGAAGATGATTTGGTGCTCCGGCTCATCCAGCATCAAACTGATATGCACAAGTTATCCCCACCTTGGGAAGTACCCTTTGTGTTCATCAAGAACTTGAACAACGGGTCATACTACCTTATCGATATTTGAGAGCACAAGGACTCACACAAGTCGGAGGAGGAGACCTGCTAGCCGTGGAATATTGCTCATCTTCAGCCTTACTACACTTGAGCCACCAACTCTTATGATGTACATATTTTGACAATGTATATATTATGATGATTATAATAAAGTCGGCATCCCTGATAAAGCAGGGCCTCTGTCGTTTTCATCTTCAATAATGAGTCTTCTTCATCATAATTTCAAGATCACTAGGGGGCTTGATCGTATTCGAATCACAGCCATTAACCCTTTTGGTCCGGCTTCCTGATCGTATTCGAATCATAGCCGTTAAACACTTTGATCATTTGGGGGCTTGATTGTATATGAATCATAGCCATTAACCCTTTTGGTCCAGCTTCCTGCTCATATTCGAACCATAGCCGTTAAAACACTTTGATCACTATGGGGCTTGATCGTATTTGAATCACAACCATTAACCCTTTTGGTCCGGCTTCCTGATCGTATTAGAATCATAGCCGTTAAACACTTTGATCATTTGGGGGCTTGATCGTATTCGAATCGTAGCCATTAACCCTTTTGGTCCGGCTTCCTGGTCGTATTCGAACCATAGCCATTAAAACACTTTGATCACTAGGGGGCTTGATCGTATTCGAATCATAGCTGTTAACCCTCTTGGTCCCGCTTCCTGGTTGTATTCGAAACATAGCCGTTGAACATCACAAACCACTTGGGGGCTTGGTCGTATTCAAATCATAGCCGTTAACCCTCTTGGTCCGGCTTCCTGATCGTATTCGAATCATAGCCATTAATCATTATGGTCCCTTGGGGGCTTCCTGATCGTATTCGAATCATAGCTGTCGGTACCCCTTTGATCGGCACAATGCCAAAAACCATTCGGGGGCTTCCTGATCGTATTCGAATAATAGCTATTAACCCTTATGGTCCGGCTTCCTGCTTGTATTCGGAGCATAGCCTTATTTTTTCTAATTTGGCTTGGTTTTCTGAAGATTTTTTCCAGTTCTTCTTGATATTATCTTGCCTTTTTTGGTTTCAAGTGATTCCGGCCATGTAGCCTTCAATCTCACAGCTCATATTTGAAGCATGCCTGTGGTTTCTATTACCTGGCTTAATGAGAGGTGACAAGTCGCCCATACATGATGATATCAAGTACTTGGAAGTTTTGGCTGCTAAAAGTATTGGGTAATCACCCTTACTGCACAAGTATCATAAACCGGCAGTATGATTCAATATCACAGGTATGATATTGTTATGTTTAACTTCTAGTTAAACCAGCCCTATCTATAACTGTTTTAAAACATCAATGGTTATACGTGAGGTATTATGACCCGCCCTGCGGTAAACCATCAAGGGCTCTTGTGATCTACTTGTGTGCAGGATAATTCAAAATTTTCATCTGCACCAGTCAACATCATGATAAGTCTAAAAGGATAATTATCAAGTGGCGGCTTAACAGCGTTGAGCACAACATGAACGTGCACTATGGCACGACAGAGCAAAGTTATTGCTAACCTATTACATGACTCAAAATAGTCAAAATGACTAACTGTTTTTCAAAAGATCACAAATATGAACCGCCCAGCAGATCAATCTTCTTGACCCTGATGGCCTGATGCTTCCGGATCATCCCTCTCCGCTTCTTCCTCCTGCTCTACTTCCTGGAAGGTTAGTGATGACCAGTCAATGCCATTCAAAGCTTGGAATTTAGCTTCATCATCAATAAGCTCGGACGGGTCAACTTCAGGAGCAAAAGTGTGCTTACGGATTGGGGGTATTAATCCTTCACTTTGTAAGACGGCGTCGGCATCTTTTGATTTTCCAAGTGGTAAGCCGGGTGATATTTGGTAAGGTTTGTTTCGTTGGCGGTCAGACTAGCTAGGGGATGTATGTTCTTCACGCAGGCGGCAAAGTCTTTATTGTCAAAAGGGGTGCCATCTTCCTTAAAGCTTGGATACCCGATAGATATATCGGCCGGGTCTAGCTCCGATAACCATGCTTTGGCCCGTCTTAAAGCCGTCACAGCTCCGGCTCTTGCAGATGATCGCTTCATCTCACTAACCTCTCAGGCAGAATGGAAAGCTTCCTCAACACATCAACCAAGAGAGTGGGGTCTTGGTTAGATGGAGAAATTCTGGCCAACACACGCTGAGCCCCAGTATAAAGTTACTCCACTAGCGTGTAAACCGCCTTCAATTTCACAAGCATATCTTGGTTGAGATTGGTGCTCTTGGGGCCTGCATAATAATCATGGATGGATCAAAGGCGGTTCATATCATCATGGAAGATATTCAAATTTAGCAATCGTAAGGCGACTTACCAAAGATAGCCGAAACCATCTGAGACACATGGCGTTTTAAGACAGAAAGTTCAGTGGTCACCTCTTCAAGAGCCGCCTCCGCCTTTTCAACCCATTGTGTCAAGGCAGTCTTCTCTTCAGCCCAGGCGCTTTTTTCAACTTCAAAGCCAGTCTTCAACTTTTCTGCTTCAGTCATGCTGAATTAGAATTTTGAGTTCGCCTTCCGGGTCTTAGTTTCTAGCAGCTCTAGACGAGTCTTCAAGTCAAACAACTTTGATTGAAGTTGAGCAGTGGTGGTCTGTACATACACCTGATCAAAATTATTATTTAGATTTAGCTAAAAATATAAAGTCCCAAGCCTTTTGTAAGCAACAACACTTGGCACTTGGGGGCTAATGTCTGCCGAAAAAATTATTCGTACAACGGCTTATGTGAATAAGTGCCAAGCACTTTGCGAGCAAGTGTACATGGCACTTGGGGGCTAATGCATATTGCTTGTCTTGTTACAACTTTACGATAACCCGTTTGTGCTACAAACAGACATAGCCGGCTCATGAGAACTACACAAGTAAGTACTGCTTTCAAGATTATGAAGGGCCGGCTCATTCATACTGATTAAACCGGCCCTTGGGGGCTACGGATTCAGTGTTAATCATTACAGATCTATTTTAAACCGGATGCTTTAAGCCGGATTTTGAAGAAGTCTGATAAAGGGTATTATTTATGCTCATGGTTACTCTAAGTCTTCAGCATATTCATCATAAATAGTAGACTTGGGGGCTGGTAGGAGGTGCATAACTTAATAATGGAGGAGCTCATACCTCAAATTTTTGGTGCATCTGCTTCACCATGTCAACTTCAAGTTCACGACAGTTGTGTACTTGACTGAGAAAGCCGGAATATATTTCACCAATGCTCAGTTGAGAGTAATTAACAACATCAAATCTCACTTTGCGTTGTTCAAGGTGTTCTTCCTTGGCAGAATGCTTGGCAAAGGCAGTGGGTCTTCCCGGCTCACTAAAGCCGGTGTTGGTAATCACTACATCATCATTATATGTGTTAGCCGTCTTAACGGGG
Organism: Triticum dicoccoides; assembly: GCF_002162155.2. Lineage (NCBI taxonomy): Eukaryota > Viridiplantae > Streptophyta > Magnoliopsida > Poales > Poaceae > Triticum > Triticum dicoccoides. The sequence continues at coordinate 467,506,400 of NC_041381.1, forward strand.
CTTGATGCTTTAGAGTTCAAAGGGTCGTCACTGGCTTGATCAATGGGAGGCTCAGAAGTTACTGGTGGAATGTCAAGAACCGGTTCTGATGATTGAGGAACGGAGATCTCAGGTGCTGGGGTTTGTTGCTCTGGCTTATTGACTTTCGGGTCCGCAGCCGGCTTAGTCACCTTTGCCTTCTTGCTAGGCTTGCCTTTTCCACTGCGTAAGTCATGAGAGGTCAGTATAAGTATAAAGAATCATAATCAGCAAATGATAAGTAGTTGTTATTACCCGGGAGCAGTCTTGAAAGCCGGCAGATGAGATTGAGATGAGTCGCCGGAGGAGGAACAAGACGTTTCCTGATAATTTGAGTCGGAAGAATTAAGTGGTTGGCGGATAAGACCCGCCAAAGGATAAAAAGAGTTTAAATTGGGGGTGACCTTGTTTCGACACTTCTTCGGAGTGTTCAGTAAGCCGGAGGACAATTCTTCATCCCTGCTAGTCCGAGTCTGTCGCCGGCTCTCATATTGCTGTTGCTTCAAAAGAAAGTGAGGATCCAGATGAGCTAAGGGGTGTGAAAAGCTTACTTTTTGGGTTACTCTTCGAATTTTCTGTCTTGGCAAGGGCTCGGAGTCAGAGGAAATGATAGTTACCTCTTCTTCGATTGCTTGACTGGTCCCTGTGTCATCCTGATGATAATCAATGTCAATAAGATGGTTGAAAAAGGAGCCAAGAGAGTCAAGGGCTACCTCCGACTCAGAGATGTCGTCCAGTTCAAGCATCTCGAAAGCACTGGGTTTCTTTCCCTTCTTCTTAGTGGTTTTCTTGGCGGCTTTCTTGGCCTTCCTGGCCCTTTTGGCAGCTTCATGATCATATTCCTTCTTCCAGAAGTCATCATTTGCTTCTCAAAGTTGTCCAAATTGAGTTAAAACAAAATATTAAGGATAAAGGTAAAATAAGTAATTACACGACTTACTTCTGGTGTCAGGTTATATTTGTAGAAAGGGCTAGGCCCACCTTGCTGCAGTTTATCGGGATTTCATGCAGAAGAGACTTCGTCATCTCGTTGATGGTGTCGTCAGTTAAATCCTCGGAGCTGTGGTGCAGTGGATCCTTTTTGCTACCCGTGTAGGCGCATATTAAGCAGGTGCGGCGATTCAAGGGAATGATCCGCCATGCAACCCAGCATCGAACCAAGTCAATGCCAGCTAAGTCGTTTCCCAACAGAGCCTTAACCTTGGCACTGGTAGGGGCAAGTTTCTTGCGTTCAACAGCTGTCAGCTTGTCAGGGAGAGGATGATTGGAGTCAAGCCGCAGGGCACGAAAGCCGGGCAGTCCGTTCTCATCAGCCGGAGAGGTATCCTTGCAATAGAACCATGTCTGATTCCAATCCTTGGGATGACTCGGCAGGCGCGCATAAGGGAAAATAGCATCTCTTCGTCGCTGGATTGAGATCCCACCAAGTTCCAAGCTGGGTCCATTTGAGTACTCGTTCTGGCATTTCAAATAAAAGTACTCTCCGTATAGCTCCACATTGGGATCCTCTTGAAGGTACACCTCACAGAAAACTTGGAAATTGCATATATTTGACACGGAATTGGGTCCGATGTCTTGAGGATGAAGGTTGTAAAACTGCAGAACGTCCAGGAAGAATTTAGAGTCGAGCGGTGAGAAGCCCCGGTTCATGTGATCGGTAAAGATAATGACTTCATCATCTTTTGGTTGAGGTTTCTCTTCTTCCGGCTTGGGGGCGCGATAATGCATGACAATCTTTTGGGGCAAATAACCGGTTTTCACAAAGTCCTGGAGTGTGTTCTCAGTGACAATGGAGGGAACCCAGTTACAGGAAGTGGCTGTCTTTGGGGTCATTGCAAAGAAGCCTAAAAAGAAAAAGAACAAGTTTGCCGGTTCAAAATAGGCCAGAGGACAGGTACTACAGCACATATTCAAAATGGCGGCTTAAAAAGGGGCTTAATGGTATATGACTAGCTACAGCGGGTTATATAAGCCGCCATGAACATATTGATATCCATCAAAGAGTGAAGCTTGCTAAGGTGTTGAAGATAACTACAACTGATAATGTAAGCCGCCATGACCAGGAAGAAAATTTTTACTAAGTCCCGGACAAACACGTTCCACAGATTACAATTATTATTCTGGATCAGTGGCAGTTCAAAAAAAGAAAATAAATCAAAACCTAAAAGCAGAACAAGGGAGTTCATAGGTTCTGAGGAGATCTTGTGTCAAGGAAAAAGGGTCCGCTGGCATTGAAAGCAGAGGCAAAACTACTAACGCAGAAGTTATATGATGTTTCCAGATCAAAATATGCTAGGGTTGAAGATGAACTATGAACAAATACGAAGAACACGAAGAACTGCTGAAAACCTAATGTGATCTGGAACATGGAAGGAAGAAAGCTTACAGAGGCAGATGAACTACGGAGGAGCGCTGCCGTTCTCTTGTCCATTCCGGTTGATGCAGCGGCCAAGGACGAGGAGGACGGTGTGCTTCGCAGTGGCAACGGAGCTCAAGTGATAGGAGAGTCGTGAAGAGGAGGAAGATGAAGGAAAAGGGGGAGAATGAGAAGAGGCTATTCAACCCTATTTATAAGGAAAGGTAACAGATGGGTGCGAAAAACAAGGAGGCCAAAAACATGGTTATCCAGCTGCTTGGGCGCCTCGATTCTCGGGACAGCTATTAAAGATAAAGATCCGTTATATATTGGATATTGTGTGGATTAATGACAGGTGAGGTCATGGCGGGTTATCACAAGTTCAGGAGATGACGTTATGGCGGGTTATGAATTCTTGCACAAATGAAGAAGCGGGGATTTTTTCTAAGTATTGAAGATTGACATGAACCAGTTCAAATCAACCTAGGGCCTAATGTTGGGGATATAACTATTAGATATGACCCGCCCAGGAGGGGCCAGGTTATACCTATGGCGATTCATGATATGAAGCCCACGAGGATATTAAAAATGGCGGTTCATAGGTAAGGGCCCAAGGCCCAAGGGCGACTTAAAGCCCGTAGGAATAAACCGCCACATATGTAAGACTTGTATTGTAAGGCATGTATAGATAGTCATGGAGCCGGACACATTGTCTATGAGCCAGCCGGGACTCCGTGAGCTGCTGGGCGTCAACCTGTGTATATAAAGGGACGACTCGGTGGCGGTTCAGGGCGATAAACAACAGATCGAAAGCTAGGTCAAGCGGATTCGCTCCCTGGTAATCGAGACATAAGCAATAGCACCTCAAACTGGATTAGGCCTTTACCTTCACCGCAAGGGGCTGAACCAGTATAAACTCCTGTGTCCTTTGTCCCATTTAACCCCTTTAAGCTAACCTAGTTGCGATGGCTCCATGACTAAGTCCTTTCGCTAGGACATCTACCGTGACGATTCCACGACAGTCAGCGTGTCCGATCACCTTCGATCGAAAGGATCACCCGACCAGTATCCATCATGAAGGATCGGCAGCTTTGGTTCTAGACCCAATCATTGACGGATTCCACGTCATGCTAGTACTCATGGACGATGATAGTAGTCTTAACCTACTTTACCAGGACACTGTCTGCAAAATGGGCATTGATCCGTCACGAATCAAGCCCACTAAAACCACCTTTAAAGGAGTAATACCTCGCGTAGAGGCCCGTTGTTCAGGCTCAATAACATTGGAAGTCGTCTTCGGCTCGCCAGACAACTTCCGCAACGTTAATCTTCAATATCGCCCCCTTCCGCAATAGCTATCATGCACTGCTCAGACGGACCTCTTTCGCTCGATTCAACGCGGTCCCGCACTATGCTTATTTAAAGCTCAAGATGCCCGATCCATGTGGCGTCATAACAGTAAATGGAAACATGGAATGCTCCCTCCGTATGGAGGAGCACACTGCAGCTCTGGTGGCTGAAGTACAGAGCGGCCCCCTCAAGCCGCACACCTCATCGGCCATCAAGCCGTTGGACTTTATTAAAAGAGTCTGGTCAGTCCCGCAAGCTGACGGCTCGGTACTTCTAGAGCTAGACTAGCAGTTTCTCCTCCGTTGATCACCGCACACACCCTCAGAATTCGTACCGTGCATGCATCATTATGCACTCAAAATACCTTGGGCATCAATGGAGGCACAATATGGACAGGTCTATAGTACAGTTCGACCCTGTATGATCTTCCACCTTTCTTCGATTACTTTTTCTCTCCTACCACAGGTGCATTCGAACCTATATATCCTACAGACTTACAAGGACTCTCTTCGAGCCCAGTTTCATGCAGATAACTGAAGACCATTCCTTTTAAGGAACCCCTCTCTACAAGGCGAAAGCGGTACAGACGTGCAGCAGGATATCCAAAGGACTCTTCAGACCAAACCTTATTCAAAGGACCTGTATTGAGCTTTTCTCCTTATTATTAGACCCCCGACATGTAAAATGGCTTTGGTGATTATGGTAGCCTCTGTAAGATCATGTTTTGACGTATCAATCAGATCCTAGTGAGGACAATTTTTCAGTATCAACTTTATTCATAAAATTGTACTTCGTCTCCCCAGTTGTCTCACTCACATACCTCGACACCCATTGCCAGGGGCTCTATATGGCCACATATGTGTCGCCAAACAAAAGTCCAAACAGCTTTGTAGCATACTTCGGCGTCTCGAACTTGGCATTATATGCATCGGCTCCGAACCATGTCTTTGGTCAATTGTTGGGTTGCCTGGCTTCTGTGTTTGCTACCTTACATTCCGTTTGTTCGGCTAGGGTAGTAAAGGGAGAACTACTACGATTCTGTTTCTGATTCGTCTGGTCAAGCACCTCAGTAGAGAAAGCCGAAAGCTGACTGTCATGATGCGGCAAGAGCTGGTCAGCCACTCGGCGACTTACTAAATCTTTAACGATTTTTTCCGTATTAAATGAAGGACTGTTTTTCCGGTCATGTATGTAACGCATCCGCATTCGGATAGCCGCATACGTACCAGGGGCTATTTTATAGCCCCATCATCAAACTCCTATGGCTAAGTGAGAGTGGTAAAGCCATATAGTCTGATTGCCTGGTTTGCCGCACTGACACCTCCATTACGGACCAAGACATTGGGACAAGAGTGCTCATGTGCCATTCCGAACACCCCCGTAGAATCTACGTGGGGGCCGAAGCCGACGACTGGAAAACTCTCAGGAATACAAAAACGGCCGCACAGGAGGAAAGAACTTTCAGACAATGGCACAAATATATCACAAAGCCTTAATATATATAATAAACACGTCCGGGTCGTTCGGATACATTCATTCGAATATAATGTCCTTTGAGCATTGACCCTCTATCAAGCGAGCACCCTCTAGGACATCATCTAAATAGCGCTCCGGCGTGTAGTGATCCTTGCCTCCGGGTGGACCCTCAACCGCAATAATGGCGGCCTTCATCTTCGCCCAGTGCATCTTGACACGGGTGAAGGCCATCCGTGCACCTTCTATGCACACTCACCGCTTTATTGCATCAATTCGATGCACGACATCGATGAGTCGCCGCACTAGGCCAACATAGCTGCTCAGAACGGGTTCGGCTGGTCATAGCCGGACTATGACCTCCTTCATGGCTGCTCCGAACATCTTATGCAGCTCGGCCCACTGCGCCATTTGGTCGTTCAGAAGCGCCGAGTGCTCCTGCATCGCGAACTGCGACCAGAACAGCTTCTCCGTCGCATGCCCCTCCTGGGATCGGTAGAATTGCACAGCGTTGGCGGTGCTCTTTAGAACATCCACAAAGGCATCTTGAGAACTCCATAGTCGATTAAGCAAGGCATACCTCTGATCGCCAAACTTAGACTGTAAAAGAAAGGGCTTAGCAGCCGCTATCTATCCGGCCTATCAGATCTCCTCGCGAGCCACTCGGGATTCGGACCTCGCCTCTTGGGCTTCTTGAAGGGACTTGGCGAGTTCAGCCGCCTTAGCTTTATTCTCCTCCTCGAGGAGCTCGCACTTGGGAGTGGTGTCCTTGAACTCTTGCTCAACTTTGGATACCCGCTCCTCGAACTGGCGCCAGGTGGCCTATTCGGCCTTCAAATCAGCAACCGTTTTCTGAGCGGTCGCATCGCTCACCCTTGCATGCTCCTTCGCGCGTGCAAGGTCACTCCTGAGGGTCTCGATCTCAGCAGCGCCATCTGCAATTATGCATATAGCAGCGCGTAAGCTTCAACTTAGCATTTGCAAACTAATTTAATTATATATGGAGTACTTGAAACATACCCTGTGCCTCATCGAGCCGCTTATTAATATGGATATTGTCCTCGTCGACCAGCTATAGTTTCCACTTCAGTTCAGAAACTTTGCTGGCCTGAGCGGACGCCGCTAATAGTGAAGCCTCTTTTTTCCCAAAAAGATAAGTATATTATTTCCTGCAAATATCTATAGATCCTCTATCCACCCTCCTTCATGGGCCAAACATAGTCTCAGGGGCTACTATCTATATACAGGCATATTTTTCATATGGAAAGCAGCTAAAGACATTACATCGCATACCTCGGTGTCGTCTGCCCTAGGAGGCAAGGAAGCTTGTGGAGGCGTCTCACTCTCCATCATCTCTGGTGAAAGATCCCCCGATGACGATGATTCTTGAGCGACGTCACGGGCCGGACTGAAACATGAATTTGATATTATTCTTATAATTTATAAAAAGATTGGATGTATGTAAGCCATCCTAAGGTACTTACGATTCGACAAGGGGCTTGGCTCGAGAGCGGTGCTTGGGGACAGCTTTGGTGCCCGAATCTGAATTATCTAAGAGGGATATCTTTCCCCTCTTGGAAGCCCCCTCCTCCGGATCTATGAAGGCTGCCCTCTTTTTCCCTTTGAGAGGAGGGTTCTCTTCTTCCTCCTCCTCCTCCTCCTCATACTCGTCTTCGTCTCCCTCATGCAAGCAAGGAGCCTCGGTTCCTCTAGACATAGCGCCCGAAGTATCTTCGTGATGGAGGCCACCTTCGGCCTCCTTGCTCTTCTTCTTCTTGTCCTTCTTTGCCGATGCCTGGTAGGGCACCGGGACTAGCATCCTCATCAACAGAGGCTCGGTTGGGTTTTCGGGGAGAGGGGCCGGACACTTAATCCGCTCTGCCTTCTTTATCTTGCCCTATTCAGGAGATAGATTTTTTAGTACCCCTCCCTAAGATTGACGAGCTAAGTAATGTTCGGAAATATGATACTTACTAGGGATGCCGGATTGTTGCAGTCGAGGCCGGTGTCGTCAGACATCCTTGGCCACGTCTTCTGCTTCTTGAAGAGCAGCTTCCAGATCCCTTTGTGCGTCGTGCCGAAGAATCGATGCAGGGTCTGTGGCCCTTCCGGATTAAACTCCCACATTTTGAGAGGCCATCGTTGGCAGGGAAGAGCTCGGCGGATAAGCATCACCTGGATCACATCAGCAAGGCTGATGTCCTTTGCTATCATGCTATTGATGCGCTTTTGCAGCGTCGATACTTCGTCAAGTGATCCCCAATCTAGACCCTTGTTGGTCCAGGATGCGAGCCGCAGCGGAGGTCCAGATCTGAAAGCAGGAGCAGTGGCCCACTTGGTGCCGCGGGGTTCGGTGATGTAGAACCACTCCTGCTGCCATACCTTGACAGTATCCACAAATCTCCTTTTGGGCCAGGTCACATGGTTGAGCTTGCTCACCATGGCGCCGCCGCACTCGGCATGTTGTCCCTCGACCACCTTCAGCTTCACATTAAAAACGTTGAGCCACAAGACGAAGTGTGGGGGGGCACGGAGGAATGCCTCACACACGACAATGAATGCCAAGATGTGAAGGAAGGAATTCAGGGCCAGATCATGGAAATATAGCCCGTAGTAGAACATGAGACCTCAGACGAAGGGATGGAGGGCGAACCCAAGTCCTCGGAGGGAGTAGGGGGTAAATACCACCCTCTTACCGGGCTCCGGGGTGGGGATGACCTGCCCCGGGGTTGGAAGCCCGTGTTTAATCTCCGCCGTCAGGTATATCGCCTCACGTAGATCTTTGATGTCCTTCTCCGTTACAGAGGAGGCCATCCACTTGCCCTGGAAACCGGATCCGGCCATTGCTGGAGAAGTTGGGGCGAAGGAAAAGTTTAGAACTTAGGCGTTGGAGCTCGGGGATGGAAGGGCAGAGGAAGAAGAAGGCATGAGGTGACCAGATGGGTCTTTGTCCTCTTATAGAGGAAGTGAATATCAAGCCCCCCCTCATAAGCCTTAAACCTCACCTATTCCCAAGGAAACGTGCAAACAGCAAGGTTGGATTACCCAAACACGCATTTATGAGAATCCCATGATAAGGGGACACGATCTCTGCTTTGACAAGGCGTGTCAATGGCCGTGCCTTGTAACGCGAAACGGGGGCTGTAAACCGATTCACAATAGTAACAAGGCTAGAACATAACGTCTCGCCGAAAAGGTTGCCCTTGGAAGTGACTTATTTTGTTTTAAGTATTGTTGCTTTTAAAGCTTAGGGTTGTAAGCAGGGTCGGATACAACTCTTATGTGCGGAAGACTGCTTTGGAGTCACTACAAAAAAAGACACATCCGTGACATTTTGGGCCGAACGAAATTTTTTTGTCATACTTATGACACTTCTATGATGATAATTGTGACAAAACCCGGTATCATCATAGATGTGGTGGACTCCTACTTCTATGACAAAAAATCATGATAGAAAATGGGCTTTTCGTCCTGGGCGGGCCGGAGACGCAGCTGCATGACATTCTTTGGGTCGTCCATGGCGGAAAAAACCATGGTAGAAGCGAGGGCGAGGAAAATATCGGGGAGTTACCGGTTACAATGGGTGGTCGAGGGCCAAGCAATGCGTGTTTCTCTCGTACCGTACGCGCGTGGGTGTGAGGCGTTGGGCTCTAACTGAACCCGAGCAAGACGTCGCCTAACTGAACCCGAGCGATTGCACTACACGCTACGCATTACTGAACCCGAGCGATCGAGTGATTCCTTCGCTACAGTTGCTAACTGAAGCAGATCGATGCTGCCTCTGGATGAATAGTGAGCATTGCTAGGGGGTTGGATTAACAGTGAGCGTTGTTGGGGGGGTTTGATGAACAGCTCCCCGTGGTGTTGCTGCTGGATGAACAAGACCCCAATCGATCGAGCCGGTTGGGGCTGGATGAACAGGACCCTGTGGAGGGCTCGATGAACAGGACGACCCCGTGGAGGGCTAGTTAAACAGTAGCCAGTGGAGGGCTGGATGAACAGTAGCCCGTGGAGGGGTGGTTGAACAAGACCCCATGGAGGGGGCTGGTTGAACAGTAGCCAGTAGAGTAGCGCGTGGTGGAGGCTGGATGAACAGGAGCCTGTGGATGAACAGTCATAGGTGGAGGCTGGAGGAGGTCGACGGTGGATGAACAGTAGCCCGTGGAGGCTGGAGGGGGTCGACGGTGGAGATGAACAGTATCCTGTGGAGTCCCGTCTTGCAATACGCCATACCCCTCCCGATGAACAGGACCCCCATTTCGACCGTAGCGCTTCAACATAAGTCCGTTTCCTCGGTTTTGCGGTACGCCACACCCCTCCTGTCGGCATTCTAAGAACGAGGGTCCCCAGACTTGCCTGCCTGCGGCCTGTGGCATGGCTCAGGGGTGGCCCAGTACGACCCATCTTCATCAAACCAAGCTCAAGATCCTCGCGAGGGGCCAAGCCTCGCAGGGCGGACGATGCAAGGCTTCCTCAGGGGCGGCCTCACCAGGCAGGCTCGTGAGGAGGCAGAGAGATCAAGGCAGGGGTACCTCACGAGGTGCTCATGATGCAAGCCAAGACGAATGAGACCAGGTGGACGCCAGCCTGCGCAGTGTCCTCATTTCCTCTTTGGTGCAAAGGGGGCAAGCGCAGGCACGAAGTACCAAGGCATCAGGCAAAGGTTACCATTTCGGTGCAATGAGACCAAGACTAGCAGAGCGGCAGGATGGACGTCACCGTGGATCCCAAGACGAAGTCATCGCCAGTGCCTTTGGCAGCCGATGACCAACTTTAGTCAGGATAACTTGTACTTGATATTCCCCTTCAAAATGGTCATAGTTGGCTCCCTTCCCGCTCAGTATTTGGGAAGAGGACCAGGGCCTCTATAAATAGAGATAGCCACCACAGTAGAGATGATCTGATCTAGAGGCGATTGAACCCACCTAAGTAGAACACCGCGCCAGCCCAAGAACACCTCTCGTGAGGCTGTTCTTCCTCTGTACTGTTCATCATCAGCCCCTGAGGCAATCCACCACACCACAAACTAGAGTAGGGTATTACACCACAACGGTGGCCCGAACTAGTATAAACCATGTGTCCCTTGTGTTGTTCATCATGTAGCTTAGATTCACAGCGAGGCATTGGGACGTGGATCGGTAGGGGGAATATCTTCGCGCGCACCCCAGAGTTTGAACCTTAAGGGTTTTGCCAGAACCCGATATCCGACACCTCCCGATCAACAGGACCCCATTTCGACCGTAGGAGGTCCAACAGAAGTCTGTTTCCTCCGTTTTGCGGTACGCCAGACCCCTCCTGATGAACAGGATCCCATTTCGATCGTGGTCGGTCGAACACAAGGTCGTTTCCTCCGTTCTGCGGTACCCAGGCCTCGTTTCCATCGGTTGTTCCGTCCAAGTCGGTTGGCTCCTACACGTTCCATTGCCTCCCCATGAACACGATGATGACACAGTTTCTCCGTTCCGACCCAGCCTGTACACGAGCCTTGGCCGTAGTATGAACGAGTAGGCATTCGAGACCCCGCCCATATGTACGTGTGTGGTCGTATTTACTTTCTTGCACCCTCGCTGTTGTACGTACGTGTACATGCTACGTGCGCGTCTCTACTACGACACGTGTGTGTCTACATCGACCAATATGTACGTACTAGTTTGCAACCAGAATGACAACGCTACGTACGCTTCGAACAGGTGGGTCCAGACTGTCAGGCACTTCCTTGCGTGCGAAGATGTAGCTGCTGGGTCCCAGCAGTAATGGGGGTGAATCATTTTTTGCCCGTAATATGGACACACTTCCTTGCGTGTAAAGATGTAGCTGGTGGCTCCCAGCAGTCAGGGGGAAACGTTTTTTTCACGAAATACAGTGGCCCGTCCGATGGGTCCCTGCTTTCAGGTGGAGGAATAATTATTTTGCACGTAATAAGGAGGCAATTCGTTGCGGCTGCCGTGGACCCAGCTGTCAGCCTATCAACGTACAGTACTCTTCCGATGGAAGTCGTTCCTTGACCATGTTGACCACACCGCGCCGAGAGCACCAGGGTGATGGACGACGGCGAGGCCTAGGAATGGGACGACGTAGAGCCGGGGAAGACGCGGCAGTGGATGCCCACGCGTAGAGGAGTATGAGGGTTCACTGGTTCGGCTGCGGTGTGAGGCGGCCGTCACCGCAGAATAACAGGGGGTGTGAGTGAGTAGAGGGATGGCCTGGCCAATGGTGGGAGTAGTAGGGGGAGGTGAGGCCTCCGCGGCATCACAGCCGGCCACGGGAGGCAGGAGCACGCGGCACGACCGCCGCTGGTTTGGGTGGCTGGAGCAAGAAGACCAGAGGTTGAAGAAGCACTACGGCCGTTGGATGGACATCGTACGGTCACTAGAGCTAGAATCGTTCATATTGACTAAGTTGACAAAGCCCTCTGTCCCCGTCAACTTAGTTGGCCCACAAGTCAGCCTCCCACTATGGTGGGTCCCAGCCAGCAGGGGGTATTCATTTTTTGTGTGTGTAATAAGGAGGCACTTTCTTGCGTGCGAAGAGATAGCTGGTGGGTCCGACCTGTCAGCGGCGGAAATGTTTTTTCGTGAAATACAGAGGACCTTCCGGTGGGTCCCAACTGTGAGGTGGAGGAATCATTATTTTGCGTGTAATAAGGAGGCATTTCCTTGCGTGCGGCCGTGGACCCAGTTGTCAGCCTCTCCATGCATAGTCTACTTCCGATGGTGTCGTTCGTTGACCATGTTGACCACTCTGTGCCGAGCGGATCCAAGGTGGTGGACGATGGCGAGGCCCTGGACAGCAACGAGCCGGAGATGGGAAGACGCGGGAGTAGACTCGCAGATGGAGAGGTGTACAAGGGTTACCTGGTTCTGGTGCGATGTGGTTCGGCAGTTGGTGGAGAAGAACATGAGGTGTGGAGGGGTGAAGGGATGGCCTAGCCAACAGTGGAGTAGCGCTTCACAACGAAGCATGCTAAGCAGAGCTGCTAGCAGCAGGAGGCGAGAGCAGGTGATCCCGGCGGCGCTAGAGGAAGAAGACGAGAGGTTGAAGATGGATGCCAGTCGTTGGATGTAAATCCAACGGCTAATGATGTCAGAATCATTTGTTGACTAAGTTGACAATGACTTGCGTTGGCTTCGACCTATTGGCCCACATTTCAGCCTCCAAAAATGTGGCACGTATTCAACCCATTTTTTTCAGAATTTATAGTCTTTTTTTTGTGGGGTAGAATTTACAGTCAATTTGATCTTTTTTTTGAATTACAGTCCATTAGCAGGGCTGGGTGAACAAATACTGTAGCGTCCATGCGGCCCAAGTATTTTCTTCCTAAAAAACTATAGGCCATTTGCACTTTCTCGAAATACACGATTTTGCTGGGCTGATTCTAATTATAATGTTGGGTTGGACCAGCAATGTTATAAAAAAATAAACAGGGGCTGAGCATTTTGTTTTAAATATATTTAAATAATAAGTGATTTATTATTACATTGGTCCTTAAATCTTACCAAGCTTTCGTACACAATTACTAGGATTTTCATTGCCAAAAAATGCAGGATTTTATTGTTAAGAAATTATTTTTATAAGTTAATAAGATTGGTATATTGTTCTCTTACATATGTAAGTATCTATTAAATATATGATGACAATAACAATAATATATAATAACATATAAAATAATTTAAATATATAATATAGTTAGAGGGGAAACATAAGTTGGATCATGCGTTCCTATTCTTATATAGAAAAATAGAACAGACCTCTGCGTTTTCTTCAAAAAAACATAAATTGGCTGCCAATGTTTCAGGAAAAATAAAACCTCGGATGGGAGGTCCATAGGCCAGTCGGTACATGATGGCCCTCAAGAAAATACAAACCGGCATGTCGTGGGCTGCGCATGTTAAAAAAGAGAACCTAGACGGGGCAGCCCAAAACCCAGCTGATACTTGCTGCCCCAGTGATAATAAACGATACCTGCCATCTCCCCGGCTTCGTTGTGAATTTATCTCCTATAGTAACTACGTTGAAGCACCTAAAAATGTAACTATGTTGACAAACCCGTGGGCCCCAATGTCAGTATAGCATTTGAAGGAAGTATTTTTTCGATGAGGCACTTGCTTGCGTACGGCCATAGACCTGGTGGGTCCCGACTGTCCGCCTCTCCATGTATAGTCCTCTCCAGATTCCTCTTGTTTGTTCAGCATGTTCACAACGACAGACAGCAACGTCGCACCGAGCGCACAAAGGCACAGGAGGAGATCTAACCACCTGAGGAAGTGCCTTATTAGTAACGAAACTACTAAACTAGCCTAGTGGCCAAGTGACACTACCCGACAGCTGTTCCGCCCGGGTTCAATTCCACCTGTGCAGGAAAAATATCTCCAATTTTTTGCCTCTGCCTTTATTGACATGTGGGTCCCCATTGTCATCCACGCACACCACGTCCAACAATTGCCAACACTTCGTCCCTCATTTTCTCTGTTTTTCGCACACTCGACATCGTGTGGGCATTTTGAAAATAGCATATCTTTTTCACTGTGCATCATATGAAGATGTGCTATGCATGAATGTTGATCAGCATGATGTTAACTGGCTGGTAGTTCCATTTTCGACCATGAATAAAGCTTCCAACATGATGTTAACCCTGTTGGAAAAGGCCGTGTTAATATAAATGCTTTGCCTCTGAAAGTTGCAGTTTCTTATCTGGAACTGAACTTGCAGTTTCTTATCTAAAATTGAAACTTGCAGTTTCTTCTCTGAGAATCACATTGTCTGCACTTTTATACTCCTATGAAACTACATTTTTTTAAGTGCTAAAAATAGATCTCTAGAATTCATAAAATACTTCATATGCTCAATACTACAAATCTAAAATTCAAAAGACATTCATATCTGAAAGTACTCTCAAAATACACAACACAAAACACAATTCACAACCTGCAAATACTGACAACCGTAAGCTCCTCCTGACAATTCACAACCTGCCTGACTATTGGGCTGGGGGGGAAGTCACATCCTATTCCTTGGCGGTAGACAGCCACCCCGTGAGACAATGTGAACGGCGAGGGAGAGGATGGCGGGGAAGCGTCGTTGGGCCAACTGCTTTTCTCCTCTTGCAGTTCGGTTCAATCGACAAAGCCTCCATCATCTTGCTCTGGCACGACACCCTCACAAACGGCACCCTGTAGATGCTCGATCATTCAATCTCTGGTGGACGCTCCATCTAGGATCGATACTCCCACCACCGCTCCCTCACGATCGGATTCGGTGAATCTGTTTGCTCCATGGCCCAGAGGAGCAGCTCTATGTACTCCCGCGTGACTCCCTCCAGGAGTATCGCCGCCTTTTTGCTCTGTTCCAGATATTTGGCCATGGATATCACCGTCACAGCTAGTTGGTCCATGTTGTCAAACCAAGACTGTATCTCCAACATCCTAGCTAGCTTCACAGGGTCATCATCTGCGATCCTCATGTATCGGTTGTACTCCTTCATCGATCTACTTCTCCACAGCACCTTCACTCGCAGGCGGTGGTTTTTGAATGGAAGAGGAGAGGAGCAGCGCTGGTTTTGGATTAGAACGGGAGAGGAGCGACGCTGCTTTTGGATTGGAACAGGAGAGGAGGGGCGATGGTTTTGAAATGGAAGAGGAGAGGAGCGACACTGGATTTAGATTGGAACAAGAGAGGAGCAGCAGTGGTTTAAGACGAGAAGAGCGGAAGAGCGGCACTGGTCTTGGAAGTATTTTTTGTTTAGCGTATTTTGGGTCAAAGTTTGACCACATACTGTATTAGACAAGCAAAATGTGAATGCATGTCTCCATAAATTGTATCTCTTGGTTTGTATCTGAATGTACTTTCAAATTATATTATTTTTGCAATGTATAACATATATTTTATTTGCGAAAATCATGCTCAATTATGACCTAGAATAAAATGAAGACTAGTTAATGTGGGGTCGCTTTATTAATTGAAGGGTAAATTGATTTTGATTTTGATCCCGTCACAGCGCGCCGACCCTCTCGTCCAATCCTAAATCGCTGCCGCACGCTCCTCTACCTCTTCTCCATTACAAAACCACCTCATCTCCTCTCCATCATCTCCATTCGAAAACCACTGTCTCGCCTCTCCCTCTTCTCCATTGCAAAACCACCTCCTCTCCTCTCCATCATCTCCATTCCAAAACCACCGTCTCGCCTCTCCCTCTTCTCTATTGCAAGACCATCGTCTCTCCTCCCATCTTCCAAAGCTAGCACCGGACCACTCAGAAGGACATCTATGGAGAGGATGCAACAACAAATCAGGCAGATCGCCGGCGGCGACCAGGCAAAGTGTCACATCCTAGTTAGCCATGCATTAGAGTGTTGCATCATGTTTACTTTTTCATCAGAAACTTGAAATGGGGATGACAGAACCCCCAGTCCCCTCTGAAACCAACTAGGGTTTACTAAAAACTTTTTCAATGAACCTGAAATGCCCTTCTAAAATGCCCATCATTTTTGTCTTGGTTCAGAACCCCTGCCAAAAGTGGTGCACATTTTCCTAGGCCATCTTAGGGTTTTTGAATTAAATCATAAATATTTGAATTTGGGCATTTAAAATTATATAAAATATTTAAATGCTCAAATACCTCCAAACTAAAATGTTTCATGTTGGAAATAATCCAACTATGGACCAGGAGTAATTTGGTGATTTTTGAAGTTGCCTAGGTATTTTATTAAATTCAACAAAGTTGCAGATATATTAAAAAAAGAAACAGAAACAGAAAAAAAGGGGAAACTTACCTGGCGCCGCCGCAGGCCCACCAGCCAGCCCACCTGGCCGGCCCAGCCCGGCCACCGCTCCAGCGAGCTGCTTGGCTCGCCAGGCAGGCAGCCAAGGTGCTCGGCGGCGGCACCGCAGCTCGCCACGCAGCTGCTCGCCGCCTCGCCGCCTCCCTCGCCCGGCTAACGCCGTGGATCGGCCTCCCTCTCTCCCCCGAACCCCCCAGACACCCCCTCTCCTCTCCAGCTCCTCCCCCTCGCACGCCCCAGCCATGGCCGACGCCATCGCCGCCACCCCCACGCCGTAGCCACGCCCTCCGTCCACCCCACGCCGTGCCACCGTGTCCAGGAGCTCCGCCGCTGTCTACTTCATCGAGCAGCCGAGCCCCGTGTGCTCGTGCGGCCCGAGACCACCGCACCGACCTCGCCCGAGCTCACCGTCGCCGGAGATCCCCTTCAACGCCGTCGCCGCCTCAGCTCGTCCCCGACCTCACCGGTGGCCTCTACGGGAGCGCTGTGAGCCTAGCTACTCCTCCGACCCTCTCTCTCTCATTCCTGAGCCGTGTAGCCACCGCACGAGGATCACACGCCCGCACCGCCGCGGACCTCGTCGCCGACGTGCTTCCGGCCACACTCCGGCCACAAGATGGTGCCCATCTTACTCACCAAGTTCCGCAACACCTAGCTAGCTACTCCACGAGCCTCACCGACCCCTCTAGCGCCAAGTTCACCTCCGACCGAGCCCCGGTGGCCGCCAAAGTCGTCGCCGGCGCCAACTCCGGCCACCCCGACCTCAACGGACTCCGCCAAGAGCTGCGGTTTGTCCTCAGCTCCCCTCCGGTGGTCTCCGCGGCCCATTTGGTGGCCGAAATGGCCAAAACCACTCCCGCCGCCGCGTCGGGCTCGCCGGCGGCTAAACGCCGGTGCAGCCGACCCGGGTTTGACCACGGGTGGGCCCTGGTTGACTCCCCTGAGTCAATGACAGGTGGGGCCCAGCCCTGTTAATTAAACATGATTAGTTTTAATTAAGTTTTAATTAAAATAATCACCCTGACATGCGGGACCCACTGTCAGGTTTGACCCAGACCTGTTCCGTTGACCTGCTGACGTCACACTGACGTCAGGCTGACGCAGTAATTGATTTTCTGGATTTAATTTAAATCAGGAAATTCCAGAATATAATCTAAACTTCAAAAAATCATAACTTTTATTCTGTAACTCCAAATTGGACAAATTATATATGAAAAATGATCAGAAAAATCCAATCTATCCATCTGTACTATTTTCATGCATGATCAAACAAGTTAAATTGATGTTTTAAGCAGAACAAGGAAAAGCACTTTAAAAGGCCATAATTGAATTTGAAATTTGAATCCTTGATTCAAATTTGTTCAAACCCTTCTGGTTTTAGTTGCATTAGCCCAATACACTCATTTTGCCATGTCTCATGCATGCATCATATTGTTGCATACTGTTTGGTTATGTTTGAGTATCGGTGCTCTCTGCGGCAGGTTCTGTCTCCGAGGAATACCGTGATTACCCTAACGAAGAACCGTATCAGTGCATCGAACCATCAGGCAAGCAACCAACCATTTGATCATATCGATACAATCCCATGTTCTCGCTCCTGCTCTCTTTTACTGCACTAAGACAACGCGATTCAAACTGCTGTGTGCTACGGTAGTTGAACCCATTTCCTCTGCATGACCTGTCATTGCCACAGTAACTAGATGAAACCCACTAACATGTGTAGGAGTTGATTGAGCCATATGTATGTGTTGTTCCTACCTTGCTATGCCTGCTATGCTTAGAGTCGTGTCAGGTCTGGTTCATCTGGGTGATGGGCTAGAGTGAAATGATTATGTCGGTAATGAGAGTGGTGTGGTGAACACGTTTTGGTAAAGGTATCGATGAGAGGCCATGTAGGAGTACATGGTGGGTTGTTTCATTGAAGCCGACCTTAAGCACTGAGATCTGTATGCGTGATTTAAGATACAGCTACTACCATGCATTGGGCCCTGAAATATGACCCCGCTCGACTTCTTATTCACCCTAGCTCTCTGTCCAGGAGTTGCAAGTAGTTTCTGGTGTTTGTAGCCTACTGGAGGCCGTGGACAGCGCTGACCGTAGGGGGTGGGCTGTGATGCGGCAGGTACGTGGCCGGGTGTACCGAATACCTGTTAGGTATCTCGGGAACCCTGTTCACATCGTTCGGGGCCGTATGGGAAACCCCGGCCGGACTCCCTGCGGATGGAACCTGAATAGGCGATAAACCTGGACTAGAGGCTTAAGTGTTTAGGTAGGTCGTGGTCTACACCCACGTCGGCTTTCGCTTGAAGTCTGCCGAGCACATGTCGTGTGCAGACGCTAAGTGGTGGAAACATGTATGAAGAAGTACACCCCTGCAGGGTTATCATAATCTATTCGAATAGCCGCGTCCGCGGTAAAGGACTACTTGGTTGCCTATACAGTTCATAGACAAGTAAATGGAAACTGTTAAAAGCCTCAAGATAAGTGTGAGTGCCGAGGATGGATCTTCCGTAGGAAGACGGAGGTGGATCCTCGGTAGTGTATTGAAGTGGTGAGTAGTGGACTCGTGTGCGCAAAACCATTTCAAGTTGGAGTATCGTAGGATAGTTTAGCCAAGAGTCAAAGCTGGCTTGCTGCAATAACTCCACCAACCCTTCTTGATAACATGCATGTATGTAGGATCTGATGTAAGTCTTGCTGAGTACCTTTGTACTCATGTTGCTATAATTTACATTTTTACAGAAGACGCTGCAACCCCTTCTGATGGGTTCTTTGTAGACGTTGACATCAACGAGTAGGCTAAAGACCCAGGTGGTGACCCTGAGCTTGTGAAGGACCACGTAGTATAGTTAGGCTTTCCAAGCCTCTTTTATTTTACTAGTTGTCTGTACTCAGACAAGCTACTTCCGCTGTTGGTTTGTATGACTGTATGACTTGTATGTTGGGTCGTGAGACCCGTACCTTTGTGTATGTTATGTATGGCTCCCTGAGCCTTAAATAAAGTACTTGTGTCGTAGAGTCATGTTGTGATGCTTCGTTGTATTTGCACATATCGAGCATATTGTGTGTATGATTGAAATGCTTGGTATGTGTGGGATCTGACTATCTAGTTGTTTATCTTTAGTAGCCTCTCTTACCGGGAAATGTCTCCTAGTGTTACCGCTGAGCCATGGTAGCTTGCTACTGCTCTGGAACACTTAGGCTGGCCGGCATGTGTCCTTCTTCGTTCCTGTGTCTGTCCCTTCTGGGAAATGTCACGCTTGAGTACCGGAGTCCTGTTAGCCCGCTACAGCCCGGTTTACCGGAGTCCTGCTAGCCCAGTGCTACAGCCCGGACCCACTTGCTGATGACCGACACGTTCGAAGCTGGGTCATGGATGCCTGTCCCTGTAAGTCTGTGCCACTTTGGGTTTACGACTAGTCATGTCAGCCCGGGCTCTTTATCATATGGATGCTAGCGACACTATCATATACGTGAGCCAAAAGGCGCAAACAAACCCGGGCAAAGGTAAGGCGACACCCGTGGGGATACCGTGCGTGAGGCCGCAAAGTGATATGAGGTGTTATCGGCTAGATCGATGTGACATCGAGTCGGGGTCCTGACAGCGTTGGTATCAGAGCCGGACTGCCTGTAGGTTCTCCAAGCCAAACTGGTCGATGTTGAGTCTAGAAATTCTTTAGTTATATGTAGGGGAATTGTTTGTGGGATGGAACGTAAGGCTCTTTTTACTCCTTTATCTTATGACATTCTGATCTGAGTCAGTCCATTCTTCTACCGGGGGTTAAGGAATTAGGATCTATTCTCTCTATCAGGATCACGTGTTACTAATCAGTAGTACCTTATAAGATTGATGGATACAAGCCTAGTTCAGTTCTACTACCACATTATGTTGTTAGAATGGATTCAGAACTTTGATATGATGATGTTGAGTGTGTATGAAATCCTTTGTCAAATGTCTCAAAATCCTTCTTGAGCATTTACAGCTGTTATGCTGCCGAAATTTCGCTAGAAATTCTAATGCCTTTGCATTATGATTGTGCTTTCAGATGGCCACTCGCGACCTCAATCAAGTGGTTCGCCTGACTCGATGCCTAGATGTACCTGGCCATACTGCCAAGTTGGTCACGGTAATGACTGAGGCTGGATACCGCTGGTATCCTGAGTACACGGTCGAAGAGCAATTCCGAGATTTTAATCAAAGTCAGTATCTCTGCATTGTCAGGATATTTCCATCTTATCCTGGATCCACCGATCCTCTTCACTGCTCTTATGGACTCGGGGTTACCATTGAGATGGCTGTGCAGGACGCCGCCTACTCCATGATGACCATTATGCGAGTCAGATCTGGTATATTTCGGGACTCTGATTTCCGGTATATGCCAGGATCACTTCCGGGAGCACAAGGGTATCTCCAGGCTATTTATGCTGACCCCACTCAGGAGGATTCACGGAATCGCACCACTGCTGAGATGCTCGAGGATAAGGACCGTGAAAATCGGGCCTTAAGGTTAGAGCTCTTCAATACCCGTGCTGACCACTGGGCCACTTTGACTCGGTTCGCACCGGCGGTGCAAGCTGGATTCTCAGATATGCGCGATCTCTATCCTGTGAGATCTGCTCTGCCAGACGTGATGGTTTGGCGTGATGTAGGAGGCATCACCCCACCTCGCGGGCCCCGCAGGCCACCGTTTGTTGGTCCAAGGCCTCATCCTAGCCCCTATGGTCCACAAGCTCCGCGAGATCGTCTGTTTCCGGATGATCATGTTGAGCTCCCAGGCTATGGAGGTGACTTCTACGAGGACTACTACGGATCGGTCTGAGTTAGTGGTAGTATCACTAGTTCGCACTAGCTGTGTCGTCTATCGTCCCGCGTGACTCGTGGGATATGACCTAGTTTGTACTCCTTCCGGAGGTGTAGAAAAATAATGTATAGGAGCTTGGAATGCCTCCGATGAGATGTAATCCTCTTTTCACCGTAATAGTACTTGCTTGGTCTTGTACTAAACCCTGTATGGTGTGTATGACGATGGAATAAAGAAGCAGTTTCTGTATCTACCATGTCATACGGATGATTATCTTGCATTTCGAGTTATTCCTTACATTTTACCCTATGTCGGAATTTTATCATCCTGACTAAATCATTGTCTTGTTTACCTAGGATGGTCAACACGCGCGCTAACCCTGCTTCTCAAGAGCAGGCCGAAGGCAGTGAAGCCAGGGATGTAAATCTGCCTCATCCTCCTTCACTAGCCGAGGTTATGATGGAAGCTAAGAGAAACAAGCGGGAGACCAACCGTTTGTTGGAGCGTATTGAACAGAACACAGCACACCATCAGAGGACTAACGTGGTGTCACTCAGTGATTTCATCAAGTTACATCCACCCACGTTCCACCACTCTGTCGAGCCCCTCGACGCTGATGACTGGCTTCGCAGTATCTCTCATAAACTGCGTTCCGCGCTGGTAGCGGAGGCTGACAAGGTCACCTTTGCTGCATATCATCTTGAAGGCCCCGCCAGTCTATGGTGGGAGAATTATGGAGCTATGCGCCCAGCGGGCCATGTCACTACTTGGGCTGAATTCAGCGAGGCTTTCCGTGAACATCACATTCCGGAGGGTCTCATGGACCGTAAACGTGAAGAATTTTGCAGTTTCACCCAAGGCCGACTTTCTGTGGATGCTTACAGCAGGGAGTTTGGTAATCTCGCACGATATGCAACCGAGGAAGTGTCTACCGATGCCAAGAAGCAAGCAAGGTTCCGTAAGGGCCTTAGTCCTGAGCTTCGCCGTGACCTCCGTCTGCATGAGTGCACAACTTTTCAGAAACTTGTCAACAAAGCCATCAGTGCCGAAACTGGTCAGACTGACTATGACGCAACACGCAAGCATGGCCGTGACATGGGTTCCTCATCCGGTGCTGGTCCTCAGAAGCGCCGCGTGTGGGTACCCAACACCGCCCTGCCACCCAGATTTACACCGAGGCCATCCTTCTAGGCGCCTCGCCCCGTTCAACAGTCTGCTCCAGCCAAGCCCTATGGGGGTCCAACTAACAATGCTCCTCCACGTACCAGTTCCGTGACTTGTTTCAAGTGTGGGGAATCTGGTCACTATATGCGTGAGTGTCCCCAGACCAACCCAAATCAATCTGCTAAAGCTGTTGGCCGTGGCAAGCCGACAGGAAAAATATTCCACGCCAAGCCGGTCACCGCTTCACGTGGCCATGTCAACTGTATCTCTGCCGAAGAAGCTCAAGAGGATCCCAACGTCGTTCTCGGTACGCTTCTTGTTAATTGCCACCCGGCATCTGTTCTTTTCGATACAGGAGCCTCTCATTCTTTTATATCCGAAAGTTATGCTCGTTTGCATAACGTTGCATTCTGTGACATGCCATCCACTATGGAAATTTCTACCCCTGGTTCTAGATGGCAGACCTCTAGGGTGAGTTATGGAAATGAAATCCAAGTCGACAGGCTTGTTTTCCTCGCGTCTTTGATAGCCCTTAAATCTTCAGATATTAATATCATTCTGGGTATGGACTGGATGTCGGCTCATCATGCCCAAATCGATTGCTTCTCTAGGACTGTCCAACTCACCCATCCTTCGGGAAAGATAGTCAATGTCTTGACCCGGATAGCCAAGCGACAATTATATTCTCTTAACGCCAGCCCTTTGCCAGACCTTGAGGACGTTCCGGTAGTCCGTGACTTCCCGGATGTCTTTCCAGAGGAATTGCCAGGTGTTCCACCTGACAGGGATGTTGAGTTTGTAATAGACCTCATTCCAGGAACCGTTCCGATTGCTAGAAGACCTTATAAGATGGCACCCCTAGAACTAGCCGAACTTAAGAAACAACTCGATGAGTCCTTGAAAAAGGGTTTCATCCGACCTAGCTCTTCTCCGTGGGCTTGCCCCGTCTTATTCGTCAAGAAGAAGGATGGTACGGACCGGATGGTTGTAGATTACCGACCTGTCAATTTGGTCACAATCAAGAACAAATATCCACTTCCCAGGATCAACGACCTGTACGATCAGCTCGCTGGATCCTCAGTCTTCTCCAAAATGGATTTGAGGTTGGGCTACCATCAAATCAAAATCAGAAACGGGGACATTCCTAAAACGGCCTTTGTTACTCGTTATGGCCAATACGAGTACACCGTCATGTCCTTCGGATTAACCAACGCTCCAGCCACCTTTTCTCGGTTAATGAACTCAATCTTCATGGAGTATTTGGATAAATTCGTCATGGTTTACCTCGATGATATACTCATCTACTCCAAGAACGAGGAAGAACATGCCGAACATCTAAGGCTAGTGTTGCAGAAACTTCGAGAGCATCGCCTTTATGCCAAATTTTCTAAATGTGAATTCTGGTTGCCAGAAGTGACCTATCTGGGTCATGTAATATCTGGTAAAGGTATTGCTGTTAACCCTGAGCGAGTTCAAGCCGTCCTTAATTGGACTCCACCTGAATCGGTCAAGCAAGTTTGGAGCTTTCTGGGCTTAGCGAGCTATTGTCGTCGCTTTGTCGAGAACTTCTCCAAGGTTGCTAAACCTCTAACCGAACTCCTCAAGAAAGATAAGAAGTTCGAATGGACTCCACAATGTGAGCACAGCTTTCAGGAACTGAAAAGACGCCTGACTTCTGCTCCCATACTGGTACCGCCAGACTTCTCTAAGGACTTTGTTATCTACTACGACGCCTCGCGACAAGGACTAGGTTGCATTCTCATGCAAGATCGACACGTAATTGCCTACGCTTCACGGCAATTGCACCCACATGAGGAGAATTATCCTACCCATGATCTAGAGCTTGCAGCCGTAGTCTATGCACTTAAGACCTGGCGACATTACCTCCTCGGTAATCGTTGCGAAATATTCACTGATCACCAAAGTCTGAAGTACATCTTCACCCAACCGGATTTGAATCTCAGGCAAAGACGTTGGGTCGAGTTGATCACAGATTTCGACTTAGGAATAACCTACACCCCAGGGAAAGCCAACGTCATGGCTGATGCGCTAAGTCGTAAATCTTATTGTAACAATCTGATGTTACAACAAAGTCAACCGCTTCTCCATGAGGAATTTCGGAAGCTTAACCTCCACATTGTTCCTCAAGGATTTCTTTCCACCTTGGTGGCGAAACCTACTCTTACGGATCAAATCATTGCTGCCCAGAAGCGAGATAAGGGAATAGCTAAGATCAAGGAGAACATTGCTAGCGGAGGTGCTAGTTGTGTCTCCACAAATGATCATGGTGTTGTGTACTTTGAGAACCGTCTAGTGGTTCCCAAGAACCAGCATCTACGGCAGTTGATCCTTAAGGAGGCTCATGAATCTCCTCTCACTATTCATCCCGGTAGTACTAAGATGTATCAGGACCTACGCCAGAGGTTCTGGTGGACCAGAATGAAGAGAGAAATTGCTCAGTATATTGCTAATTGCGACGTCTGTCGTCGTGTAAAAGCAGAGCATCAACGGCCTGCTGGCACCCTTCAACCCCTAGCTATTCCTGAATGGAAATGGGATAAAATTGGTATGGATTTCATTACCGGTTTTCCCAGGACTAAGAGAGGGAATAATGCTATCTTCGTCGTGGTAGATCGTCTTTCCAAAGTAGCCCATTTCTTACCTGTTCGTGAGAGTATAACCGCTAGTCAGCTGGCAGACTTATACATCTCCCGAATAGTGTCTCTCCATGGTGTTCCTTTGGAAATTAACTCGGATCGAGGAAGTCTTTTCACCTCTCGATTTTGGGAAAGTTTCCAAAATGCTATGGGAACCCGTCTCTCCTTTAGCACCGCCTTCCACCCTCAGTCGAGCGGTCAAGTGGTACGCGTCAACCAGATTCTAGAAGACATGCTTCGAGCCTCTGTTATCTCATTCGGAATGGATTGGGAGAAGTGCCTTCCATTTGCCGAATTCGCTTATAACAACAGCTATCAATCTAGCTTGGGTAAAGCCCCTTTTGAAGTTCTCTATGGACGACGGTGTCGAACACCCCTTAACTGGTCAGAGACCGGGGAAAGACAATTCTTTGGTCCGGATATGATTCAGGAAGCAGAAGAACAAGTTCGCATCGTTCGTGAAAAGTTGAAAACAGCCCAATCTCGTCAAAAGAGTCAATATGACCGAAAACATAAGGCTATGACTTTCGAGGTTGACGAGAAGGCTTATCTTCGGGTCACCCCTCTGAAGGGAACCCATCGTTTCGGTATCAAAGGCAAATTGGCTCCTCGTTACATTGGACCTTTTCGCATTCTCGCCAAACGAGGAGAAGTTGCCTACCAGTTGGAACTACCTCCGCATCTCTCCAGAGTCCACGATGTCTTCCACGTTTCCCAACTCAGGCGTTGCTTCTCGGATCCTATCCGTGAAGTGGACCACGAAACGCTTGATCTCCAAGATAATCTTACATACCGAGAGTACCCCATTCGTATCCTCGATCGGGCCGAGCGTACCACTCGACGTCATAATATCAAGTTTCTCAAGGTTCAATGGTCGCACCATTCTGAGGATGAAGCAACTTGGGAAAGGGAGGATCATCTTCGACTCGAGTATCCCGCCTTCTTCCCGGAGGAACCCAAATCTCGGGGCGAGATTCTTTTGAGTGGGGGTGAGTTGTCACATCCTAGTTAGCCATGCATTAGAGTGTTGCATCATGTTTACTTTTTCATCAGAAACTTGAAATGGGGATGACAGAACCCCCAGTCCCCTCTGAAACCAACTAGGGTTTACTAAAAACTTTTTCAATGAACCTGAAATGCCCTTCTAAAATGCCCATCATTTTTGTCTTGGTTCAGAACCCCTGCCAAAAGTGGTGCACATTTTCCTAGGCCATCTTAGGGTTTTTGAATTAAATCATAAATATTTGAATTTGGGCATTTAAAATTATATAAAATATTTAAATGCTCAAATACCTCCAAACTAAAATGTTTCATGTTGGAAATAATCCAACTATGGACCAGGAGTAATTTGGTGATTTTTGAAGTTGCCTAGGTATTTTATTAAATTCAACAAAGTTGCAGATATATTAAAAAAAGAAACAGAAACAGAAAAAAAAAGGGAAACTTACCTGGCGCCACCGCAGGCCCACCAGCCAGCCCACCTGGCCGGCCCAGCCCGGCCACCGCTCCAGCGAGCTGCTTGGCTCGCCAGGCAGGCAGCCAAGGTGCTCGGCGGCGGCACCGCAGCTCGCCACGCAGCTGCTCGCCGCCTCGCCGCCTCCCTCGCCCGGCTAACGCCGTGGATCGGCCTCCCTCTCTCCCCCGAACCCCCCAGACACCCCCTCTCCTCTCCAGCTCCTCCCCCTCGCACGCCCCAGCCATGGCCGACGCCATCGCCGCCACCCCCACGCCGTAGCCACGCCCTCCGTCCACCCCACGCCGTGCCACCGTGTCCAGGAGCTCCGCCGCTGTCTACTTCATCGAGCAGCCGAGCCCCGTGTGCTCGTGCGGCCCGAGACCACCGCACCGACCTCGCCCGAGCTCACCGTCGCCGGAGATCCCCTTCAACGCCGTCGCCGCCTCAGCTCGTCCCCGACCTCACCGGTGGCCTCTACGGGAGCGCTGTGAGCCTAGCTACTCCTCCGACCCTCTCTCTCTCATTCCTGAGCCGTGTAGCCACCGCACGAGGATCACACGCCCGCACCGCCGCGGACCTCGTCGCCGACGTGCTTCCGGCCACACTCCGGCCACAAGATGGTGCCCATCTTACTCACCAAGTTCCGCAACACCTAGCTAGCTACTCCACGAGCCTCACCGACCCCTCTAGCGCCAAGTTCACCTCCGACCGAGCCCCGGTGGCCGCCAAAGTCGTCGCCGGCGCCAACTCTGGCCACCCCGACCTCAACGGACTCCGCCAAGAGCTGCGGTTTGTCCTCAGCTCCCCTCCGGTGGTCTCCGCGGCCCATTTGGTGGCCGAAATGGCCAAAACCACTCCCGCCGCCGCGTCGGGCTCGGCGGCGGCTAAACGCCGGTGCAGCCGACCCGGGTTTGACCACGGGTGGGCCCTGGTTGACTCCCGTGAGTCAATGACAGGTGGGGCCCAGCCCTGTTAATTAAACAGGATTAGTTTTAATTAAGTTTTAATTAAAATAATCACCCTGACATGCGGGACCCACTGTCAGGTTTGACCCAGACCTGTTCCCTTGACCTGCTGACGTCAGGCTGACGCAG
Source organism: Triticum dicoccoides (assembly GCF_002162155.2). Taxonomy (NCBI): domain Eukaryota; kingdom Viridiplantae; phylum Streptophyta; class Magnoliopsida; order Poales; family Poaceae; genus Triticum; species Triticum dicoccoides. Next base: position 467,533,548 of record NC_041381.1, read on the forward strand.
TAATTGATTTTCTGGATTTAATTTAAATCAGGAAATTCCAGAATATAATTTAAACTTCAAAAATTCATAACTTTTATTCTGTAACTCCAAATTGGACAAATTATATATGAAAAATGATCAGAAAAATCCAATCTATCCATATGTACTATTTTCATGCATGATCAAACAAGTTAAATTGATGTTTTAAGCAGAACAAGGAAAAGCACTTTAAAAGGCCATAATTGAATTTGAAATTTGAATCCTTGATTCAAATTTGTTCAAACCCTTCTGGTTTTAGTTGCATTAGCCCAATACACTCATTTTGCCATGTCTCATGCATGCATCATATTGTTGCATACTGTTTGGTTATGTTTGAGTATCGGTGCTCTCTGCGACAGGTTCTGTCTCCGAGGAATACCGTGATTACCCTAACGAAGAACCGTATCAGTGCATCGAACCATCAGGCAAGCAACCAACCATTTGATCATATCGATACAATCCCATGTTCTCGCTCCTGCTCTCTTTTACTGCACTAAGACAACGCGATTCAAACTGCTGTGTGCTACGGTAGTTGAACCCATTTCCTCTGCATGACCTGTCATTGCCACAGTAACTAGATGAAACCCACTAGCATGTGTAGGAGTTGATTGAGCCATATGTATGTGTTGTTCCTACCTTGCTATGCCTGCTATGCTTAGAGTCGTGTCAGGTCTGGTTCATCTGGGTGATGGGCTAGAGTGAAATGATTATGTCGGTAATGAGAGTGGTGTGGTGAACACGTTTTGGTAAAGGTATCGATGAGAGGCCATGTAGGAGTACATGGTGGGTTGTTTCATTGAAGCCGACCTTAAGCACTGAGATCTGTATGTGTGATTTAAGAATCAGCTACTACCATGCATTGGGCCCGAAACCAATGGACCCTCTCGACTTCTTATTCACCCTAGTTCTCCGTCCAGGAGTTGCAAGTAGTTTCTGGTGTTTGTAGCCTACTGGAGGCCGTGGACAGCGCTGACCGTAGGGGTGGGCTGTGATGCGGTAGGTACGTGGCCGGGTGTACCGAATACCCGTTAGGTATCTCGGGAACCCTGTTCACATCGTTCGGGGCCGTATGGGAAACCTCGGCCGGACTCCCTGCGGATGGAACCTGAATAGGCGATAAACCTGGACTGGAGGCTTAGGTGATTAGGTAGGTCGTGGTCGACACCCACGTTGGGCTTCCGCTTGAAGGTTGCCGAGTACATGTCGTGTAAACGACGGTAAGTGGTGAGAGCGTGTATGAAGAAGTACCCCCTGCAGGGTTAACATGATCTATTCGAATAGCCGCGTCCGCGGTAAAGGACTACTTGGTTGCCTATACAGTTCATAGACAAGTAAATGGAAACTACTAAAAGCCTCAAGATAAGTGTGAGTGCCGAGGATGGCTCCTCCGTAGGAGGACGGAGGTGGATCCTCGGTAGTGTATTGAAGTGGTGAATAGTGGACTCGTGTGCGCAAAACTATTTCAAGTTGAAGTATCGTAGGATAGCCTAGCCAAGAGTCAAAGCTGGCTTGCTGCAATAACTCCACCAACCCTTCTTGATACTATGCATGTATGTAGGATCTGATGTAAGTCTTGCTGAGTACCTTTGTACTCATGTTGCTATAATCTACATTTTTACAGAAAACGCTGCAACCCCTTCTGATGGGTTCTATGTAGACGTTGACATCAACGAGTAGGCTAAAGACACAGGTGGTGACCCTGAGCTTGTGAAGGACCACATAGTATAGCCAGAGGCTTTCCAAGCCTCTTTTATTTTACTAGTTGTCTGTACTCAGACAAGTTACTTCCGCTGCTGGCTTGTATGATTGTATGACTTGTATGTTGGGTCGTGAGACCCGTACCTTTGTGTGTATGTTATGTATGGCTCACTGAGCCTTAAATAAAGTACTTGTGTCATAGAGTCATGTTGTGATGCTTCGTTGTATTTGCACATATCGAGCATATTGTGTGTATGATTGAAATGCTTGGTATGTGTGGGATCTGACTATCTAGTTGTTTATCTTTAGTAGCCTCTCTTACCGGGAAATGTCTCCTAGTGTTACCGCTGAGCCATGGTAGCTTGCTACTGCTCTGGAACACTTAGGCTGGCCGGCATGTGTCCTTCTTCGTTCCTGTGTCTGTCCCTTCTGGGAAATGTCACGCTTGAGTACCGGAGTCCTGTTAGCCCGCTACAGCCCGGTTTACCGGAGTCCTGCTAGCCCAGTGCTACAGCCCGGACCCACTTGCTGATGACCGACACGTTCGAAGCTGGGTCATGGATGCCTGTCCCTGTAAGTCTGTGCCACTTTGGGTTTACGACTAGTCATGTCAGCCCGGGCTCTTTATCATATGGATGCTAGCGACACTATCATATACGTGAGCCAAAAGGCGCAAACGGACCCGGGCAAAGGTAAGGCGACACCCGTGGGGATACCGTGCGTGAGGCCGCAAAGTGATATGAGGTGTTATCGGCTAGATCGATGTGACATCGAGTCGGGGTCCTGACACAAAGTAGCCAGGTTGAAGGAGATCCTTACCTTGTTTGACAATGGGTGGGATATTTCGAGGACGGCGAGGGCCATGTGGCAATGCATGCGAAAGAGCGTGACAGCGGTGATTAGGGCGGCGATGTACATGTACTCCTCGGCGGCAGTCATGCCGCAGTCCTCCGAGTTCATCGAGTATCTCCTCTAGGCGATGGAGTAGACAGATTCGCTCGAAGCGACAGTCAGGCAGAGGTGGTGGGCGTACAGGTCAAAGGTCGAGCACCCAGAGGATAATGAATCGATCGAGTACGGTGTGCCGTTCATGAGGGTGCAGAGCCAGTCGGAGCCACAGGAGTATTCGTTCTCTCACCGCAAGAGGAGACCGGATGGCGCGATGTCACGTCCCCGCTGTTCTCCACGGTTCCCTCGACGCTCGCTCGTTTCAATGGCGGCGGTAGGGTTTAAGGTAAGCTTCGCACTAACCTAATCTTCCACCTGCTCATGCTTACAATCAGTGTGACAGCTAATGAAAATCATTCTTACAATCAGTCTCCGAGTAATATGCCAATCACCCTAAAATAGCTGTGGACCTTTGGGTCAAAGTTGTGACACTGTGTACAAATAAAGAAAAATAGATTGGTGCTTCTTTCAGAAAAGAGTACTTCCTAGAAAACTGCCAATATAAGCTACTAGTATTTGGTTAGAGGATTTGCTACCGAGAAAGATCCGTCCACAGAGAGCGCCACACATCCCACTGGTAGTGGTGGATGCCAATGCGTGCATGGAGCATGGTTGGTGTCGGTAGTTTTTACTTGGCACACCTTGCACTCTGCATATATGTCGGTTCCATACGTACATTTGTGCAGTTCCACCCAAATGCAGCTGAATAACCCTATTTGTAGAGATAATGAAAAGCGTGATTACATTATAGTGGCACTAGTTGATGAAACACGCAAAATAAATAGAAGAAAATATTGTGATAGTATCATAGTATGCCATGCTACGAGGGCGAGATGGGCCCTGCGACGCCTCATACGGTACGCCTCATTCTGGAAATCGTCCCAAGTCTCCCAGATACATATTTTGCCGGTGATGAACTTTAGTGTACAGCGGTAGTATAAGGAGGGGCCTTGAGACATTCAAATCTCTATTTTTGTGCAGATCAACTAAAATTAAGCACCCCAGTTTGCAGAAACGCTTAAACATTAACAATGGGACAAGTTGATGAAACATACATTAACAAAGAGAAGCACTTTCTTTATCTACATTGGAAATGAAATGATAGAGAGGACGCGCTCTATTTTAAATGTATTATTACATCAGACACTAGGGTCGAGCAGGTGGCAAATGAGGTGTACCGTGCGTCGCAAGGATGAAGGCCGGGGGTGCTTAGACTGCGATGCTAAAGCTGGCTCTTTCAGTCCCTATCTTCCCCCTGATGTTTCTGTGGTAGCATTTGGGTTGTAATCCAAACTTGGTCGAGTTGGTGCTGCGTCCCCCTACCTGCCTAGTTTATGTGGCGAACTTGTCTCCTGCTAGTACTCAGTCCGTTCTAGTAGTAGTTGCACCGCTAGCGAACACTGAGATGTTGTCGGATAATGGTTCTCTATGGTTGGATTTCTTTAATGAAATCGGAGGGAACCCCCTCTTTTGATATATAAAAAACAGTGGCACTAGCGGTGCCAAAACATTGCCTCAAATTAATAGTGCCACTAGATTAAGGTGCAAAATAATAACATTACTTCTTTATCATGGCAGTGCCAAAACAGTAGCACAAGAGCAAGATTAACATGCAGGATCTTTGGCAAACAGTCAGACCCAAAAGGAACATACCTCATGATGGGAACCATATCTGCAGTCAACGCCATCGTAGAAGGGATGACAACAGTCACCAACATGGATGATTCAATTCATGGGACCTTTTGGTGCAGTTCACCTAAAATGAAGCAATGTCCCATGAGCTAGCAACTTGTTCTTCCTTTTTTAAGAAAAAGGCTCCAGCCCCGGTTCCATTTCCATCAGAAAATGAAACCCATAGAGCTTCTTCTTCATTAGTTGCAATAAAATTGAGCAACATCAAGGTTGGTTCTGAAGCTCCTGGATTGTTGAACTATAATTTGGATATCATTTGTGCAGTTCAACTAAGATCGAGCGTGAAATGTATATCTCTGTTTGCACAAAAAAGGTGGAAAGGAGGGTGACTAGCAAGAGATGAAACATGCATCAAATGAAAAGAAGCATGTTCCTTATCTGAATGGCAATCCTACAAGGACAGTAGCAATTTCTAAAGCAGCAACATTGATAGATATTAGTGTGGGCATTAGGATTAACTATGACAACCGTTAAATACGACATTACTTTAATGGTGCCATTGCTTCATTTTACCAGCAACATTACATTAATAGCTGCTACAGAGTCGATATTTGGGCATGGGAGAGTAGGCGGACCAGGACAGTTGCATTTCTATCAAAAAGAAGGAACTTATCTCAATGGGAAATTTAGCAGGACATGAAAAAAGTGCCATCGATTCATATTACTGGAGGCATTACATTTAAAACAACATTGGTTTAACGTGTCCTCACTTTTAACTGTGCGACTGCTACATTTTACCAGTGGCATTACATAAGCATGGCTTGGGGCAACAAACATCAGAACAGGATATCTGGGTTGGTCCCATTTTTGTTCGGTATAGCCACCTTATACTGTGTGAGGCTATCAAATCTAGTATTGGACTTACTCTGTTGACTTGTCCTCCAGTCCCCACTTTCTTTCCTTTTTCTATCAATATAATAGATCGGGTTTATATTGAGTTTGTACTGCGTTTCCCTTTATTTCCCTATTAGACCTAGAGACCAGTTGGATAGCCAGTCTTTGCTACTTTTCACCCCCATTATTTCCTCTTTCGACCAAGTGCTAGATTCAGGTAACAAATCTTCCCCCAGCCCCACCCCTTTCTTCCTAGTTTGAACCAAGTAGTACTAGATTCAAGTGCATGAACTAGTTTTACCTCTTAACTGTAAAAATTTAGGTGGTTTTTGAACAGTTGATCGATCCTATCTACGAGGGGGGCTGAGAAATAGTAAAAGATACAAATACAACGACGTTAGGAGCTCAGGAAGTAGAGCAAGGCCGGTTTCGAAGGAAGTTATACCTGAGGGTCGACGGGATGTCGCTAGGTGAGCGGTGGGAGGCAGGATCTTCCCACACTACGACAGCGAGGAAGAAGGGGTCGAAGGCCCTCCCTCGCCAGCGGTGCTTGGGAGAGAACGGCAAGGCACGCTCATCGGGACGCACTGGCAGTGGGTAAGAGCCGTCGCCCAGGACGACAGTGTGAACGTTGCACCTTCTCATCTTCCCTGGCAGAGAGGATCCGTCTAGACCTGTGACCAGCGGTGAGCAGAGGGAGAGACTGTGTAGCCACCACTGTCGTGTTTAGATCTGGAGAGGACGAGACAGCGCGAAGAGAGCAACACCTGCAAGCAAGCACGGAGGCTCCTGCCTATATAGTGGAGTACTAGTTTTCTTTTGTCTACCGGAGTCGGCTTGACCTCGTCAATGACTGTCGAGAAGTCTTCATGGACATGCCCCGGAGGTGCAGTTGTCGTCGTTTTGATCTGAAGCACCGGATTATACCATATAACATGAAAAAATGCCACATGACAAGAAATCATAACCTCACTGCCCAAAGGAGACAACATGAATCCCGAAGGACAAACTAGACGAGGATCAAAGCTCAAATTAAAGATAAACTCGTAGAAAAGGGGTCCGTCGATAGATGTCCTAATTAACATAGCCAACTTGACCTACATGGCAACCGAGTAGTCTTCATGCATGTGCCCCCAATGACTAGCCCAACTCAGTTGTCGTTGTTTAACCCTCATAGTGATCTGAAGCACATGACACCTAATTTTGCGAGATGACAAGAAACTTTTTTTTAGATTTCACACCAGAACTACAGCCCTGTACAACACATCATGCACGATATGTAGACGATAGCCAATCCAGGCATGTCTGCTAGAGTCTGCTCACATGCATGGACGAACTGATCATCCGTGTCTTGCAGGGATCGTTCAGGCACCAACTATGTACAACACTTCTCTAGTACTATCGCTCGTCTCTCTCTTCTATTAACTCACCCGACTTGCGGGGCCAGGGAGTGTGCCTATGGTTGGTTCTCAATTTCGGTCCCACATGTGTGTGCAAACGCAATATGACGCGCGTTCCATTCGGAGAGCAGCGTGCCAGACCGCCGACCGTCTAGGGTGCGATGCGAACGCGATCGGCTTGATGTATACTCCGTACATGTGTACCGCCATTTTCTTGAGGCTTTGCTCCATGGCGCAATCCATGGATACAAAATTAGTATACTATATTATTTAAAATTCGAGGGCGGGGCTTTTCCTGCGCGGTAGGCGGGGCAGTTCCACCTAGTCGGTTCGACAGAGATGCGAGAAGATGAGGGAGTAGGCTGCTGCAAACGTAGGGTTGTGTGATTTGACAGCGAGTTACTACTGAACAGGTGGGGCCCCGTGATTTGACTTGCCATTATCATTTTAACTGCGGCGTTATGACCGGCGTGAGTCTACCGATTCCTGACCACCTCCATACAGGTGCCTCTTCCAATGCTCCACCATGTAGAGGCTGGCTCTTGCATGAGAGCCCACTCCTCCACTTTTTCCTTGCCTCTTTCCTCCACATATGCCATGTAAAGTGGGCTTATAGCCCACTATTGTACTTACTTGTTCCTATAGGTGCTAAGCTTGCCACAGGCATAAAGTCTGATGTGGCAAGTTAATTAAGAAGAGAGAGACTAGTTTCGTGACCCAAGGAAGAAATGGTACTAAGCGCGTGTACCAAGGTGAAAAGAAATTTTTGAGTCTATAGCTAATTAAATGAAGCAAACTAAGCAACAAAAAACTAAGTACCTGTGCATTGGGGACTTGATTGCTAAGCCATTTAATGCCCTTAGCACCTAATCTAAGCACCATTTCATTGGAAGAGGTCACTCCTTGGCAAATGCAATAAATACTACGAAGAAAGAGATAGAGAGAAGAAAAAGAGTACTCTTATAGCCAACCTTATAGCTAACCTTGTTGTAGTATGAGTGACTAAGTGATGACTATGTATGACATGCCAACATCAGATAGACTAAGACTGGTCGTAATGGGAGTATCATATGTAGTATCATGCATGCCAACTAAGCAATTTTGATGAGGTGCCATAGAATTAAATGAAGAAAGAGAGACTTGAGTATCATATCATGATACCGTATCATATTAAATGATGTGCTACTTTGTGTCATGCATGGCAAAAAATATAGTCCTATATGATACTAACATATGATACTATGCATTACGGATGTAGTATCATACTCTAGTATCATATGCATGATACTAGTATATGATACTCCCCATTACAACTAGCCTAACGCACCATGTTAAATCTCCAAGGGCGCGACCGCGCAAGCGAGGCGACGGTCATGGTAGGCGCGACCATCATACGGGCTGCTGGCAGCCCTTGGATCTGAGATCAAACGGTAGCATGCTAAGTTACTAAAAAATTGCAGAATAACCCTCCAGGATAGGATATTCACCCATAGGTCTAGAATCACGCCATGCAACCATTCGATCTCAGATCCAAGGGCTCTCGGAAGCCCGTATCATGGGAGAATGGAAAGCTTCATATCACCTGTAATTTTTCCGATGCTTGACATGACATCGAAAGCAATTTAATTGGGCGTCGAGTGGACATGACATCTAATTGGGCCCCCATAGTACTGTGCATGAATCCATTTATCCATCAGGCAAGCCACTACCCTACCGTTAGCATGCCCCACTCAGCATTTTGACAATCAAAAAACCGCTGGCAGTTCACTCCTACTCGTCCCTGGACGTCCTTTAACATTATGGAAGTTCGCTCCTAGTCATCCCGTCCTTTCACATTATGGCATTTCCACTAATCCTAACCATCCTCATAAATCCATGGCATCCCAAATCTCCATGATCGGCGGTGAGTACAAGGTTAGAACCATCATCGGCGATGAGTTTGATGTCATCTACACCCTTTCTTCCGCGACGGTGAAAGGATGCCTTGCTCGCTTCAGATGCATGTTCGAAAACTCAAATGATGAGTGGGTCGCTGGGCTAGATGTTGAGTACACCACAGTCCTGGGACAAGAGAAGGATCTAAAGGAGGAAGAGAAGAAGAAGCCCTCCGTGATCCAGGTTTTCGTGCATGACTTATGCTTGGTCTACCACATATGCCATGCCGACGTTGAGTGCGAGGAATTGAAGAACTTCCTCAAGAGCGGCCTAGTCAAATTCTTTATTGTAGACTTTACGAACGACAAAAGAGTCCTGGGTCATATAGGCCTCGTTGTAGGCAACCCCTTCGACCTCCAGAAGAATCGGTTGCTGCCCTCCCGTGGTCAGCCTTCAATGCTGACCCTGGCAGGAGCCATGGTTCAATCTTTGTACGGTAAACTAGAGAAACCTCTGCACACGTTTCATCGTCATGCATGGTAGTGGAATGTACTAGATATAGACCACATCCACTACGCTGCAATGTATGGCTACCTTTGTTTCAATATCTACAAGGGTTGGATGAAGAGCAAGAGCCAAGTGTGCGGTTCAAGCAAAGAAGTATCAGCCAAGAGGAAGAGGGACAAGGACGAAGTCGAGGACGTGGACGAGGACTCCGAGTAAGGTGGCAGTGTCGTTGCTCATGGTGGTTCTAATGCAGTGTCTACCGGACTAGTTGCATAGTTTAATTTCAGGTCTCTTAGTTTAATTTGAGAGGTGTGTTGTGCTGAGCCCCCAGCAGAACTATGTTATGTTTCTTCTTGTTACTTTAACTCTTCAGTATGTACATACTAGTATTTCTTACATTTCATCTTTTAGTTTGTATAGTACTACCACTCGTTTCTTCACATTATATACGTACAATATATATGGCCAACATCATATAGCCAGCAGTTTAGTTGTCAAAGAATTTAAGGGTGCTTTGTTTTGTCAAAGAATTCCAGGGTGCTTAGTTTTATTTGAGGACACCATTATTGTGAGTCAAATCTCTTTTGCCATGTTATAATGATATAAATACCGATGGACCAACATGCCATATCTCCCTCTATCTCACTACAGTAAATCTAAAGTGTGGGGCCTACTTGATCCCAATAGCGTTCTTATTTTCCTATAAAATTATTTGCTTGGTTACTCCTAACAAGCGGGGCCACACTTATCATTGTGAGAATCGGCTTATTTTTGTCATGTAACATGGTCAACGGGTTTGACGTGAAAATAACAATGTCTAATGTCATTTTTGTGCAAACATCTAACTTAACAATGGCATTTTTGAGATATCTAATTGCATTTTTTAGCAGGCATCTCACGGATCGATGACATTTTTGAGTAGTTGTAACTTCTAATGGCAAAACTAAGTAGTGATACACAACTAATGGCATAAATAATAAGAACCCAAGAATTAAATAGGTATACTAATTTCTTTATTTCTTTAATAGTACTATATGCATAATTTGGCGACGAGCGCTCTCTATATGTACCACCTTTTTTCTTTAATTTCATCTTGTTAGTTTTGCTCCATGGTGCAATCCATCGATACTACTACTGTACAAAAGTATACATTTTTTAAAAGGCTAGAGGGCAGGGCAGTCTAGCTTGGTAGTTTTCACGAGAGGCGAGGGCCTTTGTGATTTGACGGCTCATTACTGCTGGAAGGCGGGGCCTTGTGATTGACTGCTCGTATAAATGTGCCGATGACCTGAGGAGGAGCAAAGAACCGTGCAGTATACTCAAGTTTTCCACTGGAGTAGTACTACGATGGAGGAGCACAAAACAGGGCAGCCCAGTGCCATATGGCGATAAAAATGATCTAATTTGCTAGTCATCTCATTGTTAGCATTGTTCTATTCATGCCTCGCAGAGAACGTGACACATGCGGTGAAACACTCGAAGCAAAAGAAGAAACACAGGAGCAAAAGAAGAAGGAAGACTATCACCCCAAATGATCTAATCCGCCGTGGAGTCATAACTGCTTCTTCATCGCCTCCACGACCTCCATCTCCTTGCACGTCTCCTCCGCCATCTTCTTCATTCTGTCCATGATGCGGGATTCCTCGACGTGAGCCTTCATCATCTATTCTACGGCCGCATTACGTACCTTGACAGTAGCCGGGTGCTCGACGCGGAGATTCGCCAACTCCTCATTATGTTCCATGATGAGGGCCTGCAACATATTCATCGAGGAACTACTATTCTCATGCAGCTTCTTCTAGCCGGTGTTCTTCTACTTCAGCAGGTCGAGCTCATGGCAGAGCTTTGCCTTGTCCTCCTAAAGTTGCAGGATTTCGCCGGTCGCCTTCTTCTCTGAGGCAATGCTCTTCTTTAGCAGCATCACCAAGCCGGCGGTCAAATCCCCCTGCTTATTGAGCTCAGTGGGCATGTCGTCGAGTCTCTCCTTCAGCAGCTCCACCAAGCCGTGGATGAACTCCGTCTGCTTATTGAGGTGCTTATTGAGCTGATCGAGCATGCCGTTGAGGGATAGCGACTCCAGCGCCGCTAGCTTGGCATGTTCGCCTCCACGGCTAGGGTGCTCTTGGGAGCCATCGCCTGCCCGTGAGAGATCTTTCGAGGTCTCTACGTGGCGGCAAGCCCTCTCTTTTTTTCTACGGCCTTGGTTGCCGCTCCCTTGTTACGAGTAGTTCTCGACCTAGAGCTCTGCTCACCGGCCATGGCAAGGACGGACGAAGCAGAAACACTTATGAGGAGGAAAGGTAGAGTAATTTTCGGTTAGGTAGTTCCCCTTTTTATAACCTAAGTACTAGCACTAGTACTAATACCTGCATAGTGGGGACACGTTCAGGTTTGGTACGTACTAGTAGGTGTGAGCAGGCTTGCACTAGTACTTTCGAATGTGATGGGAACAAGGTAAAGATTAATTGATGGTTTTGGTTTCGAGGCCCGAAACGGCCCCCGATGAGTTTAGTGGAACATAAATTTCAAGTAGACTACACTGCTCAAATGCGTAAATATTATGTTACTGTCAAAAATTGGCATAAAATACAAAGGAGACCCATGGAAGTACTACTAGCAACCCATGATTTAACTACTCGCATGCGCACAGTGGAGTAGTAATGTCTTTCTTCCGCCCTCACGTCCACTCAATTTGCATGCGCTGCATTTATTGACCATCAATGAAGTGAAGGACTTTACACGCACCAAATTATCACATGGGGTGGATCTTGGTACAAAATTATGTCCTCCCGTATACCCACGTGTAAGTGCAAGGGAATGAGTGTGTGCGTGGCATGCGTGCACATCTTCGCTTCGTGCATGTACCGCCAGTGTGGCTCAAGGAGGACGAGTACATTCTTCTGGAACCAGCAACACGTCACTATGATCAATCCACACAAGGAGGTCGCGACAACGCCTCCACATGTGCCACGTGGCTTCATGAATTATAAGAGAGACACTGTGTAGCGTGCCACTGGAATTCTAATTTACGTGTTTTGCACATACTCGAAGTACTAGTAAGGTACACATGCATTGCAGGCATCAGATTTTGCAACCAAATGATGAATAAATACCACAGTATAGCATGTAAGCTGTGAGTCATATATACCTGATGTAGACCTTTGTTTAATTCTTATAGTTCATCTCATTCAAAATCAATTAGTTTTTATAAAAAATCTAGGGCCTCTTGGATTCATAGGATTTCCAAAACGTGGGAATAGAAAAAACATGGGATTAGAGTGGAATGTCGTCTTGAATCCTACAGGATTGTACGAGTGTTTGATTGTGCATAGAAAAAACGTAGAATTCTTTCAAAGAGGTTTGAGTGGATGGGATGTTTCCTATGAAATCTAGTGCAAATGAATCATATGGAAAAATTCCTATGGTTTACAATCCTACGAATCAAACAACCAAGATAGGAAAAATTCCTAAGGATTAGAATCCTCCAAAATTCCTTTGAGAATCCTTTGAATCAAAGAAGCCCTTAATCTATTTTATGATTCATGGAATTGTGCGTTGTAAAGCATAAAGTACAAACAAATAATGGCAATTCAACTAGAAAAAAAGTTTGGGCAGTTATGATACGGAAGATTATAGAACAAAGAAGAACCACAGTTGTTTTGAGGTTTGTGCATTATGCTTAAGTTCAACCATGGAGTCTGCTAGATTGTACATTTGACAAAATCCGGTGGGGCCGAGTGAAGGGAGACTATGAAGGAGTGCACAAGTGCGAGATCAATATTTAGAGAGAGGGGGCAAGAACATGCACTGTTGCGCGCACTGGCGGAGCCATGAAAAATAAATGAGCTAGGGGGCCAAGCATTGCTAGTCCTTTACGAGGAGGGCCAATTCATGAACTTAAACCATTTTTACCAGCAATTGTCTAATTATCACATTCATATTAGCCTTGATATATAGTGATGTTAAGGGGGGGCAGGGCCCTTGCTGCCTCCTGGCTTTGCCATTGTGCACGTGTCTGAGAGATGAAGCGGAAGACATGGATCATGAGAGAAGGACGCTGGATATATAATTAATGTGGGTGTATTAGCTATATATGTAATCCTATAGAGAGAGGTATAGATTGATCGATGTGGACGTGGGAAAGAGGGTGAGACCTCACTAGATATATAGATTGATCGGTTTGTGTGGAAAACTATGAAAGACCTAGCTATACACACACACACACACATAGAGGAACATCGATTGTTGCACATGCACATGAGAGATAAAGAATGCCCAATATGATGGAGAGGGGGATGTGTGTGTGATAGCCTTCATGGGAGACCGACCTAAAGAAAAAGATTGCATGTGTGCGATGGATAATGCCGACTGGTAGTGTGTGTGCATGCATGCACGAGAGAAAATTAGTGGTACAATTATAAAGAGAAGACGACCGTGTGGATGTAGAAGACTAGCTGAGGTCATAATCAATGTAAAGTTGTATTCAAATATTTGAATAAGAGATCATGATGTTTGAAACCCATGCATGCATGAATATAATGGAGATCTGCGCTGTGTGGTTTGGAAACGAGCATGTTGTAATGTATACACATTGAACAAGGTCAGACTGACTTGAATTTGAGATATCCATGGCAGACATCGTTTGGCCACATTGCATCTGTGCATGGACACACTATTCTAATTGGAGATGATGGGTGGCTTTCGCATCAAATATCTATATCTATACCCCCTATATATATTATAATTTATATTTTTTATATAGTGTGCAGGTAACTTTAACTTTGAAATATGGTTGTTGGATGAGGCCAATCCGATGGTGCAGAGATGGCAAATTTGAGCACTACTGGCCGCTGGATATCATCTAGATTCCACCAGATTTTGTCACATGTACAATCAAGAAGACTCCATGGTTGAACTTAAGCATAATGCACAAACCTCAAAACACAAGAACTTCTTCTTTGTTCTAGAATCTTCCATATCAGAATTGCCTAAATGTTTTTCTACATGATTTGCCATTATTTGTTTTTACTTTATGCCTTACAATGCACAATTCCATGAATTTTAAAATAGATTAGCTTTCTTATAAAAACTAGATGATTTTGAATGAAATGAACTATAAGAATTAAACGAACATCTACATCATGCATATATGACTCAAAGCTTACATGCTATAATGTGGTATTTATTCATAATTTGGTTGCCAAATCTCATGCGTGCAATGCATGTGTACCTTACTAGTCTAAATGGTGTTTGTGTGTGTTGTGTGTGTTACACACATTGTACGTAGTATATCATACATGGTTTAGATTCCAAACATCTACCTAGAGCATACATGTACTATGATTTGAATTCAACACAAAATGGATACATATATTTGAATTTGAGATCGTATGTACATGTAGTTCATATTTATATAGGAATTTACTTCTCCTATATTCATGTCATATGTTGTGAAGATAGTATTTAGATGGTTGTATAACTAACCCGAGTACAATCCCATTCAAACAGGGAAAATGTACTCAAATTTAGTCCATATGCTACACAACAGACATTGTTTTTTTATTGTTAAGGGAAGTGCAAATTGTTTTGGTACTGTACACGTTATGTTTGTTGTCCCAATTTTTTTAGTTTTTTTTTGTTGTATTTGAATGCATTTCTAGTAATATAGTAAAACAAGACATGGCTCTATCTAGTGATGAGGTGCGAATTGTCTTTTTTTTGGTACACCCTAAGCTTGTTCTCCTGAAATTTCAAGTCGTGCCTTGTTATGCCGAAATTTCAAGCTAGCGACTCTGTCTATCATGCTGCGAAACTCCCGCCTCTTCAACCCGCGCCTTGTTACCCCGAAATATTTAAGATATATTTTTGTCTCGTTGTGCTCTGACAACTCCCTCCATCTCAACCGCGCCTTGCTATTCCAAAATTACAACACGCGCGAAAACTCCAACCTCCTGTGAAATCCTGACACGCGAAATGCCCATGGTACCCCTGAACCAAAAGAATCAGATCAAATCGGTGGGGGTACTTTCGTAACTTACCCAACATTTTGGAAAAGCGCGTCCCTAAGTCATGGTTCCCCACTCCCATCCCATCCGCCCACCCATTCGTACACCGAGGCCGTGAAAACCCGTGAAGCCCCACACCCTCCTCCGTCCACCACCCAGCCGAAGCCTCTTACCCGACAACGTCGTCCACAACAACACCTCGACGTCCCTCATCCACCGTACCGGATGAGGATCCGTCATCGATCTCGTCGTCCCGCCGGTTCAGCCACCCCGTCCTCCACCTCCAAGGAGCTGCCCCGATGTTCCCCTCGTCTTTCGTGCCACCTCCATTCCCACACCACCGTCTTCACCTGCACCACCGGAAGAGCAGTATCATCACCATTTCCTCGGATGAAGTTGTTTTGGCCTAATCGGCGCCACCAAAGAGGTTGTACACTAATCGCCGCATTTTCTTCTTGATTCGATCTCACGGTGCTGCCGGCGCTCGGTCCCGAGCCGACACGCGCAGCTCCATCCCCGGCGGTGTCACCGGCCACTTCCTCCATGGTGTCGCTCCCTTGGTGGCGACGTCCACATCAGTAGGAGTTGCTGCTGCTTTAGCTCTCGCTCGTGTTGCTGCTCTGCTCTCGCTCTCAGTCCCCTGCCTGGTCTGCCCTTACTATTGCTGTTGCTCGTGCTGCTGCTCTCACTCTTGCTCTTGCTTGCGATGCTGCTCCGATTTAGCTACACTTCAGTCAGCTGAAGCAACTTTTGGGTCAGTCGATTTTCAAGGGGTGGGGGGCTCGCAGGAGTTAAGGAAGAACTAGCCGTAGCAGGGAGGGGGGCTCACCGGAGAGGTACCCCACTATCTATCTTAGGGTTCAGGGTGGGGGCGATGGTCGCCGGCGGTGGTGGGGCGGTGGTGTGGGGATCGCCGGAGAAAAAGCTCGGCACGGGGGGGGAGGGGGGCTTAAGGGATGGCCGGGGCGGCGGCGGACCCACGGTGGGGAGTGTTTTCGGGGTGGGCAAGGCGACGCACCGCCGGGCGCAGGCGACGGGGGGCGGCTATTTGGCCGGTGGTGGCTGGCGGCTCAGGGGGTGGAGGTTGAAGATGAATTGCAGGCCCTTGATTTCGTATCCAGCGGCTGCAAAATTGACTGACCAGAGATGAAAAAGTCAGTCGACTGACATGTATCCTTGTCAGGACCCCGACTCAATGTCACATCGACCTAGCATGTAACACCTCATATCACTTTGCGGCCTCACGCACGGTATTCCCACGGGTGTCGCCTTACCTTTGCCCGGGACCGTTTGCGCCTTTTGGCACACGTATATGACAGTGTCGCTAGCATCCATATGATAAGGAGCCCGGGCTGACATGGCTAGTCGTAAACCCAAAGTGGCACAGACTTACAGGGACAGGCATCCATGACCCAGCATCGAACGTGTCGGTCATCAGCGAGTGAATCCAGGCTGTAGCACTGGGCTAGCAGGACTCCGGTGAACCGGGCTGTAGCGGGCTAACAGGACTCCGGTATTCATAGCGTGACATTTCCCTGAAGGGACAGACACAGGAACAAAGAAGGACACATGCCGGCCAGCCTAAGTGTTCCGGAGCAGTAGCAAGCTACCAAGGCTCAATGGAAACACTAGGAGACATTTCCCGGTAAGAGAGGCTACTAAAGATAAACAACTAGATGGTCAGATCCCACACATACCAAGCATTTCAATAACATACACACAATATGCTCGATATGTGCAAATACAACATGGCATCACAACATGACTCTACGACTCAAGTATTTAATCAATAGGCTCCGAGGAGCGAGATATTACAAACATGGGTCTCATGACCCAACACTCAGAGCATACAAGTCAAAGCACAAGCGAAAGCTATCATGTCTGGGTACAGACATCTATAAATGAAAAAGGCTGAGAAGCCTGACTATCTACCAGATCCTGCCGAGGGCACAAGATCGTAGCTGAGGTAACAAGCTAAACGTCGAAGTCCACGCGGAACTACTAGTGAGACCGAAGTCTCTCTGCAAAAACATAAAATAGGCAAACGTGAGTACAAATGTACCCAGCAAGACTTACATCAGAACTAACTACATATGCATCATTATCAACAAAGGGGATGGTGGGGTTTAACTGCAGCAAGCCAGCTTTGACTCGGTGGCTATCCTAAACTACGACTGCAATGTAACTCTTTTGAGGTGGCGCACACGAGTCCACATATTCACCATATCAATACACCACTATGGATCCGCTCCCGTCTCCCTACGAGAACGCCATCCATAGCACTCA
>NC_041381.1:467552075-467574134 GCF_002162155.2 Triticum dicoccoides
TTATTTAATTTGGAGTTACGGTTAATTTTCTATGATTTATTGAAGTTTTAGCTATTTTTTGGAATTTCCTGATTATTTATAAAATAAACTAAATTCCAGAAAAGGAATATTGCGTCAGCATGACGCCGGGGTGACGTCAGCAGGTCAAAGGCGTCGACCAGGTCAAACCTGACCAGTGGGGTCCACTGGTCAGTGACCCAGTCAACTAACCAAGTTAGTTAGCCCTAACTAACTTAGTTAGCCGGGCGGGGCCCGCATGTCAGTGGCCTATCTAATTAGCTAAGTTAATTAGCGCTAACTAATCTAACACTAATCAAGCAGGCGCCTGGCCCCACACGTCAGGGGGGTCAAACCCCGGGTCAACTCGCCGGAGTTGACCCGCGGCTCGTCGCCGGCGGAGCCAGAGACGGCGGAGGGGGTCGGAATTCCTCCTCCGGCGACCAAATCGGAGACTGAGGGGCTCTACGCGTAGCTGGTGTGTGCGCGCATCGAATCGTGGCATCCGTTCGTGCTGGGGAGGTCGGATTTGGCGACGACGGCGAGCGGGGCGGCGGCCGGAGCACGGCGAGGTCGGGGTTGGCGCTAGGGGGCACGGCAGGTCGCACGGGTGGGCGCGCTCGGCTCCTGGAAGGGTGCTGAGCATGTTGCCGTGCTTAGGGGTTAGCTACGGTGGCTCTAGCCCCGTCTGTGTCATCACCGGCGGCGAGGAACTGTCGGCTCCGACAGCCGGGGTGGTTAGAAGGCGCGGACGACACGGGGAGAGAGGGGAAATGGACAGGGGCTCACGAGGGGTCGGGAGAGAAGCTTGGTGGGCTCAGGGAAGCCTCTGCAACGGCGAATTGACGACGGCGATCTCCGGGCACCGGAGATGAAGACGACGACGCTCCGGTCGACTGCGGCCTCCTCTGGCCGCGTGCGTCGCGTGTGTAGCTCCACGGGGTCAGGGCGGAGCTCAGGGATGCATAGAGGGAGCGAGGGGGGGTGGCTGTGGCCCTGGTAAACGGCGTCGGCGGCGATGGGCGCGCTCGGCTGTGGTGGGGAACGGCGAGAGAGGAGCGAAGAGGGGAGAGTGCGGTGTCCAGGGGTCGAGGGGAGGCCGGGGAGGCGGTTCAGGCGCCGCGGTGGCGTGGGATGCAGGCAGGCAGGGAGGTGGCGTGTCGCCACGGCGCGCGCGTGCGCTGTCTCCCTCCTCTGCCTACTGGCAGAGGTAGAGGATGACTGGCATGGGCCTTGGTGGGCTAGGCCACCAGCTGGGCCAGCTAGGTGGGCTGCCAGGTAGGTCCAGGTGAGATTTCTCTCCTCTGTCTTTTATTTATTGTTTTCTATTTTGTTCTGTTTTCTTTTGGTTTAGGAATAAATACTAAACCATTTTATAAAATCCTGAAAATAATTATGTGGCTAGAACTAAAATATACCAAACCACATAAAATGTTCCAGTAATTATTGGACATATATTATTTATATATCAAATATATATCCAATGCAAATAGCTATTTATTTAATTCAAAGGCCCAAAATAATTAACTCTGAGATACCAAAAATATTGTTTTGAGTTTTACCTCTTTGCAATATTTTCAGAGACTAAAAGGAGCATTTTCTTGGACTTCTTTGAGGAGATTTTAATGTTGATCATTTTTAGAAGGTTTCTGAGGCTTTGAAAATTCCTCAATTCAAATTTCATTTGAAATAAAACATGATGCTCACATGAGGTCTAGCCTAGTGCATTACCAGAAGCTAGGGATGTGACAACTCACCCCCACTAAACAAGAATCTCGTCTCGAGATTCAAGCGTAGGGTAAGATGAAGGGGAAACGCAAACTAGTATAATCTTCACGATCCAGGTTGCACTTCAAATGAACGTTGATTCGATCACCATCTTTGTCTTGTCGTCTTGTTCTGAGAACTCCAACTAATCATGACAAGAAGAGGAAAGGGAAACTCTAGAAGGATCGAACTTCTCGAAGGTCGAACAACTCACGGAATGAGACATAGAACCATCTCTCGGGTGGAGACACGAGATACACATCAAGAGGGGTGGAAAGAAACGGATGACGAAGGTTCACTAGGTGGACAACAATTCCACACTTAAAAAGGTGGTAAACGATTGTCAATGTAGCGAGGAGTTGAGTTGCCATGACACCACAACGAGGCACCTTAGGGTAGGTGACTCGTAGAAATATCCAAGTGGCAAAAAGAATTACCTTTGATATAGAGATCATTGAGACTCTCTATATCAGCCTAAGGCAAATCACAGCAATCGACTGGCGGGGGTCGGTAGAATAGCATACTCGGACTTGGATGATGTGGATTACCTTGTTGAAGACAACGTAATGGATGAATTTGCTTATCACCGGAAATGGATGAGACCCATGGTAGAATGGCACATTGGCGGTGCAAGCTGGGAACAAAATGCAAATGCTGGGAATGATTCTGGTAACTGGGGAAGGACCCAACCATAGAGAGTGAATTCACTGTTTGAAAGGATCATAGCATTGCCGAGGAAACTGAGAGCAAACCCAGTTAGTGCCGATGATAACACGTAGCGCTTGTGCGTGCTCTCAAGAACTTGAGCATTTCCATATTCATCAGGGTTTTACCAATATCCGTGTCAAGGATCCTGGCAACACAACTTGCTACCACGATGAATGATGATGGATGATGCAGATGCAAAGGAAGATAACACTTCTCAGATTTCATCTTAGCGAGGCCAAGGAAATAAAATCTGGATGATCGACCGAGAGACATTTAGCACTCCGCTTCTAATGTTCTCCTTGATGTGCTAGTGTAACCCATTCATAGATATGGTTTGATATCTAGAACATCAAGTAAAAGGTCGGACTTCGGGAATACAAAAATCCATAGGGGCAACTAGGGAGTAAACCCTACGAAATCCCTATGGGGAGGTGGCCAACTTCATCAATCAAGATATTATAATAACAGGTTTTCCGGCTGGGTGTGTTGGCCACGACATCCACTTTACCGGTTATCGCGCGACCAATATTATAATTCTTGGGAAATATTCCAACCATCATATCTGCCTGAGATTCAGATCTGGTTGGTGTCAGGATATTCCAGACTCATCGAGTCTAGGAAGAAAAACGGAAGTTTGCAACACAATTCGACGAGATGACGTTGCGAGATTCTCGGGGAATGAACTACGATAGCAAGCTCCAAAACATGAGCTGGTTCTGCTACAAACATGTGAACACGTTGTCCCAGACAAGCATGCCCTCATGGTAGTCTTACAATAAAACACTACCGAGTTCAGGAGGGGGAACCATCAACGAGGGTATCGAAGTCTTGTGCATTACCATGGATTAACACTTAACTCCTTTTCTCGAACAAATCAGTCAGTGGCTTGGGGTGCTACGGAACACATATAGAATGGAGGTTGCAAGTCTCCGAACCACAGAATACTTTCGCACGTGTGCATGACTGATTTGGGATGATTCCAGAGGAAGCAAAACTAACTTTCTCAAATTCACGGCGGCAACTTTCACCAAATGCACGTGTATAAAAGGAAGTCACTCCTTTCATCAACAAATACTTCATGAGCTAGCATGAAGAAAATGCTTTCAAAAGTTTCCAACACTAGCTTAATGTTCAACAAAATCATGGAGGAGATAAGGATGTTGTCAATGGGCTCAACAACAATTCATCCGGGTTTCCTTTTAAAAGGAATTCCATAGTTAAGTGAACACGGTGATAGCATTGGTCAGACCAAAGATGTAATGGTGTATGCTCGAGGGATCAACCACGAATAAGACAACATTACGAGCATCGTTGGTTCTGACTTGATTTGACGATAGCCCACACTCAAATCAAAGGATTGATAAGACGATAGGTCCAGCAACTGATCACAGGGACCAATCGATGAAGATATCATCTTTCTTCAACACACACTACACAAGAATATCCCTTTGGAACGAACTAAGTCAGGCAAGCTTTTATCTTCCAACCCTCCAAGTTGTCGTTTAGCTTAACCAACTAGCTCAGGGATATCTAACACCGATTCTTGGAGAGAAGGTGGTTCACAAGAAACCAACTTGATCACGAGCTCAACATAGCGGTCAGGTGACAACCTGGTAATACTTCCGAGAAGATCTTCGGAAATCACGAACTACCGATATGTTACTAAGCTCGAGAACAATCTTGCTTTTCAGGGCAAGATGATATGATCAAATGAGCGAGGACTTGACAGAATCCTAACTCATCAATCAAAGAGTGCACCAGGAAATAAGGACTAGGTAGCACGATCAATCTTAGAATGGTGATTCAATAACCAACATACTAAGAATAAGATTATTGTCCATTAACTACCAAGCAATGGGGTTGCTAGGAGTATTGAGTTCACACATCATGATTCACTTGTCGGCACTCCGGCTGCAACAACACGGAACCGAGGAATGAAAAAGGATGGCGAGAAGTATCACTATGTCAAGAATTCACAAAAGGTGGTGCACTTCTCATGAAATTCCTGTCATAAAGAAGGTAATACTTCAGGGTAGAGCAGACCAGAAGCTGGATTGTAACTTGATCTGCGGAACACAACTACTTTGAGCCAATCCTAAATATGGATGAGGTACTGGAGTTTGTTTCTCCTATTCATTCTGAAATAGAATGGCTTGGCGGACCACAAGGGTAATAGGCATCGACGAACGAATGCACGCATACTCTTGACTATCAATTGATAGACGAGGGTCAGAAGACAACTAAAGAGGGACAACTCAAAGGAACATACGATTTTCTGAGTTGTGGATGCATGGTTTAGCATGTCGAACGAATTCCACATACTTCTTCCGGATAACCCCTGCAGAAAGGTAGAACTGGCAGAGTCACAATGTAGAATCGAGAACCCATCGAGAGCACTCTGATTGTGATCTTTCGATCAGCGAGGAACATCTGCCATAAGCGGTTCATAGTATTTGGAAGAAAGGAATACCACGAACATCGAGGACTATCACAAAGTTACTAATATCCTAAAGGAACTAGCAACACTATCAACATGAAGTAAGTAGAGTGAATCTCGGTTCAAGAACCCAGGAACAGAATACCTGCTACTAAGTGGCATCACGGGATGCTTCCGAGGATAAAGGCCAGAATCATCACACTAGGACACAAATCATGGCTAAATTACTAGATGATCCCCTAAGACACCTAGGGTCATAATACCAGCTCCAACATATATGTCAAGGCAATAAAGTACCTCAACTCACCGATTAGTGTGGTTAATCTGGCCCAAAGGAACATCGAAACGGGAGGAAGGAATTTGCAAATTGCTTCAAACTATTTAGAAACCTGGGATGACTCGGACAGCATAATGGCTGTAAATGCTCAGAAAAGATTTGAGACATTCACAAAAATGGTGGCATAACCACTCAGAAGCACAATATCAAGGTTTCGAGATCAACAATTAACATACGGAAGTAGTAGAAACTGAACTCAAGCTTAAATCCAACAATCTTATAAGTCCACTGATTAGTAACACGTGATCCTAATAGAAAGAAGGGATAGCCTAGTTCTTAATCCCCGTAGAAGAGAAGATGATGACTCAGATCAGAAGGCCATGAGGTATAAGGAGTAAAAAGAGCCTTACGTTCCATCCCACAATCAATTCCCTTATATAACTAAGAATTTCTAGACTCAACTTCGACCAGTTTGGCTTGGTAATCCTACAGGCAGTCAAGCTCTGATACCAACGCTGTCAGGACCCCGACTCAATGCCACATCGATCTAGCATGTAACACCTCATATCACTTTGCGGCCTCACGCACGGTATTCCCACGGGTGTCGCCTTACCTTTGCCCGGGACCGTTTGCGCATTTTGGCTCACGTATATGATGATGTCGCTAGCATCCATATGATAAAGAGTCCGGGCTGACATGACTAGTCGTAAACCCAAAGTGGCACAGACTTACAGGGACAGGCATCCATGACCCAGCATCGAACGTGTCGGTCATCAGCGAGTGAATCCAGGCTGTAGCACTGGGCTAGCAGGACTCCGGTGAACCGGGCTGTAGCGGGCTAACAGGACTCCGGTATTCATCGCGTGACATTTCCCCGAAGGGACAGACACAGGAACGAAGAAGGACACATGCCGGCCAGCCTAAGTGTTCCGGAGCAGTAGCAAGCTACCAAGGCTCAATGGAAACACTAGGAGACATTTCCCGGTAAGAG
Source organism: Triticum dicoccoides (assembly GCF_002162155.2). Taxonomy (NCBI): domain Eukaryota; kingdom Viridiplantae; phylum Streptophyta; class Magnoliopsida; order Poales; family Poaceae; genus Triticum; species Triticum dicoccoides. The sequence continues at coordinate 467,558,253 of NC_041381.1, forward strand.
AGGCTACTAAAGATAAACAACTAGATGGTCAGATCCCACACATACCAAGCATTTCAATAACATACACACAATATGCTCGATATGTGCAAATACAACATGGCATCACAACATGACTCTACGACTCAAGTATTTAATCAATAGGCTCCGAGGAGCGAGATATTACAAACATGGGTCTCATGACCCAACACTCAGAGCATACAAGTCAAAGCACAAGCAGAAGCTATCATGTCTGGGTACAGACATCTATAAATGAAAAAGGCTGAGAAGCCTGACTATCTACCAGATCCTGCCGAGGGCACAAGATCGTAGCTGAGGTAACAAGCTAAACGTCGAAGTCCACGCGGAACTACTAGTGAGACCGAAGTCTCTCTGCAAAAACATAAAATAGGCAAATGTGAGTACAAATGTACCCAGCAAGACTTACATCAGAACTAACTACATATGCATCATTATCAACAAAGGGGATGGTGGGGTTTAACTGCAGCAAGCCAACTTTGACTCGGTGGCTATCCTAAACTACGACTGCAATGTAACTCTTTTGAGGTGGCGCACACGAGTCCACATATTCACCATATCAATACACCAGTATGGATCCGCTCCCATCTCCCTACGAGAACGCCATCCATAGCACTCACGCATATCTTGCGTATTTTAGGGTATCCACTTCCACTTGTCTATGAACTGATATAAGCAACCCAGAAGTCCTTTTCCGTGGACACGGCTATTCGAATAGATGATGTTAACCCTGCAGGGGTGTACTTCTTCACACACGCTCTCACCACTTACCGCCGTTTACACGACATGTACTCGGCAACCTTCAAGCGGAAGCCCAACGTGGGTGTCGGCCACGGCCTGCCTAAACACTCGAGTCTCTAGTCCAGGTTTATCGCCTATTCGGGTTCCATCCATGAGGAGATCCGGCCGGAGTTTCGCTCACAGCCCCAAACGATGTGAACAGGGTTCCGTGACACCAAACGGGCGCCCGGTTTACCCGGCCACGTGCCTACCGCATCACAGCCCACCCCTACGGTCAGCGCTGCGCACGGCCTCCAGCATACTACAAACACCAGAAACTACTTGCAACTCCTGGACAGAGGACAAGGGTGATTAAGAAGCCGAGAGGGTCCATTGGTTTCGGGCCCAATGCGTGGTAGTAGCTGAATCATGGATCACAAACACAGAACTCAGTTCCTGAGGACGGCTGCAATGAGACAACCCACCATGTACTCCTACATGGCCTCTCACCGCTACCTTTACCAAATCGTGTTCACACGCTTAGCTCACGCACCGTAGGACATGTTCACACACCTCTGATTCATCCCGGATGAATCAGACCTGACTCAACTCTAAGCAGTAGCAGGCATGACAAACAAGCATGAATGAGTAGGCACATCAGGGCTCAAACAACTCCTACTCATGCTAGTGGGTTTCATCTAATTACTGTGGAATGACAGGTCATGCAGAGGATAAAGGGGTTCAGCTACCGCAGCAAGTAACAGATGAATCGATGTTGTCCTAATGCAGTAAAAGAGAGCAGGAGCGAGGGAGTGGGATTGTATCGGAATGAACAAGGGGGTTTTGCTTGCCTGGCACTTTTGAAGATAACATTGAGTCTTCATCAGTGTCAACGATCACATCATCGGTATCGCGTCTATCGAGAGGGGACAAATACCGGCAACACAGAAAAACACAATCAATGCAATGCACAAAATGACGCATGCTATGACATGGCAATATGAATGTGTTTTGAGCTAATGCAACTAGCAACAAGTTAAATGGGGTTGGTTTGAATACAAGATTCAAATTCAAACTCCATATGTGATTATTTAAATGCCCTTTATTGGTTTTGTCCAAAACAGAGGACAACCATTGTTCAAACATGCATGAAAATGGTACAGATGGATTCCTTGAATTTTTCTGATAATTTTTCATATATAATTTATTTAATTTGGAGTTACGGTTAATTTTCTATGATTTATTGAAGTTTTAGCTATTTTCTGGAATTTCCTGATTATTTATAAAATAAACTAAATTCCAGAAAAGGAATATTGCGTCAGCATGATGCCGGGGTGACGTCAGCAGGTCAAAGGCGTCGACCAGGTCAAACCTGACCAGTGGGGTCCACTGGTCAGTGACCCAGTCAACTAACCAAGTTAGTTAGCCCTAACTAACTTAGTTAGCCGGGCGGGGCCCGCATGTCAGTGGCCTATCTAATTAGCTAAGTTAATTAGCGCTAACTAATCTAACACTAATCAAGCAGGCGCCTGGCCCCACACGTCAGGGGGGTCAAACCCCGGGTCAACTCGCCGGAGTTGACCCGCAGCTCGTCGCCGGCGGAGCCAGAGACGGCGGAGGGGGTCGGAATTCCTCCTCCGGCGACCAAATCGGAGACTGAGGGGCTCTACGCGTAGCTGGTGTGTGCGCGCATCGAATCGTGGCATCCGTTCATGCTGGGGAGGTCGGATTTGGCGACGGCGGCGAGCGGGGCGGCGGCCGGAGCACGGCGAGGTCGGGGTTGGCGCTAGGGGGCACGGCAGGTCGCACGGGTGGGCGCGCTCGGCTCCTGGAAGGGTGCTGAGCACGTTGCCGTGCTCGGGGGTTAGCTACAGTGGCTCTAGCCCCGTCTGTGTCATCGCCGGCGGCGAGGAACTGTCGGCTCCGACAGCCGGGGTGGTTAGAAGGCGCGGACGGCACGGGGAGAGAGGGGAAATGGACAGGGGCTCACGAGGGGTCGGGAGAGAAGCTCGGTGGGCTCGGGGAAGCCTCTGCAACGGCGAATTGACGACGGCGATCTCCGGGCACCGGAGATGAAGACGACGACGCTCCGGTCGACTGCGGCCTCCTCTGGCCGCGTGCGTCGCGTGTGTAGCTCCACGGGGTCAGGGCGGAGCTCAGGGATGCATAGAGGGAGCAAGGAAGGGTGGCTGTGGCCCCGGTAAACGGCGTCGGTGGCGATGGGCGCGCTCGGCTGTGGTGGGGAACGGCGAGAGAGGAGCGAAGAGGGGAGAGTGCGGTGTCCAGGGGTCGAGGGGAGGCCGGGGAGGCGGTTCAGGCGCCGCGGTGGCGTGGGATGCAGGCAGGCAGGGAGGTGGCGTGTCGCCACGGCGCGCGCGTGCGCTGTCTCCCTCCTCTGCCTACTGGCAGAGGTAGAGGATGACTGGCATGGGCCTTGGTGGGCTAGGCCACCAGCTGGGCCAGCTAGGTGGGCTGCCAGGTAGGTCCAGGTGAGATTTCTCTCCTCTGTCTTTTATTTATTGTTTTCTATTTTGTTTTGGTTTAGGAATAAATACTAAACCATTTTATAAAATCCTGAAAATAATTATGTGGCTAGAACTAAAATATACCAAACCACATAAAATGTTCCAGTAATTATTGGACATATATTATTTATATATCAAATATATATCCAATGCAAATAGCTATTTATTTAATTCAAAGGCCCAAAATAATTAACTCTGAGATACCAAAAATATTGTTTTGAGTTTTACCTCTTTGCAATATTTTCAGAGACTAAAAGGAGCATTTTCTTGGACTTCTTTGAGGAGATTTTAATGTTGATCATTTTTAGAAGGTTTCTGAGGCTTTGAAAATTCCTCAATTCAAATTTCATTTGAAATAAAACATGATGCTCACATGAGGTCTAGCCTAGTGCATTACCAGAAGCTAGGGATGTGACAATCCTCACCTCTAGTGCGTTCAGTTTCGACAGTAAAATTCAGTTTCGACAGTTAAGTTCAGTTTCGACAGTTAAGTTTAGATATGAGCGACTGATGTATTTTACATCTACCACTTTGTGGTTATGTATTTTACGTCATCTATTCGAGATGCTATTAGAATTCCACTCGGGTTAACATTGTCTCTCTTGTCCTACTTCAGCCTCGGCGTCGTACAACTCACAGAGGCTGCTCCAACGACGAAACCCTCCATCACAGCGGAGCAGTACCTCGGGCTCCATCTCCAGACGCCTATGATCTTCTTCTCCTCCTTCGACAGCCAAGTCAGCCGGAGCATCCTCACCGGCCAACCCAATCACGCTGAGATCGACATGGTTTCGCCAAAGAGGTTGTACACTTGTTGCATCTCTTTTTTACTCTACATGTTATATATATTGTCCACTGAGCACACGTAGTAACGTGAAATACAATTATTTTATCCTACTATATGACAAGCAGTGAGGTACCAGGCAACTTAGCTATCCGTGATGGACTCTCCTGAACGCCATCATTATTTATCTCTGCGCGTTTGAGATGTGCATTTGTCGATGGGCCTGGGAGTTGAGCTAGTAGGGTAGTGGCCTGGGTCCAAAGTAATAGAAGTAGCACAGAAATATATTTTTAGTGTAGGCTTTTCCTTGCTCAAGCCTGCCTACTAGAATCATCAATGCTTGAAAGGAATAGTGAATGAAAAACATAGGAATTGGAAAGTTTCCTATGGTACTACTTTTCATGAATTTGGTGCAAAGGAATGGAGCAAAGGAAAATTGTAGGATTTATTCCTTTAGTGTCTCCTTGAAAGAAAAACCGTAGGAATTCTAATCTCCACTTGTCCTTCTTTTCAAAATTCCTATTCATGAAGCACAAGACTAAGAGATAGTAGCATAATAGCATTATAACCGTACATTCTCTGGTGGTTTGACTTAATCTCACCATGCTTCTTTGCATCCTGTGATCTTCCAATTCTTGTGAATCAAACACCCAGATTGGCAGAAATCTTGTGTTTTTAAATTCTCTGTTTTGCACGTGCATTCCTATCCTATTCCTGTCTATTTCGTATCCCTGCATTGTTAGAATCCTCAAATTCAAACAAGCCCTTACACAATTACTTCTGTTACAGATATGTGTCAAAGAAAATCTTGTGTGGTTTGTCCTGTTCCTGCAGCGATGTGTTCCACCCCAGCTCAGCCGCTCCAACGATTGAAGGGTTCACCACAACAGGGATCCGCTCTCCAGACTGTCTTTCGCTGCCTTAGATCTTCTTCCCCGTGGCCGGCAGCGACAACAACTGCATTACCATCATCAACTGAGCAGATGACCTTGAGGACTACACGGGTCCGCAAGAGAGGTCAAACTCTTCTGTGTCTGCTTACGTTATGCGTCGCTTAATATGATGACATGCTACATTATCGTCGTGTTCACCTATTAGACTCTGAGTCAGGTCCAAACTAATGCTGAAACTTGAGTTTTTAAATGGTTGGGGGGTACATATTGGGGCAGCAATCAGTATAATCTGTCTACTATCTGGTTAATCTCGGGTGTCTACTACGAGTTTCATGTTGGGTGCAAACAAACATTAAAGGAGCCATTATCTATATTTTTGAACTAAAGCTATTATCTGCCTGCTATAATTGGTTTTGGGTCTATCCACAGTTTGCTACATCCACTCTGGATTTGAGCATGCACTCCTTACATAATCTCACTATGTTTTATTCCTATGCATGTCAGTTATTGTACACAATGGAGTTGATCATGTAGAGCAAAAGAGACGAGCCTTGCGTGGCAATAAAATTTATGCAGACGTCACTCCATGGTGGGTGTCGGGGGGAGGAACCCCGGGCAGGCAATGGAACCCGGATCCTTTTCAAAAACAACGGGGCCGACGTCGCCCCTCAAGACGGCGCGCGCATACCCGGGTCGCTCTGACCCGACCAGGCCCCGCGACCCGGCCAAACTCTCCGACCCGGCCAGGCACCTCGACTCGGCCTCGACAACCATCACAAGAAAGCCGAACCCGACACGACCAAGACTTCCCCAACAAGCCAGCTCCACCCTTGGCGTGTTCTTCAACCAAGCCACGGGTCAGCTCCCGTCCCATACAGGCCGTACGATGAGACGAGTCTTCATCCACCAGATGACCAAGGCAACAGTACCCTGCCCATGCCTCTGGTCAGCCGGGGCATGGCAACAGTGCCCCTCACCTGCCCGCTGACCAGGGCCGGCGTGGCAACAATGCCCCCGTCGTCACCACTGACGCCAGCAAGCGGCGACCTCACGGAGCGCCACTGTACCCGACTCGACTCGGCCACTCCCCGGCGATCGACAAGACGACGCATAGTACCGCTAGGCACGCGGGGCCCGCACCAAGGGGAACCCGGCAAACCACAGGCACCTGGCGGGTCCCAGCCCGGGTCCCTAGACGCTGACGACCCGGCCCTTGAGTCTTGTAACATTACCATTGTACCCCTAGGGGGTTGGCCTATAAAACCCCCTAGGAGCCATCACGTGTACGGGGAAGTAAGCAAGGATAGAGAAGCAGTAAGCACGCAGGAACTAGCCACCGATCAGTAGAGCACACCCAGGGAGAAGGAGCAGCCTAAGCCTTGGCCAGTCTTCCTTCTTCCTCCATACAACTCTAGGAGCAACCTCGTACTGTTGCATATCAACCACACTCGGTAGGACTAGGGGTGTTATCTCTCCGGAGAGCCCCGAACATGGGTATGTCTTGCGTCCCACGCTCGCTCATGCCAACCCTGCCTCTGGTGCCCACCAGTGCCCTCAAGCCTCCTCCTCTCTTTAGCCATCCCATGGCATCTGCCGTGCGCCCACCACGACAGTTTGCGCCCATCGTGGCGCAGCTCGAGGAGCTGCCGGGAGCATGCTTCAGATGGGGCTCCTCTCCGATTCCGACGAGCCCGTCATGCTGGCGGATGACGTCATTGACGCGCTCGCCGCCTCCTTCGCCGCACCGCGCATCTCCGATGTGCCCGCGGCCAATGACTACCCCAGCGAGGTACTTAGCTACTCTGACTCTCCCCTCTACCTCGGCGGTGGCATTCCCGCCGGGGCAATGAACGTCCACGTGGAGGTTTTCGTCACCGGCACCGACGCCTCCTCTTCGTCGAGCGAGACGAGGAAGGTGGCCAAAGCCAAGGCCGCAGCGGAGCGAGCTGCCTCGTCCAACCCGTTGTGCGCCGCAATGCAGAGCCTCCGCGTCCCCATCGGCACCGGCATCGACGCCTCCAACATCGCTGAGGCCCAAGTCCAGCTTGAGGAAAGGTGCCAGCAGATGCTGGACCTGACCGAGATGCAAGCAGCATCGCCTAGATTCCGCTTAGCTGGAGCGCAACACTGCCTACGACTTCACGCCTACCGCGGCCGAGCCAAGCCAGGTCGCTGACGTGCGAGCCCAGGGCAGAGCGATCGTCTGCGCCCTTGGCACCGTCCCAACCACCTACGAGACGCAAGTGAAGAACATGCGTGCTGCCCAGGCAGCCGCAGTCGGCCTGGATCAACTCACAGGCAAGGAACAGAAGGAGCGCATCAAGCGGATGTGTGACCTCCTCAGCGCAGCAAAACCGCCTCAACCAGTCGCCAAGCCAGCCGGATCCGGCTCCGCCCGCGTTGCTGGACCCGACGATCATCAGCACACGGCGTCCTCGCCACCCGGCGAGGCGCACTCAGGCCGAACCCGGACTCGGCGCGACCCGGCCCCAACGGCTGCCGGTGGCTTAGACGACGAGCCCACCCTGGAGAACCAACACGGACATAGCCATCCTGGCCGGCGTCCGGCTCCAACTGACCCGGCACCACGTGGCCCGATCGCAAGTCGCTCGGGACACGCGCCATCGGCGACACCGACGCTCGCCACTGCCTCGATCAGCTCGCTCACTCCCTAGAGGTGGAGGAAAGCGGCACCATTGGGCCGGCGTGTTTCGGCCCACACATATAGAAGGATCCCTTGACAAAAGGGTTCATGCTCCCCCGCGACACCCCCAAGTACAATGGAACCGTGAAGCCGGAGGACTGGCTCACCGACTACACCACCTCCATCGGCATCACCGGCGCCAATCGCTGACTCGTCATGCGCTACACACCGCTCATGCTCCAAGGGTCGGCCCGTACCTGGTTGAACAGTCTGCCGATGGGCAGCGTCAACACGTGGGTCGATTTTGAGCAGGCCTTCGTCCGCAACTTCACGGGAACCTACAAGCGACCCGACCGCCCCAGCCAGCTCGCCATGTGCGTGCAGGGGGCGTCGGAGATTGCCCGCGACTACCTCGCATGCTGGACTGAGCTCTGGAACAGCTGCGAGGGCGTCCACGAGGTTCAAGCGATCTAGTACTTCATCAATGGGTTCCGAGACGGCACCCTCCTCAAGAACAAGCTCTTGCGCTCCAAGCCGGCCACCATGGCTGCGCTCATGGTGATGGCGGACAAGTATGCCAATGCCGACTCTGCCATGAAGATCCAGGTGGCACTGGATGAAGCCAGCAAGGCAAAGCCGTTTCCCCCTTAGAAGTCGGCCGGCGAGAGCAGCCGGCAGCAACACCAGCAGAACAATAAGCGCAACGCCAACCAGCCGGCTCAGAGTACGACAACCGGCTCGTCGCGGCCACAGAGCCCGCGGCGGACCCGGCAGCCAAGTGTCGGTAGACCTGCAAGGCGGCGACACTACCCGCCATGAGCTTCGAAGAGATGCTCGACGCTCCCTGCAAGCACCACAATGGCGCAAGGCCGTCCACGCACACACTTAGGCAGTGCGGCATCACCAAGCGCATCATGCGGGGCGACGTCCCGCCTTCTCCGGCTCCGGCTCCAGGAGCGGGTCAGCCGCTTCCGCTTCCACCACCGCCCCAGCCGGCGGTGCGATGCGCGACGACGCCTACCCGGACCAGAACGCGGCCTACGTCATCTTCACTAGCGTCAGCGACGACAAGCGCAGCGAGCGCCTCCTTCGACAGGAGGTGAACACCGTCATCCCGGCCAAGCCAGAATACATGCACTGGTCTGACCGCCCGGTCACCTGGACCCGGGAGGACCACCCGAGTCCTCATCCTCATCCACCGTCATGCCGAATCTGGTTGGCTACGCCCTCGTCCTCAACCCCACCATTGTCGCGTGGCGCACGTGCAAGTTTTCCCGAGTCCTCATCGACGGCGGCAGCAACATCAACATCCTCTACCGTGACACGATGACCAAGCTCGGCCTCAAGGCCAAGGACCTGGAACCGACCCGGATGATCTTCCACGACATCGTTCCCGGCCTCTCATGCTCTCCCATTGGCCAGGTCCGGCTCGACATCCTGTTTGGCGACAGCAACCATTTTCGGCGCGAGCCGATATGGTTCGAGGTCGTGGACCTGTCGAGCGCGTACCATGCGTTGCTGGGCCAACCCACGCTCGCCAAATTCATGGCGGTCCCCCATTATGCGTATCTGAAGATGAAGATGTCGGGTCCGAATGGCCTCATCACCGTCATCGGTGACTACGGCAAGTCCCTGGAGTGCGCCCGAGACGGCACCAAGCTGGCCGAGTCGCTGGTCAAATCCGAAGAGCGGTGCCAGCTCGACCAGATTGTCGCCCTGGCCGGTGAAGCATCAGCTGCGTCAATTCCGACCGAGGAGCCGGCTGACGAGGCCGCCTTCAAGCCCTCCAAGGAGACCAAGAAAGTGAAGCTGAACTCGGAAGACCCTAACTACAGCAAGTACGTCGCCGTGGGCACCTGCCTCGACAGCGAATAGGAAGGCGAGCCCGTCGACTTCCTCCGTGAGAATCGGGATATTTCTGCATGGACCCCCAAGGACATGTCGAGTATCCAGAGGAAGTACGCCGAGCACAAACTCCATATCCGCAAGGATGCCAAGCCTGTTCGTCAACCCCTGCGATGTTTCTCCGAGGAGAAAATAAGAACCATAGGTGAAGAGGTCGCCAAGCTTTTGGCGGACGGCTTCATCATGGAAGTGTTCCACCCCGAGTGGCTGGCCAACCCAGTTCTCGTCCTGAAGAAGAACAAGACCTGGCGCATGTGCATCGACTACACCAGCCTTAACAAGGCCTGTCCCAAGGATCCGTTCGCCCTCCCACGGATCGACCAAGTCATCAACTCGACCGCTGGGTGCGAGCTCCTGTCCTTCCTGGACGCTTACTCCGGCTACCACCAGATCAAGATGGACCCGGATGATGCCCTGAAGACATCCTTCATCATGCCCTTTGGGGCGTATTGCTACATCACCATGTCGTTCGACTTGAAGAACGCTGGCGCCACCTTCCAGCGCTGCATGCAGAAATGCTTGCTGCCGCAACTCGGCCGCAATATCCACGTTTACATGGACGACATCATGGTGAAGACCAAGCAGCACCTCACGCTCCTCGACGACCTGAAGGAAACATTCGCCAACCTCCATGAATACAAGGTCAAGCTCAACCTAGAGAAATGCGTTTTTGGCGTCCCGGCCGGAAAGCTACTCGACTTCCTTGTCTCGGAGCGCGGCATTTAGGAGAACCCAGAGAAGATCAAGGCCATCAAGCGCATGCGCAAGCCGGCTCGGCTACACGATGTCCAGAAATTCACCGGCTGCTTGGCCTCGGTCAGCTGGTTTCTCAGCTGGCTGGGCAAGAGGGCCCTGCCCGTGTACCAGCTAATGAAGAAGACGACGCCGTTCGAATGCTCTCCACCGCACCAGTCCTAGCCGCGCCGGCCAAGAAAGAGTCACGTTTGATCTACATTGTCGCGACCTCACGGTCGGTCAGCACGGTGCTGGTGGTCGAGCGACCAGAGAAGGGCAAGGTCCAAGCCGTCCAGCGCCCGGTCTACTACCTGAGTGAGGTGCTCTCCACCTCCAAGCAGAATTACCCGCACTACCAGAAGATGTGTTATGGTGTGTACTTCACCGCCAAGAAGCTGAAGCAGTACTTTCAAGAGCATGTCATCACTGTGGTCAGCACGGCCCCCCTTGGCGAGATCATCGGGTGCCAGGATGCCTCTGAAGCCTAAGCCAAAGAAGCCCGCAAAGATGGCGTCGACCTACTCGAAGAAGCCTGCCTCCTGGCACTCAGTCGTTTGGCCATCCACCAGCAAGGCCTGAGGCACTACCACAGCAAGAATTTCAAGCACCTCGCATTCCACAAGGGCGACCTCATCCTCCGACTCGTCCAAGAGAAAGCCGGCCAGCACAAGTTGTCCCCTCCATGGGAGGGCCCATTCATCGTCAGCTGGGCCTTGTGCGATCGCAACGCCTACTACCTCATCGACGAGTGCAAGTCAAACAAGCGCAAGAGAGACACCGCCGGTGAAGAAACAACCCGGCCGTGGATGCGGAACTACTCCACCCATTTTATAGTTAGCCGTACGAATGTATGTATCGCTGCCTTTTGTAAACGCATGAAACTATGGGGTCCCCGAACGATGCTCGGGGGCTGCCTTTTGCCGACCAACTTATTGTGTCCTCTACTTTTATGCATCACTATGCTCCTGAACCCGGCCACAGGTCCGACTCGCTCGACCCGGGGGCTCGGGAGCTGGCCGGCTTAGTAGCCACCCGCCACCTTCCTTGGTGATTCCTAACGCGCTAAGGACGCCGCGACCCCTCACTTCGCCCTAGGCCACAGATCCAGCTTCGGCTGTCGGCTGGCAAGCACAACGGGCCAGAGCTCCTGCGCGTTTCAAACGCTAAGTCAAAGGCCGTCGGGTCTACCAACCCGGCCCGTTACTCTAAAAAATAGCCGCACGACCGGCTGCTTGCCAACCGGCTCCACCGGGTTGCCGCCAGCTGGCCCAGTGGGTGTTTCACTCGCGCTCAACGTTTTGAAAACCTAAGTACTGCACGCTCCTCTCAAAGAGCCGTACTTCTTGTCACGGACCGGAGCCTCGGCTATCAGACTCGCGGGGGGGGGGGGAGGTTAGAGAAAGGAAAAACGCAAGAAATCGGTTCAAAAAACGAAAAGCAAGAGCAAAGACATCCACAAATTGTACACATCACAGAAATATTTAAAGATAAGGCCCACGGCCGGAGTTCATTACACCCAGAAATGCCCAGTGGGTGGGTGGAGCTACTACCTAACAATTCTACCAAGTCATAAACAGGACGACCTCAGGCATCCCCAGCGCCGGGTCGCGAAGTCGACGGCTCCCCCATGGTGGCCTTCGGGTCCGCCGAAGTACTGGTGTCCTCTTCGGCACCACCGTCGCGGTAGACTCCCGTCTCCTTGGAGCTGCCCTCTGAGTCATGAAGAAGCAAGCCGTAATCGTCACCAGACACGACTTCGCCATCTTCTGCCCGCCCCGGGTGGAACTCGTCGTGGAAGGCGAACTTGGCGATGTACCTGGCCCGGGAAGCAATCCGGCCGGCCTGCTCCTGCAGCTGCTACTCCGAGCCGGCCCACTGGCCCATCGGTGCATCCAGCTGTAGGTCTGGGTGCCAAGACAGCGCGAATCGGAGCGCCATCTCGGCGCCAGCAAGAGCAGCGGAGACGCGCCACTCGTGGAGCCGGTCCGGCCCCATCTCCAGCCAACACACCAGCCGCGTGAAGCTGCTCAGCGCAATGGAGCTTAGCCAGAGGGTCGCAGTCATCACTGTGCCGGCCTAGAACAGCCGCCCGATCTGGTCACCCAGGACCCGCAAACAGGCCTCGGTGGCGGTCATGATCTCCGGGAAGGTCCACGCCACCTGCGGGTCGGTCCCGGAGCCAACAGCCCCCAGCGGGTCGCGCTGGAAGTAGACGGCATGCTCCGCCAACCGATGCGTCTCCGGGAAAGCCCCTGTCAGAAAATAAAGCAAGTCAGAAAAAAGAACATCAAGGACAAAAAGCCGGATCCCAACCCGGCGAAGAAAAGCACTTACTGGAGAAGGATTCTTCCAGGTGCTGAGCTTCGAGCAATGTACCGTGCTGCTCCCGATCAATAGTGCGGTGGCGCTCCTGGAGCGCCTTCTCCAAGTCGTCCACCTTGGCAAGGGCCGCCTTCATGTCGGTGTCCTTGTCCTCGGCCGCCTTCTCAGATACCTCGTGACGGCGGGCCTCGTCCTGACGGCCCCCCTCCGCCACGGTCACCTACCCCTTCAGGCGCTCCACCTCGTCCTGAAGCTGGCCCTTGTCGTCGGCCAGCCTGCCGCGTTGTTGGTCCGCCTCGGCCAGGGCCTGCTGCGCCTCCACCACCTTGGAGGCCTCCACATTAAGGAGCTCCACCTCGGCCTCGAGGCGGCTCTTGTGGCTCGCCAACTTCTCCCACAGCTGGTTTGCTTCGTCCAGCGACCGCCGGGCCGCCACCGCCTCCGCCACCTTGGCCCCAAGACGGCCGGTATCAGCGACGAGCCGGTCGTGGTGGTGGCCAGCTCGGAGCAGCCGGGTCTGCTGGGAAAACACCTCGGCAGCAAAAAGAAGATTCAGAAAAGAAGAGCAAGAAGATTTGGCCCAACTGTTACACAGTTGGGTCGAATCTCGGGGGCTACACCTAGTGGGTGCGCTAGCGTGCCCCCACTTAAAAGACCATGAAGATACCTGCGGCGACGCGGAGCTCCTCCTCCTTGGAGGTGAGCTGCTCCTTGAGCTCCCGGTACTTGCCCAGGAGGCAATTGAAGGCGTTGATCCAGTAGGCGTCGAGTTGCTGAAGAAGGAAACGATAAATACAAAGAAGCAAGATTTAAAGATTCGACCCAACTGTTACATAGTTGGCCCGAACCTCGGGGGCTACACCCAGTGGGTGTGCTAGCGCGCCCCCACAAAGAAGAAGCTGCAAAAGAAACTTACCAGCACGGCGTGCTCCAAATCCCGCATCCACTCCACCTCGGCCTGGGCGAAGGCCTCGATCCGGTTCATCCGCCCGAGCAGACGGCGGCTGACGGCATCCATCGTCGCCTCTTCCTAGGTCTGGGGCCCGAAGACCACGGCGCCCCCGCCCCGTGCCGGCTGCGGCAAGGCGGCACGATGCCACCCTTGTCGGGGCACTAGGGAATTCTCCCCACCGGCAGCTCCCGATGCGGACGGCGCTTCCTCTGATGCCCTCTCCGGCACCGCCAACGACCCAGCCGTCGGCATGGCTTGCGACGCCATCATCGGCTCGACAACCGGGGTGGCCTGCGGCGCCTCCTCCGACACCTGTGCCATCCCCAACAGCGCCATCCATGGCACCTCCTCCAAGACGACCTCGCCCCCGCCTCCGTCGACCCCCACCCGTTCGACAACGTCGGCCCACGGCGGGGTGTCGTCCTCCACCTCCACGAACTGCAGGTCGAGGTCCACCACCGTGGCCCGCCCTCCTTGGTCGCGCCCCCTCACCGATGATGGCTCAAAGACCGTCGCAGCCACCACCATGCCCTCCGGCATCTCACACCACACCGGCTCCTCACCGGCTCACGCCCACGCCGCCGCAGCATCAGTCTAAGCCCAGACCGATGCCGCCTCCAGCTCCGCCTCGGCCTGGTTCTGATCCCGCTAGGCCAAGCTTTCGGTGTCGGTCGGGTCCAGGCTGAGGTCCGGGTCTGTTGGCTCTGCCTCCTCGTCCCAGTCGGCGGTGCCAGACCGGCTCCTCCGGAACACGGCGTCCTCGACATCCGCGGCGTTGGCTGGTGCCCTCACCAGCGTGATCGGCAACCTGAAGACAATATGAAATGAACAACAAGCCAAGCCGACTCGGCTACTCGGATGAAGGCAGAAGAAAAAAGCTTACCCCGACAAGACCGGGACGGCGGCCCTCGCCGGCCTCTCCTGTGCCGCGCCGCGCTTCCTCTTGGTCGGCCTGGCGCTCCCGGCCGGGTCCGCCACGTGCTTCGCGGCACGAGGCCATGGTGTGACGCTGTCCTTCCTGCGCGACCGGCTCAGCGCCGCCCCTCATGATGACCCGGCTCCGCCCGCATTGCCGCCTCCTCCGCCCAACGCCACTGCGTCAATAGTCTGTGTCAGTATTGTCCGTGCCGTGTCGCGCCCGATAACTCAAGAAGCATGAAAAAGAAAGCAAGAGGCAAGACTTACCCGCACGGCGCCTTGTGCCGACGTCGGCATCCTCCTCCTCCCCTCCGTCGTGGGCCGCAGGCTCCTCCGACGCTGCCCGCACTACCTGCGACAGAGCCCGGGCGTAAGGGTGCCGGATGGCATTCAAAAGCACCTCTTGTGTCGTGTCGGGACAGATGAGAAGACGCGCAGCAGCAAAATACGAAGACCAGAGACTCACCAGGGGCGCGAGATTCGAGTGGTTGTACGGCGGCTTGCGGAACCGCCAGTCGTCCCCCAAGTTGGCCTGGGAGATGTCGTTGACCCGGCACGCGATCTGGTCTGCTGCCAGGCGCGTCGCCCCCAGGCGGTTGGAGTCCTGAAGGCCGGTCATCTCGCTGATGAGGCAGGTGCACCGCTGTAGCGGAAGGACCCGGGGCATGATGAAGGTGGCGAGGAGGTCGGTGCCGGTGAGCCCCTCCCATGTCTTCATCACTGCTACCCGCTCATAGAGATTGAGAATCTCTTGCCATGGGTACCTGGGGTAGTAACCCCGGTTCATCTTCGCCCACGGCGGCGCGATGGCGAAGGCCGAAAGATTGATGCGGTCCGCGCTGAGGTTGCGGACGTAGAAGAAGGAGTTCTGCCACTTCTTGGCAGAATACTCCAGCGGAATCTTGGGGCAGTTAGCCCCCGACCGCTTTGAGACGACGGCGGCGCCGCAGTCGGAGAACTCGCCGGTGGTCGGCCCCTGCTGCTTCAAGGAGAAGAAGCGCGCCCAGAGGTCGATCGTGGGCTCGACCCCCAGGTACTCCTCGCAGAGGGTGACGAAGCCCGACAGCTGGACGATGGCGCCGATGCCAAGATGATGGGGCTGGAGCCCGAAGAACTCAAGGAACATGCGGAAGAAGGTGCTCGCTGGAAGCCCGAACCCGTGCTCGAAGTGCGGGAGGAAGATCGCGCACTCTATGCACTAGGGTTGCGGCCTCTGCTCACCTCGCGGCAGGCGCACGACGACCTCCGTTTCCTTCAGCAAGCGGCAGGAGGAGCAGAGGTAGGAGATGTCATCAGCGGTGATGGTCGAGCCCATCCATGAGCCCGACGGCAGCACCATCGATGGAGAGAGAAGAAAGGAAGGAAAATGGACGACGGTGGAGCTCTGCTTGAAGCGGCGGGCGTCGCAGCGTGGCGGTTGCAAGAAGTAGAGCAAGGGCGAAGAGGCAGGGGAGCGCGAGCAAGAATGA
>NC_041381.1:467574498-467624798 GCF_002162155.2 Triticum dicoccoides
TCGGTTTGAACATGGGGGAGTGGGATCGTTTGTGCTCGACTTTCCCACTACACCGCAATAAGTGCGCACGTACGCATGCAATAACTGCATGGGGAAGAGCAACCGACCCCCGGACGCCGCAATAAATCCAAGCGCGTTGGACAAGGGCACACAGCGGCGGACCCTAGCACGTCGCCCGGTCCCGTCACGCGCGTGGCCTGTCAGGCCCCTCCAACTTCCAGGCACCACGTGGCGCCCGCGCGAAGCCCGAGGTATTGCCCCAAGATTCAATGGACTCCTCGGTTCCCGCCACTGCCGGGATACCGCGATCCGGTTTCCAAAAACTAGCACAAAGTGGGTGTTGCCGGACCCGGCGCTCGCAAGATTCGCCTTTTCAAAGGGGGAAACTATGAAGGCCCTCCCATCCAAAGACGACGGACCTTCACAGCTTCAGGGACTACTTTCGGGGGGATGAACCCCGGGTAGGCAATGGAACCCGGATCCTTTTCAAAAACAATGGGGCCGATGTCGCCCCTCAAGCCAGCACACTCCTGGCCGGGTCGCTCCAACCCGGCCAGGCCCTGCGACCCGGCCGAACTCTTCGACCCGGCCAGGCACATCGACCCGGCCTCGACAACCAGCACAAGACAGCCGAACCCGGCACGACCAAGACTTCCCCAACAAGCCAGCTCCACCCTTGGCATGTTCTTCAACCCAGCCACGGGTCAGCTCTCGTCCCATCCAGGCCGTACAATGGGACGAGTCTTCATCCACCAAATGACCAACGCAACAGTACCCTTCCCATGCCTCTGGTCAGCCGGGGCGTGGCAACAATGCCCCTCACCTGCCTGCTAACCAGGGCCGGCATGGCAATAGTGCCCCCGTCATCACCACTGATGCCAGCAAGCGGCGACCTGACGCACCGCCACTGTACCCAACTCGACTCGGCCATTGCCTGATGATCGACAAGATGGCACACAACCCCCCTAGGCACACGAGGCCCGCACCTAGGGGAACCCGGCGAACTACAGGCACCAGGTGGGTCCCAGATGCCGACGACCCGGCCCTACAGTCTTGTAACATTACCATTGTACCCCTGGGCGGTTGGCCTATAAAACACCCCAGGAGCCCTCACGTATACGGGCAAGTAAGCAAGGATAGAGAAGCAGTAAGCACGCAGGAACTAGCCATCGATCAGTAGAGCACACCCGGGGAGAAGGAGCAGCCTAAGCCTTGGCCAGTCTTCCTTCTTCCTCCATACAGATCCAGGAGCAACCTTGTACTGTTGCATATCAACCACACTCGGCAAGACTAGGGGTGTTATCTCTCCGGAGAGCCCTGAACCTGGGTATGTCTTGCGTCCCGCGCTCGCTCATGCCAACCCCGCCTCTGGAGCCCACCAGTGCCCTCGAGCCTCCTCCTCTCTTTAGCCATCCCATTGCATCTGCCATGGGCCCACCACGACAGTGGGCGCAAAGGAAGCCCCCCCTCTACCCATTTTGGATCATAATCAAGAGGAAGATAACTGTTCTGAGGGGGATTCAGAAGGAGAAGACAACTCCTATTTTACCCCATGAGGTCTTCGCTCTAACTTGGCATGCTGATGTTGGTAATATCATACATATGGTGCCTTTCATTGCTTACTGTATACATCAAAGATGTCATCTGCTTAGTTTAGACATGCTTTGTGCCAATGCCATCTGTTTAATTTCTTTATCGTATATGTGAATGATGCAATACCATCTTGTTTAGCCAGGCATCATATATGTGAATTTTGCAATGCCACCCTGGTTGGCCAGTCATCTTATATGTGAATTATATCATGCCATCATTTTTTTTGTTACGTGTTAAATTTGTCAACAATTTTAGTACATTCAATTACTCTTCCTGTGCATTAGCCATTCAGCACGGCCATCAAAAAATCTGGAGCGGAAACTAGGTCTTCAGAGCAGACAATGCTATATGATGAAGTGCATGTCTTGCTGGTTACAGATAGCTCCTTAGAGGAGGATTCAGAGACAGATGACCAGTCCTGTCCCCCCCACACACAAGGTGCATGCTCTAACATGGCAGGGTTATGTTGCTCATATCATGCATATGGTATCTTGCATTGCTATGCCATTTGCTTAGTTTAGACATGCTTTGTGTGAATGCCACCTGTTTAGTGTCTAATTACCATATGTGTGAATTATGCAATGCCATCTTATTGCAAGACATTATATATGTGAATTATGCAATGCCATGTTGTTTAGCCAAGCATCATATATGTGAATTATATCATGCCATCCTTTTTTTTATTTCTCATTGCTTTTGTCGACAATGTTTGTATATTCAACTGCTCTTCCCGCGCGTCAGCCATTTGAATTGGTGATGGAGAAATCTGGAGTGAAAACAAGGTCTTCAGAGCAGACAATGCTACCTGCTGAAGCAGATATCTTGCTGGTTACAGATAGCTCTTTAGAGGAGGATTCAGAGGCAGATGACCAGTCCTATTATCCCCCTGAGGTGTATGCTCAAACTTGGCAGGGTTATATTACTCATATCGTGCATATGTTGTATTGCAATGCTTAGTTTTTACATCATATACACAATATTGAATGCCATCTCCTTAATTGACACATCATATATGCGATTGCCCTCTGCTCACTTCCTTAGTATATAAATCATATATTTGAATTATATCATGCCATGATGTTTACATAGATAGCACATATCTGAATTATGGCATGCCAACCCATTTTCTAAAGACATAATATAGTTATATCATCTCATCATGTTTACATAGTCATCATATTTTAAATTATGTCATTCTATCCATGAATTATATCATGCCATCATGTTTCCATCGACGGCATGTTTGTGATTTATGGCATGCCAACCACTTTAATAGACACATCGTATAGTTATATCATGTCATCCTGTTTACATAGTCATCATATTTTGAAGTATGTCATTCTATCCTGTTTAGTTAGCCATCATACATGTGAAATTGTGTCATGTTATCCTTTTTAATTAGCCATCATATATGTGAAATTATGTCCTGCTATTCTGTTTGGTTAGACAACATAAATGTGAATTATTTCATTCCCTGTTTTCTTCCCTACTATCCATTGCACCTGTCTATCTGACAATGTCTATACATTCAATTACTTTTCTTGTTTATCAGCTATTTCAATTGGAGGGGGTGATGGCAGTATCTGTGTGAGTAAAAACACGGTCTTTAGAAAAGATCGTGCTACCTGTCGATGCAGATAGAACCACGGTTGTACTTGCCCAAGAACCAGCCCCACCACACATAACCCAGACTCACGCAGATTGTACCCCTACCTAGTTGGGTAGAGAACCAACTACACCCCTTCTAACCCCAACCCCAGTAGATAGTAACCCAGTTCCTGTTGACACAACACCGTCTCCACCACAGAGCACCCAAACACGAGCAGTTAGTAAGGCAATTGTAGTGCCCAAAGCACGAGGACCACCACTCCAAACCCCGAGTCAACCCTTAAAGCAGAATAAGAATCGTTTTCAGGTCAAGTTCCATAGCTATGGTTCATACTACTTTGCTCTTGCATCACTGTATTTACTCATACCAGCTAATTTCTAATTTGAAGGATGCAACTGAAACTCCAACGGTGCAACGGGTATGTTTAAAACCTGTTTCTTTAACGTGTTTGTTGTTGTAACTTGCTCTATGTTGATTTTAGTTTCAATTGAATAAACAGTTATGTTCTCATGCCATGCACATTACAAGTGTTGTTATTGATGTGTAGTTTCCCACACTTATATTCTATCTATGCTGCTTTGTCTTAAATAGATATGATTCGAATTGTGTCTATCTTGATTTGGCAACATAAACTAGAATGATATAGACCATACAGTGACCATACTACATAGATATATGTTTGTTTCATGTTGTTATCCTGTCCACCTTACAACTGGACTGGTTTACCAAATGAGTTTCATACACTACATTGTAAACCTGTGATGTGTTTGTTTGTTTCTCTTTTAGAACGCGGATAAAATATTGGAGAAGAGTACCCCATTATGCAATGGTAAAGGAAGTAATGCAGATAAGGTTAAAGATAGTGAGACATCCCTGTTGGTCTCCAAGAAAGCTGATAAAAACTATACTGAAGACACTGAGACAACCCCAAAGTCTTGTCTTGATGTAGTGTTCGAGTTACTGGCTACTACTGCTGGCACCAGCTCTTCGAACTCGTTGCCTGAATCAGTTCGGCTTGTTGAGTCCCAACTTCAAGTTCAAAGACATCGATCAAATGTTATGCGACAGGAAGCCGAAGGACTGAGGAAGTCCCTGCAGAATTCAGATGCATACTTTCTGGTGCAACATCAAGTGCTGGAGGATTTAAGCGCCAAACAAGAGAAAG
Organism: Triticum dicoccoides; assembly: GCF_002162155.2. NCBI lineage: Eukaryota > Viridiplantae > Streptophyta > Magnoliopsida > Poales > Poaceae > Triticum > Triticum dicoccoides. Next base: position 467,578,866 of record NC_041381.1, read on the forward strand.
TTAATAAGCTTTCTAAGCATCTTGCCAGCATTATGGGTACCCAGGATATTGTTTCTTGAGCTCTTCTGAAGTGGTTTCAGTTCTGGACTTGTTTTGTTGCGGTGTTCATATGCTGCTTTGTTCCCTATATTTGCACTGGTGACGAAATTTGATGCCCAGTGGATGTAATATGTGTAATAGCCGTGATAGCCTAGCATAAATTGCTTGATTATTTATTTCCTTATTGTCTTGTTTATTTGTTTGCTTGTAGTCAGAGCAGTTCTTTTTCTACGGTTTGCTAGTGGCCGCAATAACCTATTTTTTCAAACTAGGCCACAATAACCATGGGCTACATATTTACTGTAGTTACCATGGCCCTCCGACGGGCCGTAGAAACAATGGGCCTTCTAAGAGCCATAGAAACAATGGGCCTTCTACAAGGCGTAGAAACAATGGGCCTTATACGGGTCGTAGACACAATGGGCCTTCTACGGGCTGTATCATCAATGGGCCTTCTACGGGTCATATGATCGGTTGGCCAAAATGGGCCAATAATAGACCGCATTATGGCCGTAAACGGGCTAGAGTTGGAATCATCCGTTCATGGGCCGATCATAACGGGCCGTTGTTAATCAACCGTATTGATGACGCTATAAAAATGACCCGACGTATTAACGGGCCGACTGTAACCATGGACTGAATTTGGCCCACAAGTAGAAAATGACAGTAATGGGCCGTAAATAAACGAATGCTGGAAATGATCCCAAGAATAAATGGGCCCTGAGAAGGTCGAAAGATAACATGGGCTAGAAACGGCCCAACGGAATAATGGGCCGTTAATGGGTATAAAGTGATACACTGTTCATTACGGGTCAGTTTCACCACGGGCCGTTAATGGGTATAAAGTGATACACTGTATATTACGGGCCAGTTTCTCCACGGGTCGTTAATGGGCCAAGAGTTACAAAGGGCCTCATATGGGCCGAAAGACGTCATGGGCCATACATGGGCCGGAAGTTAAAACGGGCTGGAATTATATTGGATGGCCCAGATGACGCTACTAGGCCTAAATCGGATAGGTCATAACGGGCCCTGGGTTAGCGGGCTGTAAATGGGCTATATGCGAACAGGCCATTAACAGGCTTTTCATGGCCCGGCCCGCCACCTTTTGACCAAGTCAAATGGGTCGGCCTTTTCACACGAATGGGCCTCTATTGGGCCTTGCCACATGTCGACCTATCATAGGCGCCTTCAGTCCGATGAGTGGATGACATCTGTCCCAACAGTGAGCCGACACATGTTTCCTCCAGCCAATGATGATTTTACACGTGGAAAATCCCCATTGGTCAGGGCTGTTAACGGGTTATCGGATCAAAAACCGGACCCGATAGCTTAACAGCATTCCGTTATGGTGGATGCCATGTGTCGGTCACCCTTGACAAAAGCACTTCTATGACGCGCGATTTATCGTCATGGAAGTGGACACTTCCATGATGATAATTTTGGTAATGTCATGGAACACTTCTAGGACAGCACAGGTACGACTATCTTGATTCTGTCATAAAATCGTCATGGATGTACATGCATGACAGAAAACGTGACCTACTGTGACAAACACGTATCATCATGGAAGTGTATTTTTTTTATAGAGAGTATTTGGAGAAGGAACCTTCCTTGCAATGCCGAAGACAATCTGTGCGCCGGATACATCGTCATTGAAGCCCGGTTCAGGGGCTATTGAGGGAGTCCTAGACTAGGGGGTCCTCGGGCATTCGGGCTATGCGATATGGGCCGACTGATGGGCCGCGAAGATACAAGATAGAAAGCCCTCCCTCGTGTCCGGATGGGACTCTCCTTTGCGTGGATGGCAAGCTTGGTGTTCAGATTTTGCATCTTCCTTTCTTTGTAAACCGACTCTATACAACCCTAGGCCCCTCCAGTGTCTATATAAACTGGAGGGTTTAGTCCGTAGGGGCAGAACAATCATACAGGCTAGACATCTAGGGTTTAGCCATTACGATCTCGAGGTAGATCAACTCTTGTAACCCCTATACTCATCAAATTCAATCAAGCAAGAAGTAGGGTATTACCTCCATTAAGATGGCCCGAACCTGGGTAAACATCGTGTCCCCTGCCTCCTGTTACCTTCGATCCTTAGATGCACAGTTTGGGACCCCCTACCCGAGATCTGCCGGTTTTGACACCGATAATGATGAGGACGGTACTAACTACTTGGTTAGTTGTCGAAGTGTATAATAACATAGGCTCTCCAACGCCAGGTGCAGCCAAGATTGGGTTGCTTGCGAGAAGGGCCTTGATTTCTTCCAATCCGGCTATGGTTGTGTCCGTCCATTTGAAGTTGTCAGTACGGCGCAGTAGCTTGTATAATGGCAATGCCTTTTCTCCTAATTTGGAGATAAATCGGCTTAAAGCCGTGATGCACCCAGCTAGTTTCTGGACCTGCTTTAGGTCTGTTGGTGTGGCCAATTGTGACAGAGCTCGGATCTTGGCTGGGTTTGTCTCAATTCCTCTAGGGGAAACAATGAACCCCAACAACTTTCCGGACGGAACTCTGAAGTCACATTTTTCTGGATTAAGCCGGATGTCATATGTTCGGAGATTGTCGAAGGTGAGGCGCAGGTCATCCACAAGTGATTCGACGTGTCTTGTCTTGATGACCACATCGTCCAAGTATGCTTCGACTATTTTTCCTATTTGCTTTTCCAGGCATGTTTGAATCATCCGCTGGTAGGTAGCCCTGGCGTTTTTGAGTCCGAAGGGCATAGTGTTGAAGCAGAAGGGACCATAAGGGGTGATGAACGCGGTTGCAGCCTGGTCTGATTCCTTCATCTTGATTTGATGGTATCCGGAATAGGCGTCGAGGAAACATAAAGAATTGTGTCATGTAGTTGCATCAATGATTTGGTCGATGCGGGGCAATTGGAAGGGATCTTTAGGGCAAGCCTTGTTGAGGTCTTTGAAGTCGACACACAGGCGCCACGATTTGTCCTTTTTAGGTACCATGACCAGGTTGGCTAACCAATCCAGATGTTTGATTTCCCTAATAAACCCAACCTCTAATAACTTGGCTAGCTCTTCTCCCATGGCCTGACGCTTGGGTTCGGAGAATCACCATAGTGTCTGCTTCACGGGTTTAAATCCCTTGATTATATTGAGACTGTGTTCGGCCAGTCTGCATGGGATGTCTGGCATGTCTGAAGGATGCCAAGCAAAGATATCCCAATTCTCGCGCAGGAATGTGCGTAGGGCGGCGTCCACTGTCGGATCCGAGTGTGCTCCGATGGATGTTGTTTTATTAGGGTCCATCGGGTGCACTTGGAATTTTACTATTTCCTCGGCTGGCTTGAAAGAGGTGGACTTGGATCTCTTATCAAGGATCACGTCATCCCTATCCACCGTAGCTTGTAGGGTCGTTAATTCTTCTGCCGCTAGGGCCTAAGATAGTGCCTTAAGGGCCAAGGATGCGGTCTTGTTTTCGGCGCGGAGAGCTTTGTCCGGGTCGCTTGAGATTGTAATGATTCCATTGGGGCCGGGCATTTTGAGCTTGCTTGAAAGCGTGAGAAGGCGTCCCGGCCGAGGATAGCGTGATACCCACTATTAAAGGGGACCATGTGGAAGAGCAACTCTTCGGATCTATAGTTCTCAAGTGTGCCGAACACCACATCCAGTTTGATTTTTCCTGAGCAGTGTGCCTCTCGCTGGGGATAATACCTCGAAAGGTGGTATTGCTTTGCTCGATGCGTGACGTATCCATATGCGTCTTGTCGAGCGTATCCTCATAGATGAGGTTAAGTCTGCTACCACCGTCCATGAGCACTTTAGTAAGCCGGAAACCATCAATGATGGGGTTTAGTACCAAGGCAACAGGTGCTCGGACTGACCGAGCCTTTGGTTCGTCTTTGGCCATAAAGGATATCACAGTGTCATTCCATGGGCTTAGTGCGGTAACTTGATGGACTTTGGTGAGGTCCCGTAGCGTCCGTTTATGCCGGTTGTTAGAAGGGAAAGTCTTGAAGACCGTTAGGACGTTGAAGTTGTCCCTCTCCGGTGAGTATCCTTCTGGGGTTGTGGTGAGGATGGTCTCCCCACTTTTTGCTACCTGTCAAAGTACCTAGCATGCCCGGAGGCTATGGCATGGGACTATGTGCGGAGTAGTATGGATCGGGCAGGGTTTGTCCAGTAGTTCGTCGAGAACGGACCTATGTCCCATGAAGGGCTTGTTCTTCCTGCCCGTAGCCCGATGGTTAGGTGACCTGCTGGGGTATATTCTTTTGGCCCGGCCCCACTCTGCATTGAGATGGCAGGCTCCAGTTGAGTTTTCTGGGCCCTCCATATGCTTTCCATCGCACAGTACTTTTGTACTACATCTGATAATTCCGTGAAGGTTTGTATGTGGCGATGATCGAGGGAATTCAATATCCCTTCATCTATGCAGTTACGCTGGAAGACTGAAACTACGTCGTTGTCCGAACAGTCCTTGATCTTGTTTTTAACAAGCAGGAATCTGGCCTAAAAGTGGTGGACTGTTTCATGGGGCTGCTGCTGCACATACATCAGGTGATATATATCTGGAGGACCTGAGTTGCTTGGAGAGTATAGATTGTGGTGGGTGGGTGGATTAAATTTTAGATCCTATTCCACGTCCGTGTTCGGAGACGGTATGGCTTCCGGGGTAACCGGTTCGGGTCTTGTTAAGCGCGAAGGCTCTGCAACCCTGCAGCTGAACCAGAGTCCGGCGGGAGTATAGTCCCTTCCAAAGGGGAAGTATCCGGCTCAGGGGATTCGGGGACCCGAACATACTTGGTCCTTAATATGCGGGGGGAGTCATCGGTGGCAGTTTCCTCGATGATCGCCGCGAAGTGGGTGATCGGTGGGTGATTAATTTCCCTCTGGTCGGGCTTGAGCCTGATCCGATCATAGTCCGTTGAGACCCCCAGGGCAGCGATGCGGTCTAGCAGTTTGTTTAAAGACGAAATATCTACCGGATCCAATTTTTCAAGTACTTGGGGCCAATGCGAGGACGGTGTTTGACAGCCATGAGAGGAGTTGCGGGCTCGACGGCCACGCGGGCCCTCATGGTAAAAAAAACGACGAACGGGAGGGTCTGCCCTGAAGCCAGGCACCCTCTGAAAGTGACATTATCGTTGATGACTAGGTGAGCCATGGATCACTTTCTGCAGACAGCACATCGGAGCTCTCAATGAAAGCACCAATGTCGGTGTCAAAACCGGCGGATCTCTTGTAGGGAGGCCCAAGCTGTGCATCTAGAGATCGATGGTAATAGGGAGTCAAGGGACACAATGTTACCTAGGTTCGGGCCCTCTTAATGGAGGTAAAACCCTTCTCCTACTTGATTATATTCGACGAGTATGAAGATTACAAGAGTTGATCTACCTCGAGATCGTGATGGCTAACCCTAGAGGACTAGCCTATGAAGATTCCGATGGCGACCCCTCTACAAGCTAACCCCTCTACTTTATATACACACCGGAGGGGGTCTAGGGCTAGTACAAAGTCGGTTTATAAGGGAAGGCAACCTCCGGACTCTATTCTTGCCGTCCACGTATCGAGAAGTCCCATCCGGACACGGTTGATGATCTTCAGCTTGATCCTGTACAGCCCATGCAACCCGGCTCACACTCCTAAGCCAGAGTCCAAATGCAGCGAAACTTTTTGAGGATTTTTTTGGGCCAGAAGACATCCGGTGGGCCAGGAATGCACCTGGGGGTGCTCCGAGGGGAGTACAACCCACCAGGGCGGGCCTGGGGACCCAGGCATGCCCCGGTGGGTTGTGCCCACCTTGGGTGCCCCCTGAACCGCCTCTTTGCTCTATAAATACCCCAATATTCCAGAAACCCTAGGGGAGTCAATGAAAATCAATTCCAGCCGCGGCAGAGTCCAGAAACACAAGATCCAATCAATACACCATCACATAGGGGTGCATCATGTCCATTGGTGCCTCTCCGATGATGCATGAGTAGTTCTTTGTAGACCTATGGGTCCGCAGTTAGTAGCTAGATGGCTTCCTCTCTCTCTCTCTCTCTCTCTCTCTCTCTCTCGATTATCAATACAATGGTCTCTTGGAGATCCATATGATGTAAGTCTTTTTGCGATGTGTTTGTTGGGATCCGATGAACTTTGAGTTTATGATCAGATCTATGTTCTTATCCATAAAAGTTATTTGAGTCTTCTTTGATATCTTATATGCATGATTGCTTATAGCCTCGTATTTCTTCTCTGATATTTGGGTCTTGTTTGGCCAACTTGATCTATTTATCTTGCAATGGGGAGAGGTGCTTTATGATGGGTTCGATCTTACGGTGCTTGATCCTAGTGACAGAAAGGGAAATGACACATATGTATCATTGCTATTAAGGATAACAAGATGGGTCCATTTCTACATAAATAGGTCTTGTCTACATCATGTCATCATTCTTATTGCATTACACCATTTCTCCATGAACTTAATACACTAGCCGCATGCTGGATAGCGGTCGATGTGTGGAGTAATAGTAGTAGATGCGGGCAGGAGTCGGTCTACTAATCTTGGACGTGATGCCTATATAATGATCATTGCTTGGATATCGTCATGATTATTTGAAGTTCTATCAATTTCCCAATGGTAATTGTTTTCCCACCGTTTGCCATTTTTCTTGAGAGAAGCCACTAGTGAAACCTACGACCCCCGGGTCTCTTTTCATCATATTTGCCTTTGCGATCTACTTTCCTTTGCAATTATTTTCAGATCTATTAAACCAAAAATACAAAAAATACCTTGCTGCAATTTATTTGTTCTGCGATCTATTTATCCTATCTACCACTTTTATCTCACGTTATTTGCCTATCTTGAGGCGTCGTACCTGAAAGGGGTTGACAACCCCTTTAACACACCGGGTTGCGAGTATTTGTTATTTGTGTGCAGGTGTTGTTTACGTGGTGTGAGGAGGTTCTCCTACTAGTTCGATAACCTTGGTCTCATCATTGAGGGAAATACCTACCATCGCTATACTGCATCATCCCTTCCTCTTTTGGGAAATACCAACGTAGTTCTAGCAGACATCACCCCCCCCCCCTGTCTGATTCCCCATTCGTACTCCATGGGTGCCAAAACCACCTCTCCACTAGTCGTGAAACCCCGGCGTCCTCCGTCCGCCACCCCAACCCACCCACCAACCGCCGCCCTCCTCCATCACACCGGAGCCGATACCCCAACGTCGTCGTCCACCGCAACCGCAACCGAAACGCCCTTCACGGCTAGTAGTTGAAGCCGAGGCCGAGCCGCCTCCAGGACATCAACATGCGCAGTACCTGAGCCAGTTCAACCACGCCGTCCTGCGCCTCACCGCTACCACTCCAACGTTGCCATTGTCCACCACACCGGAGCTGTTCCCGCTACTTCGTCCTTCGCCTCCACAGATTTGCTTCCCCTCCGCTGACAGACGGCCACCGCAACACAGTCAACAATTTGGCCATGGGTTCGTCCAAGGCTCGACCCTCCTACAAAACATCGGTTACCCTGGTAAAAAGAAGAACAACACCACGATATCTGAAGGACACAACACTAGCAACCGGAAATGGTATTCCTCTTCACTTATTCGTGCAAATCTTACGTGTCTGCTTGCACGGTATTCATCCCACAGAAGACACTAGTTGACCGCTTCTTCCTACACCTTCTTCCTGATACTATATGTTCCTAGTAACTCGCGATGCACAAGGTTTATCCTCATATATACTATTTCACCTTAGCTAGAGGTCCGTCGCCCCCCTGGATTTCAATTCCTGGTCAGTTGATTCCCTATTAAAGGAAGCATTCCCGGTGTAACAGGCGCTAGTCCACCTAGTATGTCGGGGAAGCAGCGCCTCGGTGTTTATCTTAGTGGTGTGTGGGGCCTAGGAGCTGCTGGCGCCCGACCTGGAGGTCGGCCGGGCTTAAAGGGATGGCCGGGGAGCGCTGCCAAGCACGGCGGTGGTGTGACGTTGAGGGGAGGGCGGGGCGACGGAGGCAGGGGTCTGGGCCGGTGTTCGCTTGTGGTTCGAGAAAGAACGTCAACACTGACTGGCGGGAGGTAGACGAAGGCCATCTGCCTAGTCCTTGTAGTAGATCAGACGATTCATAAAAAAATCAATTGACCTATTTATTTTCAGTCGACTGTTATTTTGATAGGACCACATCTGGTGGTGTGCTGAGGGGTACCTACATTTCCCAGCCATCTATGTGCTCATATATTACAAAATCATATGGAGTAGATGTTGGGGAACGCGGTAATTTCAAAAATATTCCTACGATCACGCAAGATCTATCTAGGTGATGCATAGCAATGAGAGGGGAGAGTGTGTCCACATACCCTCATAGACCGAAAGTGGAAGCGTTTCAATAACGCGGTTGATGTAGTCGAACTTCTTCGCGATCCAACCGATCAAGTACCGAATGTACGGCACCTTCATGTTCAGCACATGTCCAGCTCGATGACGTCCCTCGTGCTCTTGATCCAGTTGAGGACGAAGGTGAGTTCCGTTAGCATGATGGCATGGTGACGGTGATGATGATGTTACCGGCGTAGAGCTTCGCCTAAGCACTACGATGGTATGATCGAGGTGTGTAACTGTGGAGGGGGGCACCGCACACGGTTGGGAGAGCAACTTGTGTGTTCCAGGGTGCCCCCATGCCCCCATATATAAAGGAGGCAAGGGGGAGGCCGGCCGGCCCCTTAGGCACTCCTTGGAGAGAGGAGTCCTACTAGGACTCCAATTCCTAGTAGGAGTCGACCTCCCGGGAGAGAGGGAAGTAAGGAGAGGGAGAGGGAGTAGGAAAGGGGGGCGCCACCCCCCTTCCCTAGTCCAATTCGGACCCAAGGGGGAGGGGTGCGCGGCCTACCCTGGCCGCCCCTCTCTCTCTCCACTAAGCCCCAATGTGGCCCATTAGTTCCCTGGGGGTTCCGGTAACCCCTCCGGCACTCCGATTTTATCTGAAACTTTCCGGAACACTTTCGGTATCCGAATATAGCCGTCCAATATATCAATCTTTATGTCTCGATCATTTCGAGACTCCTTGTCACATATGTGATCTCATCCGGGACTCCGAAAAAACTTCGTTCATCAAAACACATAACTCATAATACATATCGTCGTTGAACATTAAGTGTGGGGACCCTACGGGTTCGAGAACTATGTAGACATGACCGAGACACATCTCTGGTCAATAAACAAGCAGAACCTAGATGCTCATATTGGCTCCTACCTATTCTACGAAGATCTTTATCGGTCAAACCGCATAACAACATACGTTGTTCCCTTTGTCATCGGTATGTTACTTTCCCGAGATTCGATCGTCGGTATCATCATACCTAGTTCAATCTCGTTACCGGCAAGTCTCTTTAGTCATTCCGTAGTACTTCATCCCGCAACTAAATCATTAGTCACATTGCTTGCAAGGCTTATAGTGATGAGTATTACCGAGAGGGCATAGAGATACCTCTCCGAAACACGGAGTGACAAATCCTAATATCAATCTATGCCAACCCAACAAACACCTTCGAAGACACCTGTAGAGCACCTTTATAGTCACCCTTTTACATTGTGACATTTTGTAGCACACAAAGTGTTCCTCTGGTATTCGGGAGTTGCATAATCTCATAGTCTAAGGAACATGTATAAGTTATGAAGAAAGCAGTAGCAATGAAACTGTAACAATCATAATGCTAAGCTAACTGATGGGTCATGTCCATCACGTCATTCTCCTAATGATGTGATCCCATTCATCAAATGACAACACATGTCTGTGGCTAGGAAACATAACCATCTTTGATCAACGACCTAGTCTGGTAGAGGCATACTAGGGACACTATGTTTTGTCTATGTATTCACACATGTACTAAGTTTCCGGTTAATACAATTCTAGCATGAATAATAAACATTTATCATGAAATAAGGAAATAAATAATGACTTTATTATTGCCTCTAGGGCATATTTACTTGAGTCTCCCACTCTCACTCGAGTCAAGAATCTAGATTACAAAGTAATGATTCTAACACACATGGAGTTTTGGTGCTGATCATGTTTTGCTTGTGGAAGAGGCTTAGTCAACGGGTCTGCAACATTCAGAACCGTATGTATCTTGCAAATCTCTATGTCCCCCTCCGACACTTGATGATGGATGGAATTGAAGCGACTCTTGATGTGCTTGGTTCTCTTGTGAAATCTGGATTCCTTTGCCAAGGCAATTGCACCAGTATTGTCACAAAAGATTTTCATTGGACCCGATGCACTAGGTATGACACCTAGATCGGATATGAACTCCTTCATTTGCTACTTCCGAAGCAGCAATGTACTCCACTTCACACGTAGATCCTGCCATGACGCTCTGCTAGGAACTGCACCAATTGACAGCTCCTCCATTCAATAAAAACACGTATCCGGTTTGTAACTTAGAGTCATCCGGATCAGTGTCAAAGCTTGCATCGACGTAACCGTTTACGACGAGCTCTTTGTCACCTCCATAAATGAGAAACATATCATTAGTCCTTTTCAGGTATTTCAGGATGTTGTTGACCGTTGTCCAGTGCTCAATCCAGGATTACTTTGGTACCTCCCTGCTATGCTTATAGCAAGGCAACACATCAGGTCTGGTATACAACATTGCATACATGATAGAACCTATGGCTGAAGAATAGGGAATGACTTTCATTTTCTCTCTATCTTCTGAAGTGGTCGGGCTTTGAGTCTGGCTCAACTTCACACCTTGTAACACAGGCAAGAACCCTTTCTTTGACTGATCCATTTTGAACTTCTTCAAAACTTTATCAAGGTATGTGCTTTGTGAAAGTCCAATTAAGCTTCTTGATCTATCTCTATAGATCTTGATGCCAAATATGTAAGCAGCTTCACCAAGGTCTTTCATTGAATAACTTTTATTCAAGTATGCCTTTATGTTATCCAGAAATTCTATATCATTTCCAATCAGTAATATGTCATCCACATATAATATTAGAAATTCTACAGAGCTCCCACTCACTTTCTTGTAAATACAGGCTTCTCCAAAAGTCTGTATAAAACCATATGGTTTGATCACACTATCAAAGCGTTTATTCCAACTCTGAGAGGCTTGCACCAGTCCATAAATGGATCGCTGGAGCTTGCACACTTTGTTAGCACCCTTTGGATCGACAAAACCTTTTGGTTGCATCATATACAACTCTTCTTCCATAAATCCATTCAGAAATGTAGTTTTGACATCCATCTGCCAAATTCCATAATCATAAAATGTGGCAATTGCTAACATGATTCGGACAAACTTAACCATCGCTACTAGTGAGAAAGTCTCATCATAGTCAACTCCTTGAACTTGTTGAAAACCTTTCGCAACAATTCGAGCTTTGTAGACAGTAACATTACCGTCAGCGTCTGTCTTCTTCTTAAATATCCATTTATTTTCTATGGCTTGCCGATCATCGGGCAAATCCACCAAAGTCCACACTTTGTTCTCATAGATGGATCCCATCTCAAATTTCATGGCCTCAAGCCATTTCGCGGAATCTGGGCTCATCATCGCTTCCTGATACGTCTCCAACGTATCTATAATTTTTGATTGTTCCATGCTATTATATTACTTGTTTTGAATGATTATGGGCTTTATTATACACTTTTATATTACTTTTGGGACTAACCTATTAACCGGAGGCCCAGCCCATATTGTTGTTTTATTGCCTGTTTCAGTATTTCGAAGAAAAGGAATATCAAACGAAGTCCAAACGGAATGAAACCTTCGGCATCGTGATTTTTTGGAAGAATATCATCCTGGAGACGTGGAGTTCAAGTCAGAAGATACTCGAGGACTCCATGAGATAGGAGGGCGCCCCCCTGTAGGGCAGGCCCCCCTGTCTCGTGGGCCCCTCGAGCACCTCCCAACCGACTTCCTTCGCCTATATATTCCCCCGTACCCTAAAAACATCGAATATCAAGATAGTTCGGGAGTTTCGCCGCCGCAAGCCTCTGTAGCCACCAAAAACCTCTCAGGAGCCCTTCCCGACACCCTGCCGGAGGGGGTATCCTTCACTGGTGGCCATCTTCATCATCCCGGCGCTCTCCATGACGAGGAGGGAGTAGTTCACCCTCGGGGCTGAGGGTATGTACCAGTAGCTATGTGTTTGATCTGTCTCTCCTGTGTTCCCTCTATGGCACGATCTTGATGTATCCCGAGCTTTGCTATTGTAGTTGGATCTTATGATGTTTCTCCCCCTCTACTCTCTTGTGATGAATTGAGTTTCCCCTTTGAAGTTATCTTATTGGATTGAGTCTTTTATGAGAACACTTGATGTATGTCTTGCCATGCTTATCTGTGGTGACAATGGGATATCATGTGCCTCTTGATGTATGTTTTAGTGACCAACTTGCGGGTTTCGCCCATGAACCTATGCATAGGGGTTGGCACACGTTCTTGACTCTCCGGTAGAAACTTTGGGACACTCTTTGAAGTACTTTGTGTTGGTTGGATGAATCTGAGATTGTGTGATGCATATCGTATAATTATGCCCACGGATACTTGAGGTGACAATGGAGTATCTAGGTGACATTAGGGTTTTGGTTGATTTGTGTCTTAAGGTGTTATTCTAGTACGGACTCTTTAATAGATCGATTCGAAAGAATAACTTTGAGGTGGTTTCGTACCCTACCATAATCTCTACGTTTGTTCTCTGCTATTAGTGTCTTTGGAGTGACTCTTTGTTGCATGTTGAGGGATTTTTATATGATCTATCTATGTTATTATTGTTGAGAGAACTTGCACTAGTGAAAGTATGAACTCTAGGCCTTGTTTCCTATCATTGCAATGCCGTTTACGCTCACTTTTATCACTTGTTACCTTGCTGTTTTTATAATTTCAGATTACAAATACCTTTATCTACTATCCATATTGCACTTGTATCACCATCTCTTCGCCGAACTAGTGCACCTATACAATTTACCATTGTATTGGGTGTGTTGGGGACACACGAGAGTCTTTGTTATTTGGTTGCAGGGTTGTTTGAGAGAGACCATCTTCATCCTACGCCTCCTACGGATTGATAAACCTTAGGTCATCCACTTGAGGGAAATTTGCTACTGTCCTACAAACCTGTGCACTTGCAGGCCCAACAACGTCTACAAGAAGAAGGTTGTGTAGTAGACATCAAGCTCTTTTCTGGCGTCATTGCCGGGGAGGTTAGCGCTTGAAGGTATATCTTTAGATCTTGCAATCGAATTTTTTGTTTCTTGTTTTATCACTAGTTTAGTTTATAAAAGATAACTACAAAAAAATGGAGTTAAGTTTGTCTCATACGCTTCGTATTTTTAATATCTTTCGTGAGTTTGATGGAAAGGAAAATTGTGCTCAAGTGCTAGAAGAAGAATGCATTAGAATGCTTGATACTAAATCTTTGAATGATGAGCATGATTGCAATGTTGTTAGTATGAACTCCTTGAATATCCATAGTATTGATGATGATTGCTCTAGTCATGATGAAAATATCTCTTATGAGCATGTCAACTTTTGTGGAGTGCATGTTTGCATGAACACACCTAATAGAGAAGATATTTATTGCAAGAGGCATAAGCATTTAGAAACTAAATGGTTGCAATAAAGGCTAGATGTGAGTGCTGAAAATTTAAAATTCCTTTACCGTACTTGTGAACTTTGCAATGAACGTGGTCATTTACATCTCCAATCAAATTGTTTCATGATCGAATCGTGTTCAAAAATTGTGATAATTTGATCTCTCCTGCACATTACAATGAACTTAGTTTACTTTTGGGTTATGAAGAATTGAAACATTTACTTAAGGATCTTCCAGAATTTGCCCATAAGAAATTTCTTGATATTGATCTAGAAAAGCTTTATATGTTTTGTGCGGAGAATTGCATTGAAAATCCTTATATTGCCAATTACCTAAAGAAAAGAAAGCAAATAGAAGATGAAGATAACACTAATGAAAGGGAAGAGACTTCCCAACCTCCTCCTATTATTTCTTATGATGATTCAGATAACGAGTGTTGACACCAGATTTTGACACGGTCAAGAACTTATTTAAGATGGCTTCAAATGGAGAAGTGTTCTACATGAAAGAGTTCTGTATTGTTGATATGAACATCTTTTAAGTTTGGGCCATCATCGTCCGGTTTCATCTCGAAGGCCGAAACTATGCTCAAAGTACTAAGATCTTATATTCAGAGTACAGTTTGGCCGATTTGGCCCCCAAGAAGACCTCAAATGAAAACATTATCTACACGAATTGTCTTCGTCTTGTCGAAACGGTAGATTTTGATATAAAAATCGTCTCAATCCGAGTTCGTATGCAAAAGTTAGAGCCGAAAATATGCGGCTGCATCAGGGTGGCCACACACTCCGGGAAAGATCATTCGGGTTTTCGGTTTCTCCGAGGACGGCCGGACACTCCGGGGTTGTTTGTCCGGGTTTTGGAATTTTCTGCCGCAGACTTCGGAAAATAGCCTAAAACCCCCTCAAGATGGCCTCTGATCAAAAAACGTTCAACATGAAAGTTGTTCGTCTCGTCGAAACGGTTAAGACTGCTTTTGGGCTCGTTTCCATCTGAGGTTGTTTACCACCAGAAAAAAGACCCGCAAGGTGCAGCCAGTTTAAACCGAACAGTTTTGGAAAGTTCGGACAAAACCAATCCGAATTGGACTAGGGTTTTGGACGTGAATCCAAGCCTTTTCCTTGCACGGGGAGTCCAGCCGCATCTTATATATTTAAGGGGTGACGGCCGATTGAACAACACACAATCGAACAATCAATCTATCATCTTTTACCTTTACCTTTATCTCTCTCCCTCGTTCTTCTTCTTACTCGTTCTTCGTTCGTTCTTCTAGTTGCAGGGTGGTGATCCACGAGGCCCTAGGGGCGACCAGGTCAACCTAGGGCAGCCCATAGCCGCCGCGCGCCCTGACGGGGTCCCTCCCAGGCGTGTGGGGTTTCGGGTCTACAAAAGCGCCTGCCGGATTGTCTTGTGTACCGCGCTTCCGGCGGGTCTCCTTCAATGTGAGCTGCGGTGCATCACCCCCGGCGTCAAGGGTACACGGCGACGTGTTCGTGTGCGGACAACGAGGAGGAGCTTTTTATTCAACCAATCCCATCAATAAAGAAGGTTGAACCCACACATAATGTGAAGAAGAAAAGGAAAAGAAGGAGCAACAAAGGTAAAAACGCATCCCTCCCAAATGATGTTGCTCCTACTACTCATTGTGATGATGATAATTGTTTTACTATTGGTGCTATCCATATTTTTAATGATGAGAGTGATTATGCTTATGATATGAAAGAGCCCAAGCTTGGGGAAGCTATGTTTGATGGGGATGAAATATTTGAGAATATATTTGCTGAAATTAATGTTTGTACCAAGCTTGGGGATGCTACGTTTAGTGAAGATGATATTTTTAGAATCCCAAGTTTTGATATGCAAAGTTGTTATGATGATAGCATGTCTCCTACCTATGATGATTATATTGATGAAAGTGGGTTTGGAAGAGTGTCAACTTTAGGAAGTAGTGACCCCACTATTTTGGAGGATGTTGAATTTTATTGTGATGGATATGAAAGTGGATTTGGAAGAGTGTCAACTTTATTTAGTGATTCCACTATCTTGGGAGAGGTTTCAATCGACTATGATGAGAATGAAGTTGCTACTTATGATGATTATTGTGATGAAACTTATGCTATAAAAAGTAGTGATGATTATATTTACAAATCTTGTCATGATTATGATTACCCTTTTTCTGAATGTTACTCTTTTAATGTGGAAACAATTTTTAGTGTTCAAGTCTCTTATGATACTCTCACTATTTCGAATGAGAAGAATTTTGCTTGTGTGGAGAGTAGTAAATTTTCTATGGTAGTAGATCATGGAAAGAATACTTTAGGTGCTGGTTATATTGTTGAATTCATTCATGATGCTACTGAAAATTATTATGAGGGAGGAACTTATGCTTGTAGGAATTGCAATAATGTCAAGTTTCCTCCCTATGTGTTGAAATTCTTGAAGTTATGCTTGTTTTGCCTTTCTATGCTAGTTGATTATTGTTCCCATAAGTTGTTTGCTCACAAAATCCCTATGCATAGGAAGTGGGTTATACTTAAATGTGCTAGTCATATTATTCATGATGCTCTCTTTATGTTTCAATTCTTATCTTTTATGTGAGCATCATTGCCATCATCATGCCTAGCTGGAAAGGCATTAAAGAAAAGCGCTTGTTGGGAGACAACCCAATATTTATCCTTACTGTTTTTGTGTGTACACATGATTATGCTACTGTAGTAATCATGTTTTATAGCTTTTGTTTCAATAAAGTGCCAAGTAAAACCTTTGGGAAGACTTGGGTGAAGTTTATATGATCTTGCTGTGAAAAACAGAAACTTTAGCGCTCACGAGAATAGCTGCCATTTTTTACTGGAGAATGCTTTTAGATTGATCATTTATTCAGATGATTAATAGACAAATTCCTCAGGTCCAGAAATTTATTTTATAATTTTTGGGGTTCTAGAAGTATACGTTTGATACAGATTACTACAGACTGTTCTGTTTTTGACAGATTCTGTTTTTATTGTGTTGTTTGCTTATTTTGATGCATCTATGAGTAGTATCGGAGGGTATGAACCGTAGAGAAGTTAGAATACAGTAGGTTTTACATCAATATGAATTTAGAATGAGTTCATTGCAGTACCTAAGTGGTGGTTTTATTTTATTATACTAACGGAGCTTACGAGTTTTGTTTTGAGTTTTGTATGGTTGAAGTTTTCAAGTTTTGGATAAAGATTCGATGGACTATGGAATAAGGAGTGGCAAGAGCCTAAGCTTGGGGATGCCCAAGGCACCCCAAGGTAATATTAAAGTACAACCAAGATCCTAAGCTTGGGGATGCCCCGGAAGGCATCCCCTCTTTCGTCTTCGTTCATCGGTAACTTTACTTGGAGCTATATTTTTATTCGCCACATGATATGTGTTTTGCTTGGAGCGTCATTTTCTTCTGTTAGTGTTTGATTTCTTTTAGTTAGAATAATGTTTTGCATCTTTAGTTTCAATAAAAGTGTCTAGGATAGCCTTTACCATGTTTATTTTGCTAGTATACATGTTGCTGTTTGAAAACAGAAAGTTTACCGCTGTTGCAAAAATTCCCTAGAAAAGTAAGAGAATGGTATAACATTGAATCTTTTTGCATATTAAGCTCTGATAAATGTATTACAGTGGGAATTTTAGTTCATAATTTTTGGAGTCAGGGAAGTATTGATACTCTTGCATTCTTTACAGACTGTACTGTTTTAGCAGATTGCTGTTATGGTTGCATTGTTTGCATATGTTTGCTTGTTTAATGATTCTATTTGAGGATAGGAGTGTTAAATATGCAGAGGCATTTAGTATGCAATGTTGAATAATTATTTTAGTGATTTCTTACAGTAGAAGATGATAAGGTTTTGCATTGGTTTATACTAACCTATCTCACGAGTTCTTGTTGAGTTTGTTGTGAATGAAGCTTTTGATAAAAAGAGAAATCATGATATGAGAGGAATTAAGGAGACACAAAAGTTCAAGCTTGGGGATGCCCAAGGCACCCCAAAATAATATTTCAAGAAGTCTCAAGCATCTAAGCTTGGGGATGCCCCGGTAGGCATCCCACCTTTCTTCTTCGGCAATCATCGGTTAGTATCGGTTGAGCCTAAGTTTTTTGCTTCTTCACGTGAGTTGTGCTATCCTTGCATTGTCATTTATTTTGTTTTTCTTGCTGTTTGAATAAGATACCAAGATCTGAAATTCTTTAATGAGAGAGAGTCTTCACATAGTTGCATAATTATTTAGCTACTCATTGATCTTCACTTATATCTTGTTGGAGTAGTTTGTCATTTGCTCTAGTGCTTCACTTATATCTTTTAGAGCATGGCGGAGGTTATATTTTGTAGAAATTGCTAGTCTCTCATGCTTCACTTGTATTATTTTGAGAGTCTTAAACAGCATGGTAATTTGAATGAAAACTATCATAGGAAGTGAATTGGATGCTATGATCGATTTGATGCTTAATAATTGTTTTGAGATATGGAGGTAGTGATATTAAAGTCATGCTTGTTGGGTGATTATGAATTTTAAGAATGCTTGTGTTGAAGTTTGTGATTCCCGTAGCATGCACGTATGGTGAACCTCTTTGTGATGAAGTTGGAGCATAATTTTATTTATTGATTGTCTTCCTTATGAGTGGCGATTGGGGACGAGCGATGGTCTTTTCCTACCAATCTATCCCCCTAGGAGCATGCGCGTAGTGCTTTGGTTTTTGATGACTTCTAAAATTTTGCAACAAGTATATGAGTTCTTTTGATTAATGTTGAGTCCATGGATTATACGCACCCTTTCACCCTTCCATTATTGCTAGCCTCACTTGTGCCGCGCAACCTTCGCCGGTACCATACACCCACCATATACCTTCCTCAAAACAGCCACCATACCTACCTATTATGTCATTCCCATAGCCATTCCGAGATATATTGCCATGCAACTTTCCACCATTCCGTTCATTATCATTATGACACACATTACTTTTGTCATATTGCTTTTTGCATGATCATGTAGTTGACATCATATTTTTGGCAAGGCCACCTTCATAATTTTCATACATGTCGCTCTTGATTCATTGCATATCCCGGTACACCGCTGGAGGCATTCATATAGAGCCATATCTTGTTCTAGATTTGAGTTGTAAATCCATAAAAGTGTTATGATCTTCATTATTAGAGCATTGTCCTAGTGAGGAAAGGATGATGAAGACTATGATTCCCCCACAAGTCGGGATGAGACTTCAGACTTTACAAAAATAAAAAAAAGAGAAAGGCCAAAAAGAAAAAAAGGAAGGCCAAAGAAAAAAATAGATAAAGAAAAAAGGAGAAAAAATTAATAAAATGAGAGAAAAAGAGAGAAGGGACAATGCTACTATCTCTTTTTCCACACTTGTGCTTCAAAGTAGCACCATGATCTTCATGGTAGAGAGTCTCCTATGTTGTCACTTTCATATACTAAGTGGGAATTTTTCATTATAGAACTTGGCTTGTATATTCCAATGATGGGCTTCCTCAAAATACCCTAGGTCTTCGTGAGCAAGCAAGTTGGATGCACCCCACTTAGTTTCTTTTCTTGAGCTTTCATATATTTATATCTCTAGTGCATCCGTTGCATGGCAATCCCTACTCACTCACATTGATATCTATTAATGGGCATCTCCATAGCCCGTTGATATGCCTAGTTGATGTGAGACTATCTTCTCCTTTTTGTCTTCTCCACAACCACCATTCTATTCCACATATAGTGCTATGTCCATGGCTCACGCTCATGTATTGCGTGAAAGTTGAAAAAGTTAGAGATTATTAAAGTATGAAACAATTGCTTGGCTTGTCATCGGGGTTGTGCATGATTAAATACTTTGTGTGATGAAGATAGAGCATAGCCAGACTATATGATTTTGTAGGGATGAACTTTCTTTAAGCCATGTTATTTTGAGAAGACATGATTGCTTTGATTAGTATGCTTGAAGTGTTACTATTTCTTTTATCAATATGAACTTTTATTTTGAATCATTTGGATCTGAATATTCATGCCACAATAAAGAAAATTACTTTGATAATCATGCTAGGTAGCATTCCACATCAAAAATTCTGTTTTTATCATTTACCTACTCGAGGACAAGCAAGAATTAAGCTTGGGGATGCTTGATACGTCTCCAACGTACCTATAATTTTTGATTGTTCCATGCTATTATATTACTTGTTTTGAATGATTATGGGCTTTATTATACACTTTTATATTACTTTTGGGACTAACCTATTAACCGGAGGCCCAGCCCATATTGTTGTTTTATTGCGTGTTTCAGTATTTCAAAGAAAAGGAATATCAAACGGAGTCCAAATGGAATGAAACCTTCGGCATCGTGATTTTTTGGAAGAATATCATCCTGGAGACGTGGAGTTCAAGTCAGAAGATACTCGAGGACTCCACGAGATAGGAGGGTGCCCCCCTGTAGGGCGCGCCCCCTGTCTCGTGGGCCCCTCGAGCACCTCCTGACCGACTTCTTTCGCCTATATATTCCCCCGTACCCTAAAAACATCGAATATCAAGATAGTTCGGGAGTTCCGCCACCGCAAGCCTCTGTAGACACCAAAAACCTCTCGGGAGCCCTTCCCGACACCCTGCCGGAGGGGGGATCCTTCACTGGTGTCCATCTTCATCATCCCGGCGCTCTCCATGACAAGGAGGGAGTAGTTCACCCTCGGGGCTGAGGGTATGTACCAGTAGCTATGTGTTTGATCTCTCTCTTGTGTTCTCTCTCGTGTTCCCTCTATGGCACGATCTTGATGTATCCCGAGCTTTGCTATTGTAGTTGAATCTTATGATGTTTCTCCCCCTCTACTCTCTTGTGATGAATTGAGTTTCCCCTTTGAAGTTATCTTATTGAGTTGAGTCTTTTATGAGAACACTTGATGTATGTCTTGCATGCTTATCTGTGGTGACAATGGGATATCATCTGCCTATTGATGTATGTTTTGGTGACCAACTTGCGGGTTCCGTCCATGAACCTATGCATAGGGGTTGGCACACGTTCTTGACTCTCCGGTAGAAACTTTGGGACACTCTTTGAAGTACTTTGTGTTGGTTGGATGAATCTGAGATTGTGTGATGCATATCGTATAATCATGCCCACGGATACTTGAGGTGACAATGGAGTATCTAGGTGACATTAGGGTTTTGGTTGATTTGTGTCTTAAGGTGTTATTCTAGTACGAACTCTTTAATAGATCGATCCAAAAGAATAACTTTGAGGTGGTTTCGTACCCTACCATAATATCTAGTTTGTTCTCCGCTATTAGTGGCTTTGGAGTGACTCTTTGTTGCATGTTGAGGGCTTGTCATATTATCTATGTTATTATTGTTGAGAGAACTTGCACTAGTGAAAGTATGAACCCTAGGCCTTGTTTCCTATCATTCCAATACCATTTACGCTCACTTTTATCACTTGTTACCTTGCTGTTTTTATAATTTCAGATTACAAATACCTTTATCTACTATCCATATTGCACTTGTATCACCATCTCTTCGCCGAACTAGTGCACCTATACAATTTACCATTTGGGTGTGTTGGCGACACAAGAGACTCTTTGTTATTTGGTTGCAGGGTTGTTTGAGATAGACCATCTTCATCCTACGCCTCCTACGGATTGATAAACCTTAGGTCATCCACTTGAGGGAAATTTGCTACTGTCCTACAAACATGTGCACTTGCAGGCCCAACAACGTCTACAAGAAGAAGGTTGTGTAGTAGACATCACTTCCTCATAGTTCGTAGGTTCACTATGGTCTAGTAACATGAATTCTAGAACAGGACTACCGTACCACTCTGGTGCGGATCTCACTCTGGAAGACCTACAAGGTTCGGTAGTAACTTGATCTGAACTTCCATGATCATCATCATTTGCTTTTTCACTAATTGGTGTAGGAATAACTGGAACTGATTTCTATGATGAACTACTTTCCAATAAGGGAGAAGGTACAATTACCTCATCAAGTTCTACTTTCCTCCCACTCAATTCTTTCGAGAGAAACTCCTTCTCTAGAAAGGATACATTCTTAGCAACAAAGATTTTGCCTGCGGATCTGTCATAGAAGGTGTACCCAACAGTTTCCTTTGGGTATCCTATGAAGACGCACTTCTACGATTTGGGTTCCAGCTTATCAAGTTGAAGCTTTTTCACATAAGCATCGCAGCCCCAAACTTTAAGAAACCACAACTTTGGTTTCTTGCCAAACTAGAGTTCACAAGGCGTCATCTCAACGGATTTTGATGGTGCCCTATTTAAAGTGAATGCAGCCATCTCTAAAGCATAACCCCAAAATGATAGAGGTAAATCAGTAAGAGACATCATAGATCGCACCATATCCAATAAAGTACGGTTAGGATGTTCGGACACACCATTACGTTGTGGTGTTCCAAGTGGCGTAAGCTGTGAAACCATTCCACATTGTTTCAAATGAAGACCAAACTCGTGACTCAAATATTCTCCTCCACGATCAGATCATAGAAACTTTATTTTCTTGTTACGATGATTTTCCACTTCACTCTGAAATTCTTTGAACTTTTCAAATGTTTTAGGCTTATGCTTCATTAAGTAGATATAACCATAGCTGCTCAAATCATCTGTGAAGGTAAGAAAATAACGATACCCGCCACGAGCCTCCATACTCATTGGACCGCATACATCGGTATGTATTATTTCCAATAAGTTGGTAGCTCGTTCCATTGTTCCGGAGAACGGAGTTTTAATCATCTTGCCCATGAGGCACGGTTCGCAAGCACCAAGTGATTCATAATCAAGTGATTCCAAAAGTCCATCAGCATGGAGTTTCTTCATGCACTTTACACCGATATGACCCAAACGGCAGTGCCACAAATAAGTTGCACTATCATTATCAACTTTGCATCCTTTGGCTTCAATATTATGAACATGTGTATCATCATGATCGAGATTCAACAAAAATAGACCACTCAGCAAGGGTGCATGACCATAAAAGATCTACATCTATACCTACTAATAAAGTAAGGTGCGTTTCACTGAATTTTTAATCCGTTCACCCATATTATTTTTCTTGACTTTTTTACTATTCAAGGTACTACTATTTGTGTCTTCAACCCTGCATTTAAATTTTGTGTACGTGGCCTGACTGCGCCTCCACATGGCTGCTTTTCTCAGTTGGGCCTATGGCTGGCCTGCATCGATGCTAAAAATTGTGTGCTTCCTAGGTGCATAGCAAATCCAGTGGATAATCCCACCTCGTTCCAATGAACCAACTATCACCAATTCATATACATCAGGGATTATCTATAGTATCAATCAGCCTCCTCAAGAATCAACAAAAGCACCTGGGAACGGTCGAGAGGCCGATAAAAAGCGCATGTGAAGGCAGGACAGTGGTCGAATGCGGTGGCACGCGCAGAGGAGAGCTAGCTGGCGGTAGGGCAAGAGGAGGAAGGCGCGGGAGCAAGGAGGCCGGCGGATGGGCTTGCTCAGTGCTCGATGTGGATAAGAGGAAAGAGTCGGCAGCGGGCGAGATGGCCAAGGCCGGCGGTGCTCAATGGCAGTCAGGAGACAACAATGACAGAGTTGGTCAACCGAGGGTGCATGGGCTTGTGGCACAGGTCGCCGACGCCGCCAGGCAAAGAGCTTCCCGGCCAAAGGGTGGGGAGGTGCTGGCGGGGCAAAGAAACCGCCGGCCAGAGCGATGCCGCGGGCATAGGAGGCAAAGCCGCCGCTCGGGATGGCTGGCCAGTCCTCAGGGAGGCACTGGCGGGGGAAGAGCACACCGCCCCTAGACCACCGACCGGCCAGAGCGACGCCGGCGCTAGGGACGGCCGGCCAGAGGTCGGGGAGGTGCTGGCGAGGCGAAGAAACCGCCGGCCAAAGCAACGCCGCGGGCATAGGAGGCGAACACGGCGCTCGGGATGTGTCGTGGAAATATCACGCCAGATGTCCTCGTGAAAGGACTTAGTCGTGGAGCCATCGCGATGGGTTAGCTTAAAGTGGTTAAACCGGACAAAGGACACGACAGATTTTATACTAGTTCGGCCCCTTCGATGAAGGTAAAGGCCAACGTCTAGTTGTGATGGGATTATTGGGATCTCGATAACCAAGGAGCTAAACACGCTATGCCTGGCTCTCGAGTTGTTGTTTCTTGTCCCTGAACCGCCGCCGGGGCGTCCCCTTATATATAAGGGTTGACGCCCGGCTGGTTTACAGAGTCCCGAGGCCGGCTCGTAACAGCGTCCGGCTCGGTCTCTCCTTTCCTTATCTTACAATACAAGTTACATGACTATGTCAGTTTACCACTATGGGCCCTATTCCGCCTTTGAGTGCCTCTAAGCTTCATTAGTAAAGTGCCATCTTCTGGGTCTTCGTGGGCTTCAATATAGTTGAGGGTGAACCGGCCCCTCCTGGGCGGTTTACACTCAGTAGTTATATCCCCAACATTAGGCCCCAGATTGATTTGAACCTGTTCATGTCAATCTTCAGCACTTAGAAAAATCCTATGAACCTCTTCCTTCATTTCTCGTAAACCGCCATGATATCTTCTTTTATAAACTTCGTTAAACCGCCGTGGCGTCATCCTCTAGACACAGCAACGGATCATCATGATGTCATCTCTGTAAAAAATGATTAAAAAGATTCCTTCATTAATGATATCCCGAAAATCGAGGCATCAGTCGCGCCCACTTTGCCGCTTAAGGCTCCTTGATTCTCGCGCTTGTCGCTTATCTTCCTGCCTCGTTATAAATAAACCCGAAGGGTCCTTCCACTTTCTCCTGATCTTCCTCCTCGCGACCCGAAGAACCCCAGCGCCGCCGCCGCCGTCGACCTTTGAATCTGCACCGACCAAGGCCGCTGCATCACCCTGTTCATACCAGAAACCCTGCAACGCTCCTCCGCTGCTGAGTGGCCCTACTAAGTTCACTTTCCTGTACCCCTAGATCTCCATTAGGGTTTCGAGTCCATCCGTGTTCGTCCCTGTTCATCAGTTCTTCTACGCCCTTCTCTTAGTCTTTTTACTGAGTTTATATATGCGCCTGATAGCTTTGATCTGCGGCTAGATCCATATTGTTAGTTCACCATACCATAGCGTCTTGCCGCTCCTGAACGGACTCCGTCTGGATCTTCTCTGTTCCTCCTAGCGCCATTGTAGGGCTCAGAAAAGTTTTCTTTATTTAACCACGGTAGATCCAAAATTATACTGCCATATTGTGAAACCTGTTTCTGTAAACACTTAGTAGATTTTCAGCTTTGGCTCTTCTGCCTAAGGGCGGTTTAACCTTTAATAGTCAATCTGCCATACACCATTAGTCCTCACTTAAACCGCCAACTTGACTTGAATAGCAATTTTCTGGTTTAACACTGAGTAGTACACTTAAAACCGTCAACCGTAAACCGGCCTTCATTTTTTCTTTCACAGTTTGCCTTCCAAGATGACCAAACAATTCTCTGCTTGCAACTGGGTTCCGTCCCGGATCACGGAGACACAAATCAACGGATATGTCACCACTGGTGCTTTAGCCTCAAAAAGGGTCCTTCATTGGCGAGTCCCGGGCTCGGAGACACAAATCAAAGTATTTATGCAACACTTAGACTGGGGATTCAGCCCGCCCGGATCAAAATTCTTCCGGGATGTCCTTGTGAGCTTTCAACTCCATCCACAAGATATTGGACCGAATTTCGTGTCCAATATATGCAACTTTCAAGTGTTCTGTGAAGTTTACCTTCAAGAAGAACCATCTGTGGAGCTGTTCTGGGATTTTATCCATTTAAACAGCCGCACGGAGTTCTCTGATGGTCCCAACACGGAACTTGGTGGGGTATCAATCCAGAAGAGAAAAGAAGTTGATTTTCCTCATGAAAAACATCATAGCCATCCCAAAAGATTGGAACCAAACTTGGTTTTATTGCCGGAACACTGCCCCTACTGGAGAAAATCCTTTGCCGGTTTACCGCCCTCACCAGCTTAGCAATGGCCACCCGTTACCTCTACGCTTAACTGCCGCAGAACGGAAAACTTATGCACCTCAACTCGCCAAGCTTCGGCTCTCCTGGCCAACGGTTTGACTGATATTGATCTCGTCTGCTACTGGGTTTCTTGGGGAATTCTGCCTTTAAGTCGCCGCCCCGGATTGATGCATGAATATACTCGCAACGTCAAGGATCCTCAACGATATCATGAAATAGTAATGACGAACATTGCAGTTACTGAATCTGTGAAGAAGATGCTTGACGAACCGATCACCGCATGCAGCCAAATCGGGTTGCCACCTTTTTGCGCCTCCAATCAACCGCCAGCGGTAAAGTTCAATTTAATACTTACTGATTCGCCTCCACTTTAATAACGTGCTAACACTCCTTTGCTTTAATTTCACAGGCCAATAGCTCCTTCTGGAAGCGGAATAAACCAGCTAGGGCTCCTCGTGCAAAGAGCAAGGTCACCAAGAAAGCTCCCAAGAAGAAAACCGATGAGTCTTCTGATCCACCAAAAGATGTTGACGAATCGGATCCAGAGGTAGAACTTGACTCGCTTGGTTCCTTTTTCGTACACCTTATTGACAATGACTATTCCCAGGATGATGCGGAGGCCAGCCGGGCGGACCATGTTGAGGTAATCTCTCTTTCTTCCGATTCAGATCTTGTGTCGGTTCAAAGATTTCGTCGTTCAGTTCAGAAAGTAAAATACTCTCACCCTCTTGCTTATTTGGATCCCAAATTTTATTTGAAGACACAGCAAGCTGAAGAACGTCACACAACCCGGCACAGTGGCCAGCAAATCACCTCGTTCGGTTTACCGGATACACCAAACCGGAAACTTCATCCAGAGGTTACTTGTTCTCCCAAAAAACTTCTCCTTTGAAGGGTTTCTTCGGATATCCACTTAATCCGACTGATCCAAATTATCGGGCGTCTTCTAATTCGTCGGGCGGTTCATCAACCACTCAGCTACCTCCCCTTAAAACCGTCCCTGGGTAAGTATATTGTCCTTCATATTTTCCTTCATAATTCCTTTTACTGTGCTAATCTTTGTTTTGATGTCATAGTGCCAAAGCCCGTATGAGCAAGAAGGCTAAAACCAGTGCTCTTATCGGTGAAGCTGAACCGGAGAAGGCTCCTGAGGGTATCAGTAGAAATACTGATGTTATGGATGATTCCGCCCCACAAGGTGAGAACGCTGAAGCTAATCCGCCGGAAGCTGACCCGGCCACCCATATTGATCCGTCAAGCCCTCATGCTACTCCTCCAAGCCCGGCTGCTGATCCGCCGAGCCCGGCTGCTGATCCGCCAAGTCCAGCCAGGGGTGCCGTCAATCCGCAAAGTCCACCAAGATGTGATGATGATGATGTGGTTATTACTGGCACAGCTCATACTAGTCCTGGTAACCTGGTTATCTTGGCCAAACATACTGCCAAAGAGGAATTCGCTGCAATGGGCAAGGGGAAAGGGAAGACAGATTTATCAAACTTCGTCAACCTTAGCGCCGAAGAACTTCATTCCGGTTGAACCGCCTTTACACCAGCCGTGACTTTGAAGACGGTTTGGTAAATCTGATTAAAGATCGTTATGAGGTACTTTACAAAAACACTTCAAATTTTGCTCTATTCTGTATATCGCTTCCATTGTAGCCCCCAAGGGCCGGTTTATCTCTTGAAGATAAACCGGGACTTTGATATAAAGAACTCTTCAGCTGAGTAGCCCCCAAGGGACAGTTTATCTCTTGAAGACAAACCGGGACTGGTTGTCCTTGTTAAATGCCTTTACTTAGAACTGATCAATTGTGCATTAGCCCCCAAGTGCCAAGCTTAATACTTGGATTGAGCCTTGGGACTTAAAAAATACTCACTTTAAAAGCAATCCACATTAGCCCCCAAGTGCCAAGTGTATAATTTGTTATGCACCTAGGACTTTGAAGAGATATTAACTGCTGTATCATGCGACTTAGCAGACTGATATGAAGACCAAAGAGTCCCAAACTGCCGATCTTCAAGAAATCATTAAGTCCCAGCAAGAAGAGACTTCTAAAGCCAAAGAAGAGCTTAAAGGCGCTTTGACTGGCATGGAACAGCTGAAAGAGAGTTTCAAAATTGAACGCGCCAATTGGGAAACAGAAAGAGCTGCTTTGCTGAAACGGGCAGAAGACGCCGAAGCAGCTCTTCAACCGGTGGAGGAAGAGCTGACGGGTCTGAAACGTCAAGTTAATTCCATGACAGCTGCAGTTTTTGGTAAGTATTTTATAAGAACTTGCTTCTGCAGTACTATCAACTCCGCCAGTTTAACATTGAATTCTTAAACCGTCGCAGGCAATCGCATTGCTCATCTTGGAGCGGATATGCGGATGAAACTGAAGGCAGCTTATACATTAATTGAGCAACTATATACTGGTGCACAACGGGTTATCTCTGCAGCTTCATATAACAGACCGGCCCCCACCTTAATTAAGGATACCTTGGCCAGGCTCTCAATGACCCCTGCACAGATAGAGGAGGTGAAGCGATTGGCTGCTAGGGCGGGCGCTTTACTGGCACTGACTCATGCCAAAGCATGGATATCTGACTTGGATCCAATTGATATCACCAAGGGATTTCTGGACGAACAAGCAGATGGGTCAGCATTTGACAAAGAAGCTCTCAAAGCCCTGACAAAGGAAATGCGTCCACTGTCAAGTCAACTGGCTGCAGAGGCTAACTTGACTGTTCATCGGTCCTTTTACGATGAAGGGAACCATCGAGTTGATACGACTGTGATAGAAGCGCAAAATTTTATCCCGCCAATTCGTAAGCACACTTACGCCCCTGAAGTTGAACCGTCCAATCTGATAAGTGAAGAAGCTGTATTTCAGGCTCTAACCTGGATTGACTGTACCACCATTGACTTCCAGCCTCTGGGTGGAGAGGAGGAGGTTGAACCGGCGCCGGAAGATCCATCAACTTCACGTCGTCCCGGCAATGAGTCTTAATCCGGCATTTGAATTATTTTGACAGACTATTGCGTAAAAACAATCAGCCTTTTGGGCCTCAAAGCGCCATGTAATAGGCTAGTTAAAACTCTTTGCTCTGTGGTAGTGATGCATGACTTTGTTGATCTGCCATGATGTTGGGGAACGTTGCAGAAAATTAAAAAATTTCCTACGGTTTCACCAAGATCCATCTATGAGTTCATCTAAGCAACGAGTCATAGGAGAGAGATTGCATCTACATACCACTTGTAGATCGCGTGCGGAAGCGTTCAAGAGAACGGTGATGATGGAGTCGTACTCGTCGTGATCCAAATCACCGATGACCAAGTGCCGAACGGACAGCACCTCCGCATTCAACACACGTACGGAGCGGATGACGTCTCCTCCTTCTTGATCCAGCAAGGGGGAAGGAGAGGTTGATGAAGATCCAACAGCACAACGGCATGGTGGTGGATGCAGTAGGACTCCGGCAGGGCTTCGCCAAGCTGCTGCGGGAGGAGGAAGAGGTGTAGCAGGGGGAGGGAGGCGCCAAGACACAGGGTACGGCTGCCCTCCCCCTTGCCCTCCTTTATATAGGCCCCCGGGGGGGTGCCGGCCCTGGGAGATCTAATCTCCCAAGGGGGCGGCGGCCAGGGAGGGTGGAGTGCCCCCCAAGGCAAGTGGGGCGCACCCCCCACATAGGGTTTCCAACCCTAGGCGCAGGGGGGGTACACCAGCCCACTAGAGGCTGGTTCCCCTCCCACTCCAGCCCACGGGGCCCTCCGGGATAGGTGGCCCCACCCGGTGGACCCCCGGGACCCTTCCGATGGTCCCGGTACAATACCGGGTGACCCCGAAACTTTCTCGATGGCCGAAACAGCACTTCCTATATATAATTCTTTACCTCCTGACCATTTCGGAACTCCACGTGATGTCCGGGGTCTCATCCGGGACTCCGAACAACATTCGGTTTGCCGCATACTCATATTCATACAACCCTAGCGTCACCGAACCTTAAGTGTATAGACCCTACGGGTTCGGGAGACATGCAGACATGACCGAGACGGCTCTCCGGTCAATAACCAACAACGGGATCTGGATACCCATGTTGGCTCCCACATACTCCTCGATGATCTCATCGGATGAACCACGATGTCGAGGATTCAAGCAACCCCGTATACTATTCCCTTTGTTAGACGGTATGTTATTTGCCCGAGATTCGATTTTCGGTATCCCAATACCTCATTCAATCTCGTTATCGGCAAGTCACTTTACTCGTACCGTAATGCATGATCCCGTAACCAGGCACTTGGTCACTTTGAGCTCATTATGATGATGCACTACCGAGTGGGCCCAGTGATACCTCTCCGTTATACAGAGTGACAAATCCCAGTCTCGATCCGTGTCAACCCAACAGACACTTTCGGAGATACTTGTAGTGCACCTTTATAGTCACCCAGTTATGTTGTGACGTTTGGTACACCCAAAGCACTCCTACGGTATCCGGGAGTTACACGATCTCATGGTCTAAGGAAGAGATACTTGACATAGGAAAAGCTCTAGCAAAACGAACTACACGATCTTGTGCTATGCTTAGGATTGGGTCTTGTCCATCACATCATTCTCCCAATGATGTGATCCCGTTATCAATGACATCCAATGTCCATATTCAGGAAACCATGACCATCAGTTGATCAACGAGCTAGTCAACTAGAGGCTCACTAGGGACATATTGTGGTCTATGTATTCACACATGTATTACGATTTCCGGATAATACAATTGTAGCATGAATAAAAGACAATTATCATGAACAAGAAAATATAATAATAATCCTTTTATTATTGCCTCTAGGGCATATTTCCAACAATCTCCCACTTGCACTAGAGTCAATAATCTAGTTACATTGTGATGAATCGAACACCCATAGAGTTCTGGTGTTGATCATGTTTTGCTCGCGGAAGAGGTTTAGTCAACGGATCTGCGACATTCAGATCCGTATGTACTTTGCAAATATCTATGTCTCCATCTTGAACATTTTCACGGATGGAGTTGAAACAACGCTTGATGTGCCTGGTCTTCTTGTGAAACCTGGGCTCCTTGGCAAGGGCAATAGCTCCAGTGTTGTCACAGAAGAGTTTGATCGGCCCCGACGCATTGGGTATGACTCCTAGGTTGGTGATGAACTCCTTCACCCAAATTGCTTCATGCGCTGCCTCCGAGGCTGCCATGTACTCCGCTTCACATGTAGATCCCGCCACAACGCTCTGCTTGTAGCTGCACCAGCTCACTGCCCCACCATTTAACATATACACGTATCCGGTTTGTGACTTAGAGTCATCCAGATCTGTGTCAAAGCTAGCATCGACGTAACCCTTTACGACGAGCTCTTCGTCACCTCCATAAACAAGAAACATGTCCTTTGTCCTTTTCAGGTACTTCAGGATATTTTTGACCGCTGTCCAGTGTTTCTTGCCGGGATTACTTTGGTACCTTCCTACCAAACTTACGGCAAGGTTTACATCTGGTCTGGTACACAGCATGGCATACATAATAGATCCTATGGCTGAGGCATAGGGGATGACACTCATCTCTTCTTTATCTTTTGCCGTGGTCGGGCATTGAGCCGAGCTCAACCTCACACCTTGCAATACAGGCAAGAACTCTTTCTTGGACTGATTCATTTTGAACTTCTTCAAAATCTTATCAAGGTATGTGCTTTGTGAAAGACCTATGAGGCGTCTCGATCTATCCCTATAGATCTTGATGCCTAATATGTAAGCAGCATCTCCAAGGTCCTTCATTGAAAAACACTTATTCAAGTAGGCCTTAATGTTGTCCAAGAATTCTATATCATTTCCCATCAAAACTATGTCATCTACATATAATATGAGAAATGCTACAGAGCTCCCACTCACTTTCTTGTAAACGCAGGCTTCTCCATAAGTCTGCATAAACCCAAACGCTTTGATCATCTCATCAAAGCGAATGTTCCAACTCCGAGATGCTTGCACCAGCCCATAAATGGATCGCTGGAGCTTGCATACTTTGTTAGCATTCTTAGGATTGACAAAACCTTCCGGCTGCATCATATACAGCTCTTCCTTAAGATAACCGTTAAGGAATGCCGTTTTGACGTCCATCTGCCATATCCCATAATCATAGTATGCGGCAATTGCTAACATGATTCGGACGGACTTAAGCTTCGCTACGGGAGAGAAAGTCTCATCGTAGTCAATCCCTTGAACTTGCCGATAACCCTTAGCGACAAGTCGAGATTTATAGATGGTGACATTACCATCCGCGTCCGTCTTCTTCTTAAAGATCCATTTGTTTTCTATCGCTCGCCGATCATCGGGCAAGTCAGTCAAAGTCCATACTTTGTTTTCATACATGGATTCTATCTCGGATTGCATGGCTTCAAGCCATTTGTTGGAATTTGGGCCCGCCATCGCTTCTTCATAGTTCAAAGGTTCACCGTTGTCTAACAACATGATTTCCAGGACAGGGTTGCCATACCACTCTGGTGTGGAATGTGTCCTTGTGGACCTATGAAGTTCAGTAGCAACTTGATCCGAAGTACCTTGATCATCATCATTAATTTCCTCTCCAGTCGTTGTAGGCACCACAGGAACATTTTCCTGTGCTGCACTACTTTCCGGTTCAAGAGGTAGTACTTCATCGAGTTCTACCTTCCTCCCACTTACTCCTTTCGAGAGAAACTCTTTTTCCAGAAAGGATCCATTCTTGGCAACAAAGATCTTGCCCCTCGGATCTTAAGTAGAAGGTATACCCAATGGTTTCCTTAGGGTATCCTATGAAGATGCATTTTTCCGACTTGGGTTCGAGCTTTTCAGGTTGAAGTTTCTTGACATAAGCATCGCATCCCCAAACTTTTAGAAACGACAGCTTAGGTTTGTTCCCAAACCATAATTCATACGGTGTCGTCTCAATGGATTTAGATGGTGCCCTATTTAAAGTGAATGTAGCTGTCTCTAGAGCGTATCCCCAAAATGATAGCGGTAAATCGGTAAGAGACATCATAGATCGCACCATATCCAATAGAGTGCGATTACGACGTTCGGACACACCGTTACGCCGAGGTGTTCCAGGCGGCGTGAGTTGTGAAACGATTCCACATTTTCTTAAGTGCGTACCAAATTCATGACTCAAATATTCTCCTCCACGATCCGATCGTAAGAATTTTATCTTTCGGTCACGTTGATTCTCCACTTCATTCTGAAATTCCTTGAACTTTTCAAAGGTCTCAGACTTGTGTTTCATCAAGTAGACATACCCATATCTACTCAAGTCATCAGTGAGAGTGAGAACATAACGATATCCTCCGCGAGCCTCAACGCTCATTGGACCACACACATCAGTATGTATGATTTCCAATAAGTTGGTTGCTCGCTCCATTATTTCGGAGAACGGGGTCTTGGTCATTTTGCCCATGAGGCATGGTTCGCATGTGTCAAATGATTCATAATCCAGAGACTCTAAAAGTCCATCAGCATGGAGCTTCTTCATGCGCTTGACACCAATGTGACCAAGGCGGCAGTGCCACAAGTATGTGGGACTATCGTTATCAACTTTACATCTTTTGGTATTCACACTATGAATATGTGTAACATTAGGTTCAAGATTCATTAAGAATAAACCATTGACCATCGGGGCATGACCATAAAACATATCTCTCATATAAATAGAACAACCATTATTCTCGGATTTAAATGAGTAGCCATCTCGCATCAAACGACATCCAGATACAATGTTCATGCTCAAACTTGGCACTAAATAACAATTATTGAGGTTTAAACTAATCCCGTAAGTAATGTAGAGGTAGCGTGCCGACGGCGATCACATCGACCTTGGAACCATTCCCGACGTGCATCGTCACCTCGTCCTTCGCCAGTCTCCGCTTATTCCGCAGCTCCTGTTGTGAGTTACAAATATGAGCAACGGCACCGGTATCAAATACCCAGGAGTTACTACGAGTACTGGTAAGGTACACATCAATTACATGTATATCAAATATACCTTTAGTGTTGCCGGCCTTCTTGTCCGCTAAGTATTTGGGGCAGTTCCGCTTCCAGTGACCCTTCCCTTTGCAATAAAAGCACTCAGTCTCAGGCTTGGGTCCATTCTTTGACTTCATCCCGGCAACTGGCTTACCGAGCGTGGCAACATCTTTGTCGTCCTTCTTGAAGTTCTTCTTACCCTTGCCCTTCTTGAACTTAGTGGTCTTATTGACCATCAACACTTGATGTTCTTTCTTGATTTCAACCTCTGCTGACTTCAGCATTGAAAATACTTCAGGAATGGTCTTCACCATCCCCTGCATATTGTAGTTCAGCACAAAGCTCTTATAGCTCGGTGGGAGCGACTGAAGGATTCTGTCAATGACCGCCTCGTCCGGGAGGTTGATCTCCAGCTGGGACAGGCGGTTGTGCAACCCAGACATTTTGAGTATGTGCTCACTGACAGAACTGTTTTCCTCCATCTTACAACTATAGAACTTGTCGGAGACTTCATAACTCTCGACCCGGGCATGAGCTTGAAAAACCATTTTCAGCTCCTCGAACATCTCATATGCTCCGTGTCGCTCAAAACACTTTTGGAGCCCCAGTTCTAAGCTTTAAAGCATGCTGCACTGAACGAGGGAGTAATCATCAGCACGAGACTGCCAAGTGTTCATAACATCTTGGTTCTCTGGGCTTGGTGCTTCACCTAGCGGTGCTTCTAGGACATAATCTTTCTTGGCTGCTATGAGGATGATCCTCAGGTTCCGGACCCAGTCCGAATAGTTGTTGCCATCATCTTTCAGCTGAGTTTTCTCTAGGAATGCGTTGAAGTTCATGTTGACATGAGCGTTGGCCATTTGATCTACAAGACATATTTTGCAAAGACTTTAGACTAAGTTCATGATAATTAAGTTCATCTAATCAAATTATTTAATGAACTCCCACTCAGATTGACATCCCTCTAGTCATCTAAGTGTTACACGATCCGAGTCGACTAGGCCGTGTCTGATCATCATGTGAGATGGACTAGTCTTCATCGGTGAACATCTCCATGTTGATCGTATCTTCCATATGACTCATGTTCGACCTTTCGGTCTCTATGTTCTGAGGCCATGTCTGTACATGCTAGGCTCGTCAAGTTAACCCTAAGTGTTTTGCATGTGTAAAACTGTCTTACACCCGTTATATGTGAACGTAAGGATCTATCACACCCGATCATCACATGGTGCTTCGAAACGACGAACTTTAGCAACGGTGCACAGTTAGGGGGAACACTTTCTTGAAATTATTATAAGGGATCATCTTATTTACTACCACCATTCTAAGTAAACAAGATGCATAAACATAATAAACATCACATGCAATTATACAATAGTGACATGATATGGCCAATATCATATAGCTCCTTTGATCTCCATCTTCGGGGCTCCATGATCATCTTCGTCACCGGCACGACACCATGATCTCCATCATCATGATCTCCATCATCGTGTCTTCATGAAGTTGTCACACCAACGACTACTTCTACTTCTATGGCTAACGCGTTTAGCAACAAAGTAAAGTAATTTACATGGCGTTCTTCAATGACACGCAGGTCATACAAAAATAAAGACAACTCCTATGGCTCCTGCCGGTTGTCATACTCATCGACATGCAAGTCGTGATTCCTATTACAAGAACATGATCTCATACATCACAATATATCATTCATCATTCATCACAACTTCTGGCCATATCACATCACATGACAATTGCTGCAAAAACAAGTTAGACGTCCTCTAATTGTTGTTGCATCTTTTGGCTGCAATTGGGTTCTAGCAAGAACATTTTCTTACCTACGAATAACCACAACGTGATTTTGTCAACTTCTATTTACCCTTCATAAGGACCCTTTTCATCTAATCCGCTCCAACTAAAGTAGGAGAGACAGACACCCGCTAGCCACCTTATGCAACTAGTGCATGTCAGTTAGTGGAACATGTCTCACGTAAGCGTACGTGTAAGGTCGGTCCGAGCCGCTTCATCCCACAATACCGCTGAAGCAATAAAAGACTAGTAGCGGAAAGCAAGTTGACAAGATCTACGCCCACAACAAATTTGTGTTCTACTCGTGCAATAGAGAACTACGCAGAAACCTGGCTCATGATGCCACTGTTGGGGAATGTTGGAGAAAATTAAAAAAATTCCTACGGTTTCACCAAGATCCATCTATGAGTTCATCTAAGCAACGAGTCATAGGAGAGAGATTGCATCTACATACCACTTGTAGATCGCATGCGGAAGCGTTCAAGAGAACGGTGATGATGGAGTCGTACTCGCCGTGATCCAAATCACCCATGACCAAGTGCCGAACGGACAGCACCTCCGCATTCAACACACATACAGAGCGGATGATGTCTCCTCCTTCTTGATCCAGCAAGGGGGAAGGAGAGGTTGATGAAGATCCAGCAGCACAATGGCGTGGTGGTGGATGCAGCAAGACTCCGGCAGGGCTTCGCCAAGCTGCTGCGGGAGGAGGAAGAGGTGTAGCAGGGGGAGGGAGGCGCCAAGACACAGGGTACGGCTGCCCTCCCCCTTGCCCTCCTTTATATAGGCCTCCAGGGGGGCGCCGGCCCTGGGAGATCTAATCTCCCAAGGGGGGCGGCGGCCAGGGGGGTGGAGTGTCCCCCAAGGCAAGTGGGGTGCGCCCCCCACCTAGGGTTTCCAACCCTAGGCACAGGGGGGCCCAGGGGGGCGCACCAGCCCACTAGGGGCTGGTTCCCCTCCCACTTCAGCCCACGGGGCCCTCCGGGATAGGTGGCCCCACCCGGTGGACCCCCGGGACCCTTCCGGTGGTCCCGGTACAATACCAGGTGACCCCGAGACTTTCCCGATGGCCGAAACAGCACTTCCTATATATAATTCTTTACCTCCTGACCATTCCGGAACTCCTCGTGACATCCGGGATCTCATCTGGGACTCCGAACAACATTCGGTTTGCCGCATACTCATATTCATACAACCCTAGCGTCACCGAACCTTAAGTGTGTAGACCCTACGGGTTCAGGAGACATGCAGACATGACCACGACGGCTCTCGGGTCAATAACTAACAGCGGGATCTGGATACCCATGTTGTCTCCCACATACTCCTCGATGATCTCATCGGATGAACCACGATGTCGAGGATTCAAGCAACCCCGTATACTATTCCCTTTGTCAGACGGTATGTTACTTGCCCGAGATTCGATCGTCGGTATCCCAATACCTCGTTCAATCTCGTTACCGGCAAGTCACTTTACTCGTACCGTAATGCATGATATCGTAACCAGACACTTGGTCACTTTGAGCTCATTATGATGATGCACTACCGAGTGGGCCCAGTGATACCTCTTCGTTATACGGAGTGACAAATCCTAGTCTTGATCCGTGTCAACCCAACAGACACTTTCGGAGATACCTGTAGTGCACCTTTATAGTCACCCAGTTACGTTGTGATGTTTGGTACACCCAAAGCACTCCTACGGTATCCGGGAGTTACACGATCTCATGGTCTAAGGAAGAGATACTTGACATAGGAAAAGCTCTAGCAAAATGAACTACGTGATCTTGTGCTATGCTTAGGATTGGGTCTTGTCCATCACATCATTCTCCCAATGATGTGATCCCGTTATCAATGACATCCAATGTCCATAGTCAGGAAACCATGACCATCTGTTGATCAACGAGCTAGTCAACTAGAGGCTCACTAGGGACGTATTGTGGTCTATGTATTCACACGTGTATTACGATTTCCGGATAGTACAATTATAGCATGAATAAAAGACAATTATCATGAACAAGGAAATATAATAATAATCCTTTTATTATTGCCTCTAGGGCATATTTCCAACACATGATACGTGTTATGCTTGCTTATACCTTGATAATATCATGTCATCCTAATGTCTGCATCCAAAAAAATTGTCCTGGCGGTTTACCGCCGGACGGGTCATATTGCCCAAGATAAAGCCTCATTGATAGCCAAACTTAAATAAATATGAAATAATTCGTACCTGTGATATGACATCACGTAGTTGGTTTACCAACTTTGATTGTAGTAAGGGTGAAAACCCAAATCTTGAGCTATTATAACTCTCACCATATGATGATGGCGTGTAATAAGTTATGCCGGGTTACAATGAACACTAGATGATCAAAACTGGCAACATGTAGTCAAAGCCAGGCCGGGTTAAGAAACTCTGTTTTGATAATAAGGTCTGACAACTTGTAGTTGAAAACCTAACCGGGTTAACAAACACCAGGTTAATATGATGACTGAAAAGCCAGACCAGATCAAAAGATACCGGTTCAACATAAAATTCAAAAAGAACTGACAAAGGAAAATAAACCATGTAGTCGAGGCTTTTCGAGGGCTGCCAGGCCCAATTTCGAGGCTTTTCGTAGGCTGCCAGGCCGCTGAGTTAAACCATTTGACAAATCCTTTTAAGATGGGCCTCCAACTAACCAATCGTCGTTTTAACTTTGACAAGTTCAGGGTCTCAATGAGAGTAACTGTCAAACGTTCGGTGGGTCATGCCAGGATTACCTGGATAGGAGTGGCTTACTTGATGAAGGCAGGTTAACCCGGGGTTTTAGGTAAATATACCAAGCTTCCAAGCCGTGGGTCGATACCCAGCTACAAGGGTCCTTTCAAACTCTTTGTTACTTTACACAAAGAGCCCCCAAGTAACTTTGTGAGCTGTGCTCATTGGGTGCCTATGTTTGAGCTGTGCATAGCATCCAGACTCTCTTTGGCCCCTTGGGTATGAAGCTCCCAAGCTGTATTGTGGCATGATAGCCGGTTTAACAGGAAGTACTCCGCTTTGTCAGCTAAAGCCCCCATGTAACTCAAAGATATTTGAGAAAAAACAGCAGAGGCCCTGCTTATAGCAAGGATGGTGGTCTATTTTATTGATCATAATATATACATTGTCCAAATATGTACATAAGAGTAGCCTATGGCTCAGTTATAGTAAGGCCGAAGGAGAGCTATGTTCCACGGCCGCCGGGTCTCCTCCTTAGAACTGCGTGAGTTGTCTCGAATGTCAATGAGGTAGTATGATCCGTTGTGCATATTTTTGCTGACCACAAAGGGCCCTTCCCAAGGTGGGGATAACTTGTGCATATCGGTCTGATCATGGATGAGCCGGAGCACTAAGTCGCCTTCTTGAAAGGTTCTTGTCTTAACACGGCGGCTGTGATAACGCCGTAGGTCTTGTTGATAAACCGCCGAACGAGCCAAAGACATATCCCGTTTTTCATCTAACAGGTCCAACGCCTCCTGGCGTGCTTGCTCACTGTCCGCTTCAACATAATTGGCAACCCGGGGCGAATCATGACGAATATCACTCGGGAGGACCGCCTCTGCCCCGTATACCATGAAAAAAGGTGTGTAACCCGTCGATCTATTGGGGGTGGTGTTGATGCTCCATAACACAGAAGGCAATTCTTCCACCCAACAACCCGGCGTTCGCTTTAAAGGAACCATGAGCCGAGGCTTGATACCCTTCAAGATTTCTTGATTGGCTCTCTCCGCTTGACCATTGGACTGGGTGTGCGCCACAGATGCTAAATCAAGCCGGATGTGCTCTCTCTGACAGAAATCCTCCATCTCACCTAAAGGTTCGTGCCATTATCCGTGATGATGTTGTGTGGAAAGCCAAAATGGAAGATAATCTTTTTGAGAAATTGAACCGTCGTAGCTGCATCACACTTGCTGACAGGCTCCGCTTCAACCCGTTTAGTGAATTTGTCAACCGCCACCAGCAGGTGGGTCTTCTTATCCTTGGAGCGCTTAAAGGGTCCCACCATATCAAGCCCCCAAGTGGCAAATGGCCAAGTGATAGGAATCATCCTTAATTCTTGAGCCGGAACATGAGCTCGGCGTGAAAACTTCTGACCAGCGTCACACCGCTTTACCAGATCCTCCGCATTAGCATGAGCTGTCAACCAATAGAACCCATGAAGAAAAGCTTTAGCAACCAGGGACTTTGAACTGGCATGGTGACTGTCGGTGTCAAAACCGGCGGATCTTGGGTAGGGGGTCCCGAACTGTGCGTCTAGGCGGATGGTAACACGAGACAAGGGACACGATGTTTTTACCCAGGTTCGGGCCCTCTCGATGGAGGTAAAACCCTACTCCTGCTTGATTAATATTGATGATATGGGTAGTACAAGAGTAGATCTACCACGAGATCGGAGTGGCTAAACCCTAGAATCTAGCCTATGGTATGATTGTTGTTTGTCCTACGGACTAAAACCTCCGGTTTATATAGACACCGGAGAGGGCTAGGGTTACACAGAGTCGGTTACAATGGGAGGAGATCTTCATATCGTATCGCCAAGCTTGCCTTCCACGCCAAGGAAAGTCCCATCTGGACACGGGACGGAGTCTTCAATCTTGTATCTTCATAGTCCGGGAGTCTGGCCAAAGATCTTAGTCCGGCCATCCGGACACCCCCTAATCCAGGACTCCCTCAGTAGCCCCTGAACCAGGCTTCAATGACGACGAGTCTGGCGCGCAAGTTGTCTTCGGCATTGCAAGGCGGGTTCCTCCTCCGAATATTTCATAGAAGATGTTGAACACCAGGGTAGTGTCCGGCTCTGCAAAATAAGTTCCACATTCCTTTGTAGAGAGAATAATATTTGTATCAATCGGATCTGTTGACGTATTTCGTGGTGTGACATCATGCCACAGCCAGGCTCTTTATTCATTTTATTGTTCCACCTCAGTGCGTTTAGCGAGGCGGTTTTCTTGGCACGTCTTGTCAAAGCAGAGATCGTGTCCCCTTATTCCAGGATTCTCATCAATACGGGTGTGGGTAACCCAACCGCGCCATTAACCGCGGCGCTTGGGAGATAAGTGAGTTTTATCAGGCCGGTGGGGGGCTCGTAGTTTTGGCCGCCCATATAAGGGGATAAGAATCCGCCTTTTCCATTCACGCCCTCTTCCTCCTCTGCTTATCTGTCCCTGCACGCTCGAGCTCCAGCGCCCAAGCCCGCACTTCCCACCTCAACCTTCCCCAACCATGTCTGGAGTGGGAGGTAGATGGATGGCCTCCTCCATCACGGAGGGACAAATCAAAAACCTGAGGAAGGCCGGATACTTGTCTAACAACATCGCGCACCGGCTCCCAGATGCGGGGCAACTCATCCCCACCCCCAGGCCCCATGAGAGGGTTGTTTTTCTTCCCCATTTCCTCCGCGGACTGGGTTTTCCTCTTCACCCGTTCGTCCAGGGGCTCATGTTCTACTATGGCCTGGACTTCCACGATCTGGCCCCGAACTTCATCCTCAATATCTCGGCGTTTATCGTCGTGTGCAAGGCCTTCTTCCGCATCCAGCCCCACTTTGGCATATGGCTGAAGATCTTCAGCGTCAAGCCGAAGGTCGTGCAAGGCCGACAGGCGGAATGCGGAGGCGCCATGGTGGGCAAGATAGCCAATGTCACCTGGCTCGAGGGTGCCTTCGTGGAAACCATCAAAGGGTGGCAATCTGGGTGGTTTTATGTCACCGAGCCACGTGACCCTAAATGGGCGGCGGCCCCTGAATTTCGATCCGGCATCCCACCCGGCTCACTTCTTGGAAAGAGACGGGCCTATCGTGGGGCAATCCAGAAGAGGTGACCAGACTCCAAACCTGCGTCCGAGACCTGGTGACCAAGAAGGTCAAGCTTGTCAACATGGTCCAGGTCATGCTCTTCCGCCGGATCCTCCCGTGTCAACGACGGGACTTCAATTTGTGGGAGTTCGACCCGGCCCGGCACCAGACTCTATCCCGGCTCTTCGAAATGAAGCACAAGGACGCCTGGAAGGTGCTTTTCAAGAGTTCTGAGGTCTCCCCTCCCGTCACCGAGGATCGCGGGTTCTGTGCCAAACGTCAAGCCTCCGAAGTAAGCTTACCTTTAGTCCCTTACGGGGTACCCGAATTTCATAGTGTGACTTTATGTGGGCTCTAAACTCCCGTTCCTTTGACAGGACTGGAAGAGGACATCCGGACAGTTCGACTGTCCGGCCCCTTTGCCCGAAGGCCCAGTAGACGCAAACTTAGCGAAGCTACTGGTTCCGGCACCCCACGTGGTGCCGGAGAAGAAGGCCAAGGAGAAGGCCACGGGGACCCGAAAGAGTTCCCGGCGCCCGTTGTCGTCGGATTTGCCCGACGGCCCCAACGCACCCTCCGCCTTCGAAGACGAGGAGGAGGAAGAAGAAGATGCCTCTCCCCCTCCAACGGGGGGAGGAAAGAAGAGAAAGGCCGCCCCGACTGGGGAAGCCGAAGGGTCCAAGAAGGGGAAGTCCCTTCTGCCGGACTACGCCCCCGATGCCGAAGACGGCAGGGAGGACTGGCTGTCACGCCCAATATGCGACCCTATCCTAAAGGAACTCGAAGATCCACCAAGGATAGACCCGCATATTGAAACGCTTTTGCAAGGTGGATATCATTACATCAACATTACATAATAGATGGGGATACATAATAAGGCATACAATGCCACACGAATACAACATCATAATACATCAGATCAACATCCGACTACGGATGAAACACAAACAGAAACTCAAACGACATCCACCCTGCTAGCCCAGGCTGCCGACCTGGAACCTATCCCCTGATCAAAGAAGAAGCAGAAGAAGAACTCAACACAAGCAAGCATCGCTCTCGCGTCATGATCATCGCACAACCTATACCTGCAACTGTTGTTGTAGTAATCTGTGAGCCACGAGGACTCAGCAATCCCATTACCATGGGTATCAAGACTAGCAAAGCTTAAAGGAAAGGAAGGGGTAAAGCGGTGAGGCTGCAGCAGCGGCTAAGCAAGTGTGGTGGCTAACATACGCAAATAAGAGCGAGAAGAGAGCAAGCGGAACGGTCGTGAAGCAATGATCAAGAAGTGATCCTGAACTCCTACTTACGTCAAACATAACCCAGAAACCGTGTTCACTTCCCTGACTCCGCCGAGAAGAGACCATCACGGCTACACACGCGGTTGATGCGTTTTAGTTCGGATCTGGTGTCAAGTTATCTACAACCGGACATTAACAAATTCCCATCTGCCTATAACCGCACGCACGGCTTTCGAAAGATTATACCCTGCAGGGGTGTCCCAACTTAGCCCATGACAAGCTCTCGCGATCAACGAAGGAATAGACCTTCTCCCAGGAAGACCCGATCAGACTCGGAATCCCGGTTTAGAAGACATTCCGACAATGGTAAAACAAGACTAGCAAAGCCACCCGATGCACCGACAAATCCCGATAGGAGCTGCACATATCTCGTTCTCCGGGCAACATCGGATGAGACTAGCTATGAGTAAAACCAACCCTCAAGTTGCCCCGAGGTGGCCCCGCAGGCAGCTCAGTTCGGACCAACACTTAGACAAGCACTGGCCCGGGGGGGCTAAAATAAAGATGATCCTCGGGTTGGCCGACCCAAGGGAAAGGATAGGTGGTGGTGAGGCAAATGGTAAAACCAAGGTTGGGCCTTGCTGGAGGAGTTTTATTCAAAGCGAACTATCGAGCGGGTCCCATAAATCACCCGACCGCGTAAGGAACGCAAAATCCAGGAACATAACACCGGTATGACAGAAACTAGGATGGCAAGAGTGGAACAAAACACTAGGCAAAAGGCCAAGTCTTCCACCCTTTACCAAGTATATAGATGCATTAATAATACAAGAGATATTGTGATATCCCAACAAAATCCTGTCCACCATGGGGAAATCTTCAACTTCACCTGCAACTAGCAACGCTATAAGAGGGGCTGAGCAAAAGCAGTAACATAGCCAAACAACGGTTTGCATAGGAAAGGTGTCAAAGGTTAGAGGTTCATGGCAATATGGGAGGCTTGATAAACAGGTGATAGGTAGCGCAGCAAAGCGATAGAACGAAGCAACTAGCATAGCAATGATAGTAGTGAGATCCAGGGTAGCGGTCATCTTGCCTGAAATCCCGCAAGGAAGAAGATCGAGTCCATGAAGAAGACGAACGGATGAAGCCGAACCAACCGTAGACGAACGAATCCTCACGATCGCAACGAAACAGGAACTAACAAGAAGAAGCACACAACATGGTAAACACACCACACATGAACATGGCATGATGCACAAACAAGCATGATGCATGACAAAGCTACATGAAGCTACTCATGGCAAGAGATGATGCAAACAAGAGCAACACATCAAGGCAAGTTTAAATGAGGCCGGGAACAACATATAACAATTCCGGTAAGTCCTCATATGCAAATTTCGAAATTGGTCCAGATCTGATTAAACCTTATGTTCAAGTTGTTAAACAGCAAGTTAAGAAACACAAAGATGATCTACACGAGATTCTAGTCAAGTTACATATAAAGTTCATTTAGTTCGGAGCTACGGCCTAGAAGATATGAGCAAAACAAGTCAAACATGGCATTGATGCAAAATGCACCCAAACATCAAGCAAACACCTCAAAACAAGGATGCAACATGATAATATGAAGCTACATGCAATTCTAAGCAAGTTTCATATAGAGCACACTCAAAATGGAGCAACGGTTCAACACATGCACACTATACAAGTTATAACAATCTGTCCAAAACAGCAACTAGGCATATTGCAAGCACCAAAACAACATGCTACAGGACCTCAACGAGAAAACAAAAGGCATGGACATGAAGTACAGGTAAAGCAAAACAAAACATGAACACTGAGCTATCTCCAGAAATCACTAGAACATGCTCAAACACACATGGTAAGATTGCAAGTTATAACAATTTCAGACTTTGCAGAAATTGACATCACGATGCGATGTTTAGAGCTATCAAACAACATGTCACAGGAACTTATCATGGCAAACAAAGGCATGGCATGATACTACTAAATGCATAGATCAAAAGTCCTTTACTGACCATAAGCCAAAAAGGATCAGAAAATATGATGGCACCCACGTAAACATAGCAAGTTATATTACAGATTCAAACATGGAGAAACATAATTATGAAGGCATGTAGATGAGCTTGTGCAACTCACTACAGAGCAATACATGGCATGGCAAGGCACCCAACAGTAAGAAGACATGTTTGTGAAGCTAAGCATGGCAATAGCAAGGCCATA
The DNA here is from genome assembly GCF_002162155.2 of Triticum dicoccoides. Lineage (NCBI taxonomy): Eukaryota > Viridiplantae > Streptophyta > Magnoliopsida > Poales > Poaceae > Triticum > Triticum dicoccoides. The sequence goes on from NC_041381.1 coordinate 467,623,525, forward strand.
GGGTGCATGGATCACCAGCAAAACACATGGTAACAACTGAACTTAATGTTAACAGGCTGACAGCAACATTATGAAGCAACTTTGGAGCAAGATATGAACAAGGTACAGCAAGCTATAAATGCTACCAGGGGCATGTATGGATAGAGCATGATATGTAGATCAAAACATGTTTATAGGACATCTCCAGATTATGCATAGAATGATTAGTAGAAGCATGTTTACATGGCATCACGAAATAACAGATTCAGCCTAGCAAAACAGCAACATCATGAACACTACTTAACAAGCTCGATTCACTCACCACAAGTCATTGCATGACAAGATAAGCATAGCATCATCAAGAAGACATGTTTATATAACAAACCAAGTCAAGAACAAGTCCATAGCATGCAAGGATCAACTATAGCAAGCTTGGCCAAATTGAATAACATGTAAACAATCTGCCAGGAAATATTTTGAAGCAAAAGTAGAGCACTCAAATGATAAGCTAGACTACTCCATAATTGCAACAAAGGGCATGAATGAATATAGAATAACCTATTGTTCAAAACACCCTTACTGAAGTGTCTCAAAATATGCATGGATCTCTCTGTAGCATCAAGTTTACATGGCATCAAAATAACAGCAGAACAGGGACTAAAATCAGCAACATCACGATGCCTAGTTTGCATGCTTGTGCTAGTCACCACATTGATCACAAAAATACATGGTAAGCACCTCTGTAAAGAAGACATGCCATAGTTCAAAACACATGTAGACATCAACCTCATAGGATACACACATCAAACATGGCAAAAATGACAAAAGAGCTCGTTCTGATAACAGACAGCAGAAAACATCATGAAGCACTCTTACAATGAAGGTTTAGGCATCAAGATGACCTCAAACTAATATGATGCAATGGAATGAAATGATGTACTCGTCGAGTCGAACAATTTGACATATTACACGCACAAAACGGAGCTACGGATGCAGAGTTACAGCAGGTCAAACATGGCATGAAAATTACACAGATAATCCGGACTTAGGCATATTCTCACCCCGCGAAATCGGGATGGAGTCGTTCCGGGACGGAGACGCGCGGCCTTTGGGTGAGATCCCGGTGGATCTCATCCCGATCCGGGGGCCTCGCCGGAGTTGAGGAAGACGGCCGGGGACGGGGCAGCGCCGGCGAGGGGGCTGCTCGCCGGGGATGGGGCTGGACGGCGCGGGCGGCGCGGTCACCGGGAGGTACGGGCAGGCAGCCCGGCGGCGCGGGAGGGATGACGAGGCGG
>NC_041381.1:467625171-467685330 GCF_002162155.2 Triticum dicoccoides
CGGGCCGGCGGCGCGGGGCGGTGGCGGCTGCCATGTGGCGCGAGGGGAGTGGCTGCGGCGGCCGACGCGGACGTGTCCGGCGCGGGTGGACGCGTCCGGCTGCGGGAGGAAGGGGAAAAATTAGGGTTTGGACTGTTTGGACTGTGAAATTTGGGGGAAGACACAAATATATAGGTAGAGGGAGCTAGGAGTGTCCAAATGAGGAGCGGTTTTCGCCCACACGATCGTGATCGAACGACCGAGAGCATGGAGGGGAGTTAGATGGGTTTTGGGACACTTTGGAAGGGGTGTTGGGCTGCAACACAAAACAGGCCTTTGCGGTTACCCGGTTAACCGTTGGAGTATCAAACGAACTCCAAATGGCACGAAACTTGACAGGCGGTCTACCGGTGGTGTACCAAGGCTGCTTGGCAAGACTCGGTCCATTCCGAGAATGTTTAACACCCGCTCACAACGAGAGACGAAAGGGGAACGCTGGAGGGCATAGGAGCGCCGGATTGCAAAACGGACAACGGGGAAAAGGCTCGGATACATGAGACGAACACGCATGCGAAATGAAATGCACATGATGACATGATAAAATTCAACACGCAAGCAAATGACATGGCAACGACGGCGAATAACTGGCAGACACCTGGCGCATCGAACTCGGGGCGTTACACTGGCCACCCAGGGGTCAAGCCCCTAGCAAAATCGTAAGTGTCCGGCTACCCGAATGACTTATTGCACTCCTTTATTATTTGATAGCTTCTAACACCGAAGCTAATCATGTAGTCCGCCCAGAGCTCAGCTTGGCGATTCGTCGAGCGGATCTCTGAATTCGTCGCATGTGAATAGCGCTTCACTTCCGACGGCCTCCTCCCCTCTCCCTACAGACGATGCTGAGGTGGAGTCCCATAGGGGACAAAACCAGGAGGAGGTGGTCCTGGAAGTGCCACAAGGCGACCTTCTGGACTCCCAGCCCAAAGGGGGTAAATCCCCGGAGGGATCTAAGTCCCGCCCCGGGCCGGACACTGCTCCAGAACCATCAGTGGTTCCAGAGCCCGACAGGCGGCACCTTCATAAGAAGGGCAAGCCTGCGACGCCGGCGACTTCCGTCCACCCGGAGGCGCCGGACAATTTGCTGGAGGCGCTTAACGGCGCCTCCATCAATGAAGAACACCGCACTGTTATGAGTGCGGTGATTCAGAAGGTTCAGTCCGCCAAGAGCGGGCTGATGGAAGCCTGCACAAGCCTGTTAACGGGCTTTGAGGTATGTGTTCAGTAACATATATAAAAATGTTACCGCATAGACAGTAGCCCCTGATGCTCAGTTTGGTGTTCAGAAAGAAAAGCCGAACTGAGGATCTCAAAAGATATACACAGGAGTCTATTAGAAATATGTCAATATGGGAATGCAGGCTGCGCTGCTGACCTCTGCCGCACTGACTGCGGGGGTCAATGCCTTGAAGGAAAGCCTCGAGCGGTCCGAGAGCGAGCTCAGCCGTGCTAAGAAGCAGCTCGAGGATAAAGAGGGTACATAGTACCTCCTGTAAATGTATATAGAAATACTTGGTTGCCTAATAATAACAGGACCAACGTTAATGTTGCAGGAGCCACGACCGAGGTGGCGACCCTGAAAGAGGCGTTTTCGAAGGCCGAAAAGAGTGCGGCCTTGGAGCGCACCGAGCGAGAGAAGCAGGAGGCGCGGGTGGCGGAGGTGCGGCAAGAGCTCTAGGCTCTCGTGGAAAAACATGAGAGTTTGGAGCGTGACTCGAAGACTCGAGAGTCCGAGCTTTCCTTGGCTCTTGAGAGTGCCAAGACCGCTAAGGCCGAAGCCCAGAAGGCCCTTCAAGAGATCGAGGCGATAAAGAAGATAGCGGCGGGTAAGGCATTCTTTATGCAAAGCAAAAATATAAAAGTTAATTATCTGCTACTTACCCGAATCCGGAGCTCTCCAGGAGCGTTCGCCGATCTGCCCCATAGTGTGTCTGATGCCGCCGCATACTACTGAGCCGAAGAGGGGAGCTCGACGGAGAAAGTGTTCTGGTCTCAGTATGCTGAGGCCGAACATCCAGTGCCCCTGAGCGACCAGCTGAAGCAGCTGGTCGAGCTCCACAAGGTGGCCGAACAGGCCATGAAGGGCCTCATAGCTCGGTTGTGGCCTAGAGAAGTCATGCCTGGGAGCTACTTCAGTCTGGTGCGGTGGCTGGTGGACGCGTGTCCGTGGATTGAGGTCGTCAAGCGCTCCGTTTGTATTGAAGGTGCCCGTCGGGCCCTTGCCTGTGCTAAGGTGCACTGGGGCAAGCTAGACGCAGAGAAGCTGTTGATGGACGCGCCACTGCCGGGCAAGGAGTATCGTATGCCCGAGATGTATTATAATGGCGTTCTGAAGGGTGCCCGCCGCATAGCGGATGAGTGCTCCAAAGATGTAATTTTTTAGTAAACTCGCATTTGTTATCCTGTACGCTGAAGCTTTGTTCATATGCGTTAAGCAACGCTTGTTAATTTAAAATATTACCTTCTGTGCGGCCATTTATCAAATCTGAGAGATGCAAGTCGTCAGCTTCGACCCCCATGCCACGAGTGCTGGGGTGTTCGGGATAAACCTGAGCGCTCTTGTTCCCATTCTTGGGTCCATCTAGGGAGGCGTTCAGCACAATGAACCAGGCTGTCGGACTTATAATGCTTTATCACTCTCACTTAGCCATAGAATTCTATAATTTTAAATTTCGGTGAAGCCCCTAGTATTCGGAAGACCGAGTTCGGGGCGCTATCCACGCCTAGGCCGGATAAGTCCGGTTCCTCGCTCGAAGCGGCATAAGTCTTTAAGGACTCAAAGAAACCTCTCGAATAGCGACCGGTCTCTCAAACTATCATGACAGTCAGTTTTAGCTTTCTCTACTGAGGTGTTAACCTAGCTCAACTGGGGCACAATTGCAGTAGTTCTCCTAGTGCTACCTTAGGCAACAATGTGGAACATAAGGTACCAAAACATGGGAGCCGGGCAAACCCAACTATTGACCAAAGACATGATTCGGAGCCGATGCATATAGTGATATAAGTTCGGGGTGCCGCACTTGTTAGAGTGTTCGGTCTTCTCACACCATGTTATGGGGTGTTGTAAGCCCCTGGTGTATTATCCGTACCAAAGTGTACGGTTGCATAGTGTCATGACTGAACATATTTGCATATAAAGATAAGTACAATAATAGGTAAGAGCTATATATTGTTTATTAAAAAAGGGCTGCTGCGAGAGCAGAACGATACAAAAAGTGCGGTAAGAAAGAGATGGGAGTATTTGACATATTCCCCTTCAGGGGCAAGCTGCAGGATTGTAAGAGAAACAGGTATTAAACTCGTTATAGAGACCACCTTGACTTTTGACGTGGCTTGCTTCCTCCCTGGCTATTGCATCATTGGTTCGGCGAGAGTATTGCCGGACAGACCTTCCGAATAGTTGGGTCCTGAAAGTGTGTGAAAAAGGAAAACGGCGAAATAGGGAGCCCCCTAGTGCGGTTGAGCCGCATTCTAGGCGTGCCGTTGTTGTGACCCTCCCCTTATGCCCATGGTATCTCTAAGGGATAATTATGTACGTGTGGTACCAGTATTGCCATTTGGTGGGGGCTGGGGTTGGGGCCGCACTGCTATGCTTGCTCGGAACGTGCCAGCCGGATTTGTTGTAGGTTACTTCAGGCTCGCTTGACGTTGTCCGGATGTCTGGCGCCTGGATTGGAGATGTACTTCCGCCGCCAGGGCCGCCGTGTGCTCCTCCGTTCGGAGAGAGAGTTTGGTGTTTCCATTTACCGTGATGACTCCGCGAGGTCCTGGCATCTTGAGCTTGAGATATGCATAGTGCGGCACCGCATTGAATTTTGCAAATGCGGTTCGTCCGAGCAGGGCGTGATAGCCGCTGCGGAATGGGACTATGTCGAAGATTAACTCCTCGCTCCGGAAGTTATCCGGTGATCCAAAGACCACCTCGAGTGTGATCGAGCCTGTACAGCTGGCTTCTACCCCTGGTATGACACCTTTGAAGGTTGTCTTTGTGGGTTTAATCCTTGAAGGATCGATGCCCATTTTTCGCATTGTGTCCTGGTAAAGCAGGTTCAGGCTACTGCCGCCATCCATTAGGACTCTGGTAAGGTGAAATCCGTCGATAATTGGGTCTAGGACCAGTGCGGTGAATCCGTCGTGACGGATGCTGGTGGAATGGTCCCGTCGATCGAAAGTGATCGGGCAGGAGGACCATGGGTTGAACTTTGGGGTGACTGGCTCCAGCGCATAGACGTCCTTGAGAGCACGCTTCCGCTCCCTTTTGGGGATGTGGGTTGCGTATATCATATTCACCGTCCGAACTTGCGGGGGAAATCCCTTCTGTCCTTTGTTGTTCGGCGGCCGGGGCCCCTCCTCGTCATCGCTATGTAGCCCCTTGTCTCTGGTCTCGGCACTTATCTTGCCTGCCTACTTGAACACCCAACAATCCCTGTTGGTGTGATTGGCTGTTTGTTCGGGGGTGCCGTGTATCTGGCACGAGCGATCAAGTATCCGGTCTAAGCTGGATGGGCCCTGAGGGTTTCGTTTGAATGGCTTCTTCCGCTGACCCGGTTTAGAGCCTCTGAATCCGGCATTGACTGTCGTATCTTCAGTATTGTCACCGTTAATTCGGCGCTTATGCTTGTTGCGGCGTGACCTGCCGTTGTTATCCTTGGTATCCGAATTGCCGGGGCTCTTGGTTATGTTATTGCTACGAGCTAGCCAGCTATCTTCTCCCGCGCAGAAGCGGGTCATGAGTGTCGTGAGGGCTGCCATAGGCTTCGGCTTTTCCTGTCCTAGGTGCCGGGCAAGCCATTCGTCTCGGATGTTGTGCCTGAAGGCTGCGAGGGCCTCATCGTCCGAACAATCAACTATTTGGTTTTTCTTGGTCAGGAACCGTTCCAGAATTGTCTGGCCGATTCCTCTGGCTGCTGGATTATGTGGCTTAGGTCATCGGCGTCTGGTGGTCGCACATACGTGCCCTGGAAGTTGTCAAGGAATGCGGATTCCAGGTCCTCCCAACAACTAATTGACTCTGCTGGCAGGCTATTAAGCCAATGTCGAGCTGGTCCTTTAAGCTTGAGCGGGAGGTATTTGATGGCGTGTAGATCATCACCACGGACCATGTGGATGTGAAGGAGATAATCCTCGATCCATACCGCAGGATCTGTTGTGCCATCGTATGATTCGATGTTTACGGGCTTGAAGCCCTCGGGGATTTGATGATCCATTACTTCGTTTGTGAAGCATAGTGGGTGTGCGGCGCCCCTATACTGGGTTATATCGCGACACAGCTCAGACGAGCTTGGTCTGTTGTATTCGGCCGGGCCATACTTATTATTTCCGGCGTGACGGCTAGCGTCACGTGAAGCTGGGCGCCCATGCGATATGTAGATCGATCTTGTTTGCCTTGCCTTATTCTCCAAGATGTCTCGCAGGTCTGTTGCGTCTCCCCGTACTCTAGTATGTTTTGAGCAGTGTCGGGGGGTGGCCTGGGTTGAGGGCCTGAAGGCCTCTCTATCGTGGCCACGGGGTGGCCGATCGGGCGCATCGTACGCTGGTGATGTAGGTTTAGTTGCTTCCTCCTCAAGTTGGGGTAGCAGCCTGCGCTTCGGGTAGCTCTTGGATGGGCGTTCTAGTTTATACTCTTCGGCCGCCAGGACTTCGGTCCATCTGTCGGCTAGCAAGTCTTGGTCAGCTCTAAGCTACTGTTGTTTCTTCTTGAGGCTGCTTGCCGTGGCTACGAGTCTGCATTTGAAACGCTCTTGTTCGACGGGATCCTCTGGCACGACGAATTCATCGTCGTCGAGGCTTGCCTCGTCTTCGGAGGGAGGCATGTAATTGTCGTCCTCATCCTCTTTGTCGGCCGCTCTCTCATGAGGGCTGGCTCCTTCGTCCTCCTGCACTGAATCCTGCTGGAGGGGGTTGTCTTCGGCACTGTCCGGCGTATTGTTATCTCCGGTGCCGGAATCGCTGTGTTTGCTTTGGCGGGACTTAGAGCGGCGCCGCTGACGTCAGCGCTTGGGTTGCTTCTTGGAGGGGTCATCCTCCGTTTTCTCCTCGCCATCCCCCGCTTTAGGGGTGTCCACCATGTATATGTCATATGACGAGGTGGCTTTCCAGTTCCCTATAGGTACTGGTTCTTGATCATCTCCTTCATCGGCGTCCATGCCGTCGATGTCTTCGGAGTCAAAGTCGAGCATGTCGGTTAAATCGTCGACAGTGGCTACAAAGTGGGTGGTGGGTCGGCTGCGAATTTCCTCGTTGTCCGTATCCCAACCGTGTTGGCCGTAGTCTGGCCAGGGCTCTCTTGACAAAGAGAGGGACTTTAACGAATTCAGGATATTGCCGAAAGGCGAGTGCTGAAAGACATCCGCGGCGGTGAACTCCATGACCGGAGCCCAATCGGGCTTAATCGGAAGAGGTGCGGGATTTACGGAGTCCGGATCGGAGTCCGGCACATTGGAGTCACGGGCCTTGCGGGGGACCAGGCTGGTATCCGGCTCTATCGCCGTAGAGATTGCCGGTGTCAAAACCGGCGGATCTTGGGTAGGGGGTCCCGAACTGTGCGTCTAGGCGGATGGTAACAGGAGACAAGGGACACGATGTTTTTACCCAGGTTCGGGCCCTCTCGATGGAGGTAAAACCCTACTCCTGCTTGATTAATATTGATGATATGGGTAGTACAAGAGTAGATCTACCACGAGATCGGAGTGGCTAAACCCTAGAATCTAGCCTATGGTATGATTGTTGTTCGTCCTACGGACTAAAACTCTTCGGTTTATATAGATACCGGAGAGGGCTAGGGTTACACAGAGTCGGTTACAATGGGAGGAGATCTTCATATAATATCTCCAAGCTTGCCTTCCACGCCAAGGAAAGTCCCATCCGGACACGGGACGGAGTCTTCAATCTTGTATCTTCATAGTCCGGGAGTCCGGCCAAAGGTCTTAGTCCGGCCATCCGGACACCCCCTAATCCAGGACTCCCTCAGTGACCACAATCTCCTTCATGGATTTCCCGTAGGATCTCTTGGCTTTCTTCCGGAGAAACACAACGCTGAAATACGCCTGAAACGCTACAGCGGTGTAACTCGCCATTGTGAATAACCATGGACTTGGATCGCCGGATTATCTGTCGGGCCAGAACTTCATCATCTGGTAACTCGCCCCAGTTCATATAAGCCAGATATGGAACCGTCCAATCCGGCACAACATGTAAAGCGGCCACCAACTGGGCCTCCGGATCAGGAACAGCTAAATCCTCCTCTGTAGGCAACTTAACAGATGGGTTATGTAAGATATCTAAAAAGATGTTGGGAGGTACCGGTTTACGCTGAGATCCTAGCCAGCTCAAAGCATCTGCCGCTTCGTTTTTACACCGATCAATGTGCTCAACCTGATACCCTTTGAAGTGACCCACCACAATATCCACCTCGCGTCTGTAAGCCGCCATGAGTGGGTCCTTAGAATCCCAAGTGCCAGAAACTTGCTGGGCCACCAGATTAGAGTCTCCAAAGCATCGTACCTGGCTTAAATTCATCTCCTTGGCCACACGGAGCCCGTGGAGTAAAGACTCATACTCAGCTTCATTGTTAGTACAGGGGAACATTAAACGGAGAACATAACGAATTTTATCACCTCGAGGGGAAGTAAGGACAACTCCAGCCCCCGAGCCCTCCAATTGCCTGGATCCATCAAAGTGAATAGTCCAGTATGTATTATCTGGTTTGTCCTCTGGTGCTTGTAACTCGATCCAATCATTGATGAAGTCAACAAGTGCTTGAGATTTGATGGTTGTCTGAGGCATATATGTTGGGGAACGTAGCAGAAATTCAAAATTTTCCTATGAGTCACCAAGATCTATCTATGGAAAAACTAGCAACGAGGGGAAGGAGAATGCATCTACATACCCTTGTAGATCACTAAGCGGAAGCATTCAAGAGAATGGGGTTGAAGGAGTCGTACTCGTCGTGATCCAAATCACCGGAGATCCTAGTGCCGAACGTACGGCACCTCTGTGTTCAACACACGTGCAACCCGGTGACGTCTCCCATGCCTTGATCCAGCAAGGAGAGAGAGAGAGAGAGGTTGGGGAAGACTCCGTCCAGCAGCAGCACAACGGCATGGTGGTGGTGGAGGAGCGTGGCAATCCTGCAGGGCTTCGCCAAGCACCGCGGGAGAGGAGGAGAAAGAGAGGTAGGGCTGCGCCAACAGGAGAAGAACTTCGTATGTTGGGCTGCCCCTTTGCCTCCACTATATATAGGGGGAGAGGGAGGGCTGCGCCCCCACCTACGGTTCCCTCCATAGGGGTGGCAGCAGCCCCAATCCCCATCTGGGTGGTGGCCAAGGGGGGGAGAGGGGAAACTTGCCCCCCAAGTAAGGTGGGTGCGCCCCCTCCCCAAACCCTAGGTGCCTTTGGCCCTTGTGGGGGGCCGCACCAGCCCACCTGGGGCTGGTCCCCTCCCACACTTGGCCCATGTTGCCCTCTGGGGCCGGTGGCCCCACTTGGTGGACCCCCGGGACCCTCCCGGTGGTCCCGGTACATTACCGATAACACCCGAAACTTTTCCGTTGACCAAAACAGGACTTCCCAAATATAAATCTTTACCTCCGGACCATTCCGAAACTCCTCGTGACGTCCGGGATCTCATCCGGGACTCGAACAACATTCGGTAACCACGTATATCTATTCCCTATAACCCTAGCATCATCGAACCTTAAGTGTGTAGACCCTACGGGTTTGGGAACCATAAAGACATGACCGAGACGTTCTCCGGTCAATAACCAACAGCGGGATCTGGATACCCATGTTGGCTCCCACATGTTCCACAATGATCTCATCGGATGAACCACGATGTCAAGGACTCAATCGATCCCGTATACAATTCCCTTTGTCTAGTGGTATTATACTTGCCCGAGATTCGATCGTCGGTATGCCGATACCTTGTTCAATCTCGTTACCGGCAAGTCTCTTTACTCATTCTGTAACACATCATCCCGTGATCAACCCCTTGGTCACATTGTGCACATTATGATGATGTCCTACTGAGTGGGCCCAGAGATACCTCTCCGTTACACGGAGTGACAAATCCCAGTCTTGATTCGTGCCAACCCAACAGACACTTTCGGAGATACCCGTAGAGCACCTTTATAGCCACCTAGTTACGTTGTGACATTTGGTACACCCAAAGCATTCCTACGGTATCCGGGAGTTGCACAATCTCATGGTCTAAGGAAATGATACTTGACATTAGAAAAGCTTTAGCATACGAACTACACGATCTTTGTGCTAGGCTTAGGATTGGGTCTTGTCCATCGCATCATTCTCCTAATGATGTGATCCCGTTATCAACGACATCCAATGTCCATGGTCAGGAAACCGTAACCATCTATTGATCAACGAGCTAGTCATCTAGAGGCTTACTAGGGACTTGGTGTTGTCTATGTACCCACACATGTATCTGAGTTTCCTACCAATACAATTATAGCATGGATAATAAACGATTATCATGAACAAGGAAATATAATAATAATAACTAATTTATTATTGCCTCTAGGGCATATTTCCAACAGTCTCCCACTTGCACTAGAGTCAATAATCTAGTTCACATCGCCATGTGATTAACACTGATAGGTCACATCGCCATGTGACCAACATCCAAAGAGTTTACTAGTGTCACTAAACTAGTTCACATCACCATGTGATTAAGACTCAATGAGTTCTGGGGTTTGATCATGTTTTGCTTGTGAGAGAGGTTTTAGTCAACGGGTCTACAACATTCAGATCCGTGTGTACTTCGCAAATCTCTAGGTCATATTGTAAATGCTGCTTCCACAATCCACTTGAAGCTATTCCAAATGGTTGCTCCACTATACGTATCCGGTTTGCTACTCAGAGTCACTCGGATAGGTGTTAAACCTTGCATCAGCGTAACCCTTTACGCCGAACTCTTTATCACCTCCATAATCGAGAAACATGTCCTTATTTACTCCAAGGACAATTTTGACCGCTGTCCAATGATCCCCATTCCTGGATCATTCTTGTACCCCTTGACTGACTCATGGCAAGGCACACTTCCGGTGCGGTACACATCATAGCATACTATAGAGCATATGTCTGAAGCATAGGGGACGGCCTTCGTCCTTTGTCTCTCTTCTGCCGTGGTCGAGCTTTAACTCTTAACTTCATACCTTACAACTCAGGCAAGAACTCCTTCTTGACTGATCCATCTTGAACACCTTCAAGATCATGTCAAGGTATGTGCTCATTTGAAAGTACCATTAGCGGCTTTTGATCTATCCTCATAGATCTTGATGCTCAATGTTCAAGCAGCTTAATCCAGGTTTTCTATTGAAAACACCTTTCAAATAACCCTATATGCTTTCCAGAAATTCTACATCATTTCTGATCAACAATATGTCAACAACATATACTCATCAGAAATTCTATAGTGCTCCCACTCACTTCTTTGGAAATACAAGTTTCTCATAAACTTTGTACAAACCCAAAATCTTTGATCATCTCATCAAAGCGTACATTCCAACTCCGAGATGCTTACCCCAGTCCTTAGAAGGATTGCTGGAGCATTGCATACTTGTTAGCATCTTTCAGGATTGACAAAAAACCTTCTCGTTGTATCACATACAACCTTTCCTCAAGAGTAACATCAAGGAAACAATGTTTTGACATCCTATCTGCAAGATTTCATAAATCATGCAGTAACTGCTAACACAATCCCAACAGAGTCTTAGCATCGCTATGAGTGAGAAAGTCTCATCGTAGTCAACTCCTTGAACTTGTCGTTGTCGGAAAACTTAACAACAAGTCAAGCTTTCTTAATGGTGATACTTACCATCATTGTCTGTCTTCCTTTTAAAATCCATCTGTACCCAACGGCCTTACGACCATCAAGTATTTCTTCCAAAGTCATGGATCCTTTCTCGGATTTTATGGCCTCGAGCCATTCGTCGGAATCCGGGCCCACCATCGCTTCTCCATAGGTCGTAGGTTCATTGTTGTGTAGCAACATGACCTCTAAGACAGGATTGGGTACCACTCTGAAGTAGTACGCGTCCTTGTCGACCTACAAGGTTCGGTAGTGACTTGATCCGAAGTTTCATGATCACTATCATAAGCTTCTACTTCAATTGGTGTAGGTGCCACAGGAACAACTTCTTGTGCCCTGCTACACACTAGTTGAAGTGATGGTTCAACAACCTCATTAAGTCTCCACCATCCTCCCACTCAATTCTTTCGAGAGAAACCTTTCCTCGAGAAAAGACCCGTTTCTATAAACAATCACTTTTGCTTCTGGATCTAAGATAGGAGGTATACCCAACCATTTTGGGTATCCTATGAAGATGTATTTATCCGCTTTGGGTTCGAGCTTATCACGATGAAACTTTTCATATAAGCGTCGCAGCCCCAAACTTTCAAGAAACGACAACTTGGGTTTCTCCAAACCATAGGTGTCGTCTCAACGGAATTACGTGGTGCCCTATTAAAGTGAGTGTGGTTGTCTCTAATGCCTAACAGATGAACGATAGTGGTAATTCGATAAGAGCATCATGGTACGCACCATATCCAATAGGGTGCAACTATGATGTTCGGACACACCATCACACTATGGTGTTCCAGGCGGTATTAATTGTGAAACAATTTCCACAATGTCTTAATTGTGTGCCAAAGCTCGTAACTCAGATACTCATCTCAATGATCACATCATAGACATTTTATCCTCTTGTCATGATGATCTTCAACTTCACTCTGAAATTACTTGAACCATTCAATAATTCAGACTTGTGTTTCATCAAGTAAATATACTCAGTATCTACTCAAATCATCCGTGAAGTAAGAACACAACGGTATCCACTGCGTGCATCAACACTCATTGGACTGCACACATCAAAATGTATTACTTCCAACAAGTTGCTTTCTTGTTCCATTTTACTGAAAAACGAGGCTTTCAGTCATCTTGCCCATGTGGTATGATTTGCATGTATCAAGTGATTCAAAATCAAGTGAGTCCAAACGGTCCATTTGGATGGAGTTTCTTCATGCGTACATACCAATAGACATGGTTTGCATGTCTCAAAACTTTTCAAAAACGAGTGAGTCCAAAGATCCATCAACATGGAACTTCTTCATGCGTTTTAAACCAATATGACTTACATGGCAGTGCCACAAGTAGGTGGTACTATCATTACTATCTTATATCTTTTGGCATGAACATGTGTATCATTACGATCGAGATTTAATAAACCATTCATTTTAGGTGCAAGACCATTGAAGGTATTATTCAAATAAACAGAGTAACCATTATTCTCCTTAAATGAACAACCGTATTGCGATAGACATAATCCAATCATGTCTATGCTCAATGCAAACACCAAATAACAATTATTTAGGTTTAACACCAATCTCTATGGTAGAGGGAGCGTGCGATGCTTGATCACATCAACCTTGGAAACACTTCCAACACATATCGTCAGCTCACCTTTAGCTATTCTCTGTTTATTCTGTAGCTTTTATTTCGAGTTACTAACACTTAGCAACCGAACCGGTATCTAATACCCTGGTGCTACTAGGAGTACTAGTAAAGTACACATTAACATAATGTATATCCAATATACTTCCGTCGACCTTGCCTGCCTTCTTATCTACCAAGTATCTAGGGTGGTTCTGCTTTAGTGACCGTTCCTCTCATTACAGAAGCACTTAGTCTCGGGTTTGGGTTCAACCTTGGGTCTTCACTAGAGCAGCAACTGTATTGCCGTTTCATGAAGCATCCCTTCTTGAAACTAGTGGTTTTACTAACCATCAACAATTGATGCTCCTACTTGACTTCTACTTTCGCGGTGTCAAACATCGCAAATAGTTCAAGGATCATCATAATTATCCCTGATATGTTATAGTTCATCACGAAGCTCTAGTAGCTTCGTGGCAATGACTTTGGAGAAACATCACCATCTCATCTGGAAGATTAACTCCCACTCGATTCAAGTGATTGTTGTACTCAGACAATCTGAGCACAAGCTCACGATTGAGCTTTTCTCCCTTAGTTTGCAGGCTAAGAAAATCGTTGGAGGTCTTATACCTCTTGACGTGGGCACGAGCCTGAAATCCCAATTTCAGCCCTCGAAACATCTCACATGTTCCGTGACGTTTAGAAATCGTCTTTGGTGCCTCATCTCTAAACCGTTTAACTGAACTATCATGTAGTTATCAAAACGTGTATGTCAGATGTTCGCAACATCTGCAGACAACGTTCGAGGTTCAGCACACTGAGCGGTGCATTAAGGACATAAGCCTTCTATTGTTCGCATAATTGCTATTGTCAACTTTCAACTATATTTTCTCTAGGAACATATCTAAAACAGTAGAACTAAAGCGCGAGCTATGACATAATTTGCAAAGGGCTTTTGACTATGTTCAGGATAATTAAGTTCATCTTATGAACTCCCACTCAAATAGACATCCCTCTAGTCATCTAAGTGATTACATGATCCGAATCAACTAGGCCGTGTCCGATCATCACATGAGATGGACTACTCATCATCAGTGAACATCTTCATGTTGATCGTATCCACCATACGACTCATGCTCGACCTTTCGGTCTCTTGTGTTCAGAGGCCATGTCTGTACATGCTAGGCTCGTCAAGTCAACCTAAGTGTTTCGCGTGTGTAAATCTGGCTTACACCCGTTGTATGTGAACGTTAGAATCTATCACACCCGATCATCACGTGGTGCTTCGAAACGACGAACTTTCGCAACGGTGCACAGTTAGGGGGAACACTTTCTTCAAATTTTAATGAGGGATCATCTTATTTACTACCGTCGTGCTAAGCAAATAAGATGCATAAACATGATAAACATCACATGCAATCAAAAAGTGACATGATATGGCCAATATCATTTTGCTCCTTTTGATCTCCATCTTCGGGGCTCCACGATCATCATCGTCACCGGCATGACACCATGATCTCCATCATCATGATCTCCATCATCGTGTCTTCATGAAGTTGTCTCGCCAACTATTACTTCTACTACTATGGCTACCGGTTAGCAATAAAGTAAAGTAATTACATGGCATTGTTCAATGACACGTAGGTCATACAATAAATTAAGACAACTCCTATGACTCCTGCCGGTTGTCATACTCATCGACATGCAAGTCGTGATTCCTATTACAAGAACATGATCAATCTCATACATCATATATCATTCATCACATTCTTTTTGGCCATATCACATCACATAGCATACCCTGCAAAAACAAGTTAGACGTCCTCTAATTGTTGTTTGCATGTTTTACGTGGCTGCTATGGGTTTCTAGCAAGAACGTTTCTTACCTACGCAAAAACCACAACGTGATATGTCAATTGCTATTTACCCTTCATAAGGACCCTTTTCATCAAATCTGATCCGACTAAAGTGGGAGAGACTAGCACCCGCTAGCCACCTTATGCAACAAGTGCATGTCAGTCGGTGGAACCTGTCTCACGTAAGAGTACGTGTAAGGTCGGTCCGGGCCGCTTCATCCCACAATAACGTCGAAACAAGATTGGACTACTAACAGTAAGCATATTGAACAAAATCAACACCCACAACTACTTTTTGTTCTACTCCTGCAAAGAATCTACGCAATAGACCTAGCTCATGATGCCACTATTGGGGAACGTAGCAGAAATTCAAAATTTTCCTACGAGTCACCAAGATCTATCTATGGAGAAACTAGCAACGAGGGGAAGGAGAGTGCATCTACATACCCTTGTAGATCGTGAAGCGGAAGCGTTCAAGAGAACGGGGTTGAAGGAGTCGTACTCGTCGTGATCCAAATCACCGGAGATCCTAGTGCCGAACGTACGGCACCTTCGCGTTCAACACACGTGCAGCCCGGTGACGTCTCCCATGCCTTGATCCAGCAAGGAGAGAGGGAGAGGTTGGGGAAGACTCCGTCCAGCAGCAGCACAATGGTGTGGTGGTGGTGGAGGAGCGTGGCAATCCTGTAGGGCTTCGCCAAGCACCGCGGGAGAGGAGGAGAAAGAGAGGTAGGGTTGCACCAACAGGAGAAGAACTTCGTATGTTGGGCTGCCCCTTTGCCTCCACTATATATAGGGGGAGAGGGAGGGCTGCGCCCCCACCTAGGGTTCCCTCCCTAGGGGTGGTGGCAGCCCCAATCCCCATCTGGGTGGCGGCCAAGGGGGGGAGGGGAAACTTGCCCCCCAAGTAAGGTGGGTGCGCCCCCTCCCCAAACCCTAGGCGCCTTGGGCCCTTGTGGGGGGCGCACCAGCCCACCTGGGGCTGGTACCCTCCCACACTTGGCCCATGCTGCCCTCTGGGGCTGGTGGCCCCACTTGGTGGACCCCCGGGACCCTCCCGGTGGTCCCGGTACGTTACCGATAACACCCGAAACTTTTCCGGTGACCAAAATAGGACTTCCCATATATAAATCTTTACCTCCGGACCATTTTGGAACTCCTCGTGACATATGAGATCTCATCCGGGACTCCGAAAAACATTCGGTAACCACGTATATCTATTCCCTATAACCCTAGCATCATCGAACCTTAAGTGTGTAGACCCTACGGGTTCGGGAACCATGCAGACATGACCGAGACGTTCTCCGGTCAATAACCAACAGCGGGATCTCGATACCCATGTTGGCTCCCACATGTTCCATGATGATCTCATCGGATGAACCACGATGTCAAGGACACAATCGATCCCGTATACAATTCCCTTTGTCCAGCGGTATTATACTTGCCCGAGATTCGATCGTCGGTATGCGGATACCTTGTTTAATCTCGTTACCGGCAAGTATCTTTACTCGTTCCGTAACACATCATCCCATGATCAACCCCTTGGTCACATTGTGCACATTATGATGATGTCCTACCGAGTGGGCCCAGAGATACCTCTCTGTTACACGGAGTGACAAATCCCAGTCTCGATTCGTGCCAACCCAACAGACACTTTCGGAGATACCCGTAGTGCACCTTTATAGCCACCCAGTTACGTTGTGACATTTGGTACACCCAAAGCATTCCTACGGTATCTGGGAGTTGCACAATCTCATGGTCTAAGGAAATGATACTTGACATTAGAAAAGCTTTAGCATACGAACTACACGATCTTTTTGCTAGGCTTAGGATTGGGTCTTGTCCATCACATCATTCTCCTAATGATGTGATACCGTTATCAACGACATCCAATGTCCATGGTCAGGAAACCGTAACCATCTATTGATCAACGAGCTAGTCATCTAGAGGCTTACTAGGGACTTGGTGTTGTCTATGTACCCACACATGTATCTGAGTTTCCTATCAATACAATTATAGCATGGATAATAAATGATTATCATGAACAAGGAAATATAATAATAATAACTAATTTATTATTGTCTCTAGGGCATATTTCCAACAATATATTTCAACCCATGGGGACCAAGCTCAATTGCCCACTTTGCAACCCGGCCAGTTGCCTCCCTTTTCTGAATTATATCGCCCAAGGGAGCGGAACTGACCATTGTAATGGGATGGCCTTGAAAGTATTGTTTAAGCTTTTGACTTGCCAAAAAAACTCCATATACCAGCTTCTGCCAATGCGGATATCGCTGCTTTGACTCGATGAGCACCTCACTGATATAGTAAACCGGCCGTTGAACTGGATATTCCTTGCCAGCCTCCTTGCACTCCACCACAATTGCTACACTGATAGCATGGGCATTAGCAGCCACGTACAATAACAAGGGCTCTTTGTCAACCGAAGCAGCAAGGACCGGTGGTTCAGCCAACTGTCGCTTCAAGTCTTCAAACGCCGCATTAGCCACATCACTCCAGACAAAGGTGTCTGTTTTCTTCAACATCTGGTATAGAGGAATCGCCTTCTCTCCCAAGCGGCTAATAAACCGGCTTAGGGCTGCAATTTGGCCTGCCAGACGCTGAACATCATTGATGCACGCCGGTTTAGCCAGAGATGTAATCGCTTTGATCTTCTCCGGATTAGCCTCAATGCCTCTATTGGACACCAGAAAACCCAGAAGCTTGCCTGCCGGAACACCGAAAACACACTTGTCCGGATTGAGCATCATCTTGTAAACACGCAGATTGTCAAAGGTCTCCTTGAGATCATCTATCAATGTCTCCTTCTTCCTGGACTTTACCACGATGTCATCAACATAGGCATGAACATTGCGCCCAATCTGGGTGTGAAGAAAATTTTGCACACAGCGCTGATAAGTTGCGTGGGCACTCTTGAGCCCAAAAGGCATAGAAACATAGCAGAAGGCTCCAAAGGGAGTGATGAAGGCGGTCTTCTCCTGGTCCTTAACTACCATTTTGATCTGGTGGTAACCTGAATAAGCATCCAAGAAACTCAAACGCTCACAACCCGCCGTCGCTCAATGATCTGATCAATACGTGGGAGAGCAAAAGGATCGGCCGGACAAGCCTTGTTCAAGTCTGCGTAGTCTACACACATGTGCCAAGTGCCGTTTTTCTTAAGAACAAGCACCGGATTAGCCAACCACTCAGGGTAAAATACTTCAACGATAAACCCAGCAGCCAATAGCCGGGCTACCTCCTCACCAATTGCCTTGTGTCTCTCCTCATTAAAGCGGCGAAGAAATTTCTTGACCGGTTTGAACTTGGGATCAATATTGAGAGTGTGCTCAGCGAGTTCCCTCAGTACACCTGGCATGTCAAAAGGCTTCCATGCAAAAATGTCCCGGTTCTCACGGATGAACTTGATGAGCGCGCTTTCCTATTTCGGATCCAGATTTGTGCTGATGCTAAACTGTTTAGATGAATCACCAGGAACAAAATCAACAAGTTTAGTCTCATCAGCCAGTTTGAAATGTAGGGTTGGGTCATGCTCAGTTGTGGGCTTCTTCAGAGGGGTCATGTCTGCCGGATCAACATTGTCCCTGTAATGTTTCAACTCCTCTGTAGCACAAACCGACTCAGCATGGGCCGCATCACCTTCCTCGCAATCCAAAGAGATCTTACGACTTCCGTGAACTGTGATGGTCCTCTTGTGACCCGTCATCTTAAGCTGCAAATAAATATAACAGGGCCTTGCCATGAACCTTGCGTAAGCCAGTCGTCCAAACAGTGCGTGATACGGGCTCTGGATTCTCACCACTTCAAAGGTCAAGGTTTCAGACCGAGAGTCATGCTCATCAGCAAACACAACCTCCAAAGTGATCTTGCCAACTGGATATGCTAATTTACCTGGTACCACACCATGAAAAGCAGCATTTGACGGTTTAAGACTCTTGTCTGTAAACCCCATACAACGGAAGGTCTCATAATACAGAATATTGATACTGCTCCCTCCATCCATAAGCACCTTGGTGAACTTGTAACCTCCCACCTGAGGTGCCACCACTAAGGCCCGATGACCCAGATTATCAACCCGGGGCGGATGATCCTCTCTGCTCCACACAATGGGTTGCTCGAACCACCGCAAGTAACGTCGTACTGCCGGTTCAACAGCATTAACTGCCCTCTTGTGAAGCTTCTGATCATGCTTACACAAACTAGTGGTGAATACATGATACTGCCCACCATTCAACTGCTTTGGGTGACTCTGATAACCGGACTGCTGCTGATTTCCTTGATTATTCTGTTGGCTATTACCACCTTGGTTGTTCTGGTTGCCCTGATTATTCTGAAATCCAGAGTTTGAACCGCCACCACCATGAAAACCTGGACCTGAACCGCCCGATGGACCCTGATCATACCAGAAAAGATCAGAGTTTTTGAACTCCTTCATAATGTGACAATCTTTCCAGAGATGTGTTGCAGGAACCTCCTTGGTCCCATGCTTTGGACAGGGCTGGTTCAATAAACGCTCCAAATTCATTCCGCCACCATGCTGGGGCGGTTTACCCTTACGACGCTGCACATTAGCGTTAGCCACAAAATCTGAATCTGCTTTGCGCTTACCATTATTCCCATGGCCTCCTTGGTTGTGTTGTTGTCCCTTTGCACCACCGTTCTTCTTTCCCTTCTCCGGTTTCTCCTCATCAGAATTGAGATCCTTGGTATTATCAGAATCGGCATATTTGACCAAGGCGTCCATAAGGGTGCCCATATCATTGCAATGGCACTTGAGCCTTCCCAACTTCATTTTTAGTGACTTAAACCGGCAATTGTGTTCCAGAGTGATGATTGCTTGGCCAGCATTAATCCGATCTGATGAATGCAAAACTTCTGAAACCCGGCACACCCAATGAGTTGTTGACTCGTTCTCCCCTTGAACACAGGCATCCAGATCCACAATGGACATAGGCTGTTTACACGTGTCCTTGAAATTGGCTATAAACCGGGCCTTCAGCTGGTCCCATGACTCGACGGAGTTAGCTGGTAAATTCTTCAACCATGTACGGGTTGTTCCTTCCAACATCATTGTGAAGTACTTCGCACAAGCCGCTTCATTCACGTCCAGCATCTCCATTGCCATCTCATAGCTTTCCACCCATGCCTCGGGTGGCTGATCAGCGGTATAATTAGGTACCTTACGTGGGCCCTTGAAGTCCATAGGCAGTCGCACATTACGGAGAGCCGGAATAAAACACGGCACTCCCCAAGAACTGAAAGCAAGCCCGGTGCCTCGATCCACTGATGCTGCTGGCTGAACCGGGGCGGGTTGATAACGACCCATATGTTGTGCTGCTAAAGCGGCCTCCCTTCATGCTCTGCCATTATCCACCACGTCCTGAGCATTCACCTCACCACGCGCCAGATTGGGCCCTTGAGGGACCATACGGCGCCGCGCACTGCTGGACACCTCCAGTTCATCTATATGCCTGCTATAGCTTTTGCTCAGATGTGGAGTTGAGTGAACCATGTCTCGGCTATACGAGTAAGCTTGTTGTTGTGTCATAGCCGTTTGGAGAAGATCCTTGGCTCGCCGTGTCTCGACCGCCGCTGGCGATTCACCCTCTATCGGAATAGCTGCCAACCGGGATGTTGCTGCTATAATATTGTCCAAAGGGGTAGAGAAGTGACCCGGTGGGGGTGTGGTATACCGCGGCGGATTATCCGTGCGTCGAGGTGGACCCATCACCTGAGGCTAATCCGGTGCTCCAGTCCTTGGCTCAATATTCCGGTTTAGTGCTGCCGGGTTGCTAGTTCCTACTCCTGGCATATCAAAGAGGTTCATCGCATTGTAATCCGTCGGCAAGCGAGATTGATGTCTCCTCCTGAATACTTGATTCGAAGTGTTCTGATCCATCAAAAGTCGATAATTCTCGGCTTGAATCCTCTGCGCCTGGGCATCTAAAGCAGCCCGTTCCTCAATCATCCTGATCTCTTCAGCCGCTAAATCTTCTTTGGCCTGTGTTATCTGATCCTTTAGCCTTGCAATGTCCGCATTGTGCTGATCCTGCATCACCGGAGTAACTTCCGTGGTCAACAAGGTTGCCCAGGCATCCATCAACCCAGAGAGAACTTGAGCCGGCCGGCGCATGGGGCCCCCGCCCCTGCTACCGGTCCGGACGCTGCCGCAGTAGAATTTTGCAAGGTTGGCTATGTTCCGGCCATAAAGATTCCGACTCGGTTCGGCGGTTCAGGAAATTCCAGAATACTGGTGCCACCGGAATACCCTTCGAACACACCATCATGAACTTGGTACAGGGATTCAGTTTCACTGGCGGATGATTCGCCGTCGGAATAACCGACCGTCTCACCCTCAGACACCGGTTCAGATCCGATCCCGTGGACACATCCCACGAACGCACGCTTCACGGCGGGCTGAACCCGAGTGGGGCTTGCACGCTGAGCCGTCTCGACGAGGTCGGTGCAGATGTCCGGCTCAGGGCCCGGTTTGCCGATCTTGCCAATGAAGACGTGAATTCCGCCAAAGGGGACCCGGTACCCGTACTCAATTGAGCCGGCCTCGGGGCCCCATCATGTGTTGTCGATGTAGATCTTGCCGCGACGACTCTTGGTCATCCGGCCAACCGCGTACCCTTTGAGTCCTTCAAAGTTGCCCTTCAAGAGCTCGACCATCGTGCGATAGCCCCACGGTGGGCGCCAACTGTCATGGAAATATCACGTCAGATGTCCTCGTGAAAGGACTTAGTCGTGGAGCTATCGCGACGGGTTAGCTTAAAGGGGTTAAACCAGACAAAGGACACGAGGGATTTTATACTAGTTTGGCCCCTTCGATGAAGGTAAAGGCCTACGTCTAGTTGTGATGGGATTATTGGGGTCTCGATAACCAAGGAGCTAAACACTCTATGCCTGGCTCTCGAGTTGTTGTTTCTTGTCCCTGAACCGCCGCCGGGTCGTCCCCTTATATACACGGGTGACGCTCGGCTAGTTTACAGAGTCCCGAGGCCGGCTCGTAACAGCGTCCGGCTCGGTCTCTCCTTTCCTTATCTTAGAATACAAGTTACGTGACTATGTCGGTTTACCACTATGGGCCCTATTCCGCCTTTGGGCTCCGGGCCTCTAAGCTTCATTAGTAAAGCGCCATCTTCTGGGTCTTCGTGGGCTTCAATATAGTTGAGGGTGAACCGGCCCCTCCTGGGCGGTTTACACTCAGTAGTTATATCCCCAACAGGATGGCTGGCCAGTTGTCGGGGATGCGCTCGCGAGGGAAGAGCCTGCCAGCCAGAACAGCGGCATGGCCGCGAGGCTGAGGATACGCGCTCAGGACGGCTGGCCGGAGGCCGTGGAGTCGCTCGCGGGCCGAAGAGCTCGCCAACTAGAGTGCCGCGAGGCGCAAGGTCTCTCATGTGCTAGTGGCTATGTGGCGGCGCATGATGGAGGGGTGAAGAGAGTGGGGATCGGGCTAGGGTTTACAGTGGGGGCTAGTTGGGTCTGCTGGGACTTCAAAGGTAGGGAGATTTGGTGCCGGCCCAATCGTTCGTGGCAAGAGAAGGGGACAAAGATTCCCTCCAAAGTAATCCTTAAAAAAAGATGGAGTTTCTTCATGGGAGCAATTTTCTTGGTCCATAAAATAGGTTCCACAAATGTTTGGAAGCTTTGAATTCAAACCTGTTTGAACTAGAAATGTCCAAAATTTGGGAAATGTTTAGTGGAGCTTGGTATGTGACAAAAGAACTAAGGGTTTGAGGCCAAGATTTGAGGTATATTATGAAAAGCTCTGCGTTGGCTTGTGAAAGTAGACAAGAATAGAAGTTGAAGTGAAACAAACAATTGGCAACTTGGAAGTAATTCAAAAACCAATTCACACAAACATGCATAACTTTATTAAAAATTAAAGATAGATCCTTTAAGCAAGTAATAGGTTTGGGTTGTCACACCATCAAGGGGAGGAGGTCATGGGGTAGCAGCTGCATATCAGGAGGAGAAGATAAATGAGGTGTTGTTGTTGCTCGGCTACGCAATAGTCTGTGAAGCAGATTTTTTGAACATAAACACATTGTTTTGTTGCTTTGATAATTGATTTTCGTACATGTAAACAATCCTTTAGTTGTTAGAGCTCATGCACAAGAAGAAGGTTTCACTTAGGTTCATCTTATTCTCTTAGTTGTTTCCTCCATTATATACTATTGGGAAGCCTGAATTTAATGTTCAAGGAAAAGGCAATATTGTACACATGTTTATTGGATAAACATTGACTACAAGTCAGAAGTTGTCATACGTATGCCATCAAAGATTTCATTGCATCAAGAAAATAAACATCAAATGTGCACCAGATTAGCGAGTTTCCCCACTATAGTTGACCTTTTGTGTTCTTGCACCAAATTTTTTAGCAGGATTCCGCAAAGTGGACATCACTGACACCGTCGATGGGGGCAGAAAGGAATATAAGCGGAAATACATGTTGGGGTATTGTGTTGAAATAAAGGGACAGGGACAAGTATGTATGGACAAGGACGGATAGTTGTGATATGTTTTCTTCTCCCGTTGCAATGCACGGGCATTTTTGCTAGTATTACTCATATAAATAGAACAACCATTATTCTATGATTTAAATGAATAACCGTCTCGCATCAAGCAAGATCCAGATATAATGTTCATGCTCAACGCTGGCAACAAATAACAATTATTCAGGTCTACAACTAATCCCGAAGGTAGATGTAGAGGTAGCGTGTCGACGGCGATCACATCGACCTTGGAACCATTTCCCACGCGCATTGTCACCTCATCCTTAGCCAATCTTCGTTTAATCCGTAGCCCCTGTTTTGAGTTGCAAATATGAGCAACAGAACCAGTATAAAATACCCAGACGCTACTACGAGCATTAGTAAGGTACACATCAATAACATGTATATCAAATATACCTTTCACTTTGCCATCCTTCTTATCTGCCAAATACTTGGGGCAGTTCCGCTTCCAGTGGCCAGTCCCTTTGCAGTAGAAGCACTTAGTTTCGGGCTAAGGTCCAGACTTGGGTTTCTTCTCCTGAGCAGCAACTTTCTTGCCGTTCTTCTTGAAGTTCCCCTTCTTCCCTTTGCCCTTTTTCTTAAAACTAGTGGTCTTCTTGACCATCAACACTTGATGCTCCTTCTTGATTTCTACCTCCGCAACCTTTAGCATCGCGAAGAGCTCGGGAATAGTCTTGTTCATCCCTTGCACATTATAGTTCATCATGAAGCCTTTATAGCTTGGTGGCAGTGATTGAAGAACTCTGTCAATGACACTATCATCAGGAAGATTAACTCCTAGCTGAGTCAAGTGGTTATGGTACCCATACATTCTGAGTATGTGTTCACTGACAGAACTATTCTCCTCCATTTTGCAGTTGTAGAACTTGTTGGAGACTTCATATCTCTCAACTCGGGCATTTGCTTGAAATATTAACTTCAACTCTTGGAACATCTCATATGCTCCATGACATTCAAATCGTTTTTGAAGTCCCGATTCTAAGTCGTAAAGCATGGCACACTGAACTATCGAGTAGTCATCAGCTTTGCTCTGCCAGACGTTCTTAACGTCATCAGTAGCATCAGGCCTGGCACCCAGCGGTGCTTCCAGGACATAATTCTTCTATGCAGCAATGAGGATATCGTCATGTTACGGACCCAGTCCGTGTAGTTGCTGCCATCATCTTTCAACTTAGCTTTCTCTAGGAATGCATTAAAATTCAAAGTAACGGTAGCACGGACAATTGATCTACCGTAACATAGACATGCAAATTAACTATCAGGACTAAGTTCATAATAAATTAAAGTTTAATTAATCATTAAGAACTCCCACTTAGATAGACATCCCTCTAGTCATCTAAATGATCACGTGATCCAAATCAACTAAACCATGTCCGATCATCATGTGAGATGGAGTAGTTTTCTATGCTGAACATCACTATGTTGATCCTATCTACTATATGATTCACGTTCGACCTTTCGGTCTCAGTGTTCCAAGGCCATATGTGCATATGCTAGGCTCGTCAAGTTTAACCCGAGTATTCTACGTGTGCAAAACTGGCTTGCACCCGTTGTATGTGAACATAGAGCTTATCACACCCGATCATCACGTGGTGTCTCGGCACAAAAAACTGTAGCAACGGTGCATACTCAGGGAGAACACTTATACCTTAGAATTTAGTAAGGGATCATCTTATAATGCTACCGCCGTACTAAGCAAAATAAGATGCACAAAAGATAAACATCACATGCAATCAAAATATGTGACATGATATGGCCATCATCATCTTGTGCTCATGATCTCCATCACCGAAGCATCGTCACGATCTCCATCGTCACCGGCGCGACACCTTGATCTCCATCGTAGCATCATTGTCGTCTCGCCAACTATTGTTACTACGAATATCGCTACCTCTTAGTGATAAAGTGAAACAATTACATGGCGATTGCATTGCATACAATAAAGCAACAACCATATGGCTCCTGCCAGTTGCCGATAACTTTGTTACAAAACATGATCATCTCATACAACAATGTATATCACATCATGTCTTGACCATATCACATCACAGCAAGCCCTGCAAAAACAAGTTAGACGTCCTCTACTTTGTTGTTGCAAATTTTACGTGGTTGCTACGGGCTTCTAGCAAGAGTCGTTCTTACCTACGCATCAAAACCACAACGATTTTTCGTCACGTGTGCTATTTTAACCTTCAACAAGATGGCCATAGTCAAACTCGATTCAACTAAACTTGGAGAAACAGACACCCGCCAGCCATCCTATGTGCAAAAGAACGTCGGTAGAACCAGTCTTATGAACGCGGTCATGTAATGTCGGTCTGGGCCGCTTCATCCAACAATATCGCCAAATCAAAGTAAGACGTTGGTGGTAAGCAGTATGACTATTATCGCCCACAACTCTTTATGTTCTACTCGTGCATATATCATCTACGCATAGACCTGGCTCTGATACCACCATTGGGGAACATGGTAATTTCAAAAAAAAATCCTACAATCACGCAAGATCTATCTAGGTGATTCATAGCAACGAGAGGGGAGAGTGTGTCCACGTACCCTTGTAGACCGAAAGCGGAAGCGTTTCAATAACGCGCTTGATGTAGTCAAACTTCTTCACGATCCAACCGATCAAGTACGTATGACACCTCCACGTTCAGCACACGTTTAGCTCGATGACGTCCCTCGTGCTCTTGATCTAGTTGGGGACGAGTGTGATTTCCGTCAGCACGACACCATGGCGATGGTGATGATGATGTTACCGGCGCAGGGCTTCGCCTAAGCACTACGATGGTATGATCGAGGTGTGTAACTGTGGAGGGGGGCACCACACACGGTTGCGAGAGAAACTTGTGTGTTCTAGGGTGCCCTTGCCCTCGTATATAAACGGGGCAAGGGGGAGGCCTGTCGGGCCCTGTAGGCACGCCTGGGAGAGAGGAGTCCTACTAGGACTCCAAGTCCTAGTAGGAGTCCACCTCTCGGGAGAGGGAGAAGGAAGAAGAGGGAGAGGGAGTAGGAAAGGGGGGCGCCGCCCCCCTTCCCTAGTCCAATTTGGACCCAAGGGAAAGGGGGCGCGCGGCCTGCCCTGGCCACCCCTCTCTCTCTCTCCACTAAGGCCCAATGTGCCCATTAGTTCCCCGGGGGGTTCCAGTAACCCCTCCGGCACTCTGTTTTTATCCGGAACTTTCCGAAACACTTCTGGTGTCCGAATATAGTCGTCTAATATATCAATCTTTATGTCTCGACCATTTCGAGACTCCTCGTCATGTTCGTGATCTCATCCGGGACTCCAACAAACTTCAGTCATCAAAACACATAACTCATAATATATATGATTATCGAACATTAAGCGTGCGGACCCTACGGGTTCGAGAACTATGTAGACATGTCCGAGACACATCTCTGGTAAATAACCAATAGTGGAACCTGGATGCTCATATTGGCTCCTACATCTTCTACGAAGATCTTTATCGGTCAAATAGCATAACAACATACGTTGCTCCCTTTGTCATCGGTATGTTACTTGCACGAGATTCGATCATCGGTATCATCATACCTAGTTCAATCTCGTTACCGACAAGTCTATTTACTCATTCCGTAATACTTCATACCGCAACTAACTCATTAGTCACATTGCTTGCAAGGCTTATAGTGATGAGTATTACCAAGAGGGCCCAGAGATACCTCTTCGAAACATGGAGTGAAAAATCCTAATCACGATCTATGCCAACCCAACAAACACCTTCGGAGACACCTGTAGAGCACATTTATAATCACCCTTTTACGTTGTGATGTTTGGTAGCACACAAAGTGTTCCTCTGGTATTCGGGAGTTGCATAATCTCATAGTCTGAGGAACATGTATAAGTTATAAAGAAAGCAGTACCAATGAAACTGTAACGATCATAATGCTAAGCTAACGGATGGGTCATGTCCATCACATCATTCTCCTAATGATGTGATCCCGTTCATCAAATGACAACACATGTCTATGGATAGGAAACATAATCATCTTTGATCAATGAGCTAGTCTAGTAGAGGCATGCTAGGGACACTATGTTTTGCCTATGTATTCACACATATACTAACTTTCTGGTTAATACAATTCTAGCATGAATAATAAACATTTATCATGAAATAAGGAAATAAATAATAACTTTATTATTGCCTCTAGGGCATATTTCCTTCAGTAGAATCTAATTTTGTTTGCCATGCAATGTTGTACAGCTATCATATGTCTCCTGCCATTTATTTTTCAGCCACCTGCTATCTGCTACTTTTACAGTGCACTAGTTCTGCACACACTTCACGCATACTCTCGCTATTATTTTATTGCATGGGTATTTCATCCTCTACCAAACTGTTGGCAGAAACACAAAAGAAAAGAGAGAAGGCGATCCAGCTTTGTACGCGGATAAGCAACACACGTTTCAGCACTTTAAAGGGTGTAGTGTCACCAGATGGAGATGGTAAACGCAGCTCTGAAGTTGATGATCTCGCTTGCCATGAACCACCATCCCGGGTGCTTGCTTTAACTTCACGGTGTCATATGTGGTTGCATGTTGCATATGGTGTCTAGCTTGTATTGCTTCCAATTTGGTTAAATTGCATATGCTTAGCTTACACATTATACCTTTGAATATGACATGCCTTCCTGTTCTTGGTACATACTAGTACATCTGTCTATTAACCATGTTCTTACATCAAACTAATGTTCTTGTGTATCCCACATCAATCACTTATGATGAGACAGTCACCCCAGTTGGTTACTGCGAGAAAAGATGCTCTTTTAAAGAATGTAGTGTCAGCCTCCCCACATGATTCTCAAGAAATAGCAAGGCTAGATGAAGATAGTGAACGTAGCTCTATAGTTGATGACCGCATTTCCCCTACACCACCATCGCAGTGCTTGCTCTAACTTGGCAGCGTGATATATGGTTGCATGTTGCATATGGTGTCTAGATTGTAATTCTTCTAATCTGGTTAAATTGCATGTGCTATTCTGCTTAGTTTATACATTATACCTGTTAATGTGACATGCCTTCCTATTTTTAGTACATAGTACATCTGTCTATGAAGCATGTCCTTACATAAAACTAGTGTTTTTTATGTCCCGCATCAATCAATATGACGAGACACCTTTAGTAAATGCAGTGTGATATTGATTGCATCTTTCATATGATTTATAGCATGTGCTGCTTTTAATTTGTTGAAACACCATTTATGATGGGACACTTTTAACTTGGCATAGTCATATTGGTTGCATCTTTCATGTGGTGTCTAGCTTGCATTGCTTCTTATTTGTTGAAATGGCTTCTGCTTAGTTTACAGAAATAGTTGTGAATATGCCATGTCGTCCTGTTTTTCGTACATATTCCATCCTGGTATCATGTGTTTTCCTTACATCAAAGTAGTGATTGTAAATATCATGCATGAATGAGTTGTGAAGAGTGAATTTTATTTCTTTTTCTTGTCGGTTTTACTTGACAATTCAAAATCATTAAAGTGGAAGGAAATTAGCAAGGCAGTGGATAAAGGTGCTCCTTCCAAACGGAAACGGAAGCGATCGAATAATGCAGCTTCTGCTGGTACTGATGGTGCAATAGAAGGTCAAAATCCAGCAGAAATTTGTACAAACGTGGTATCCCATGCTACACGAGCTGCAAAACAAGCCAAACATAAACAAATAGCTGCCACCAAATAAGCAGAGACATCCCTAGTTGTTGCAACACCTTCCACAATACCACTAGTTGCATGAGTTACTCGTTCGTTAACTGAGCTAGCAACACGTTCCCAAGCTCCCTTGCCACCTGACATTACTTCCCAGGCACTCTTGACATAAGACAAGTTGGCAAGATCAGATGAACCTTGTGAGCTTCAACAGCTAGAAGGTAGTTGCTGGAGTCAAGTTACAATTGCATGCTTCTTTATATGCAGTCTCACAGTTTGATGTACACTAACACTTCCTATGTTCGTTGTTGTACTAGCACCTAGGTGCAAGAGGAAACAAACATCAAGGATAATGCTCGATAGGTTAACTAAATCTAGAGGAGGAAGAATGTAGATTCGTTTTGAGGCAGTTTTCAAAAGGCCACGTGATGCTACAGAGTCAGCCAAGTTAGTATCAGAGGCAGCGGTTGCCATTAGGTGTCATGCACGTATCCTCCCAACATGGATTCAGTACAGGAATGACAAAGACAAAACCTAGTTCAACACCTTCCTCGACCATTTATTTGTAAGTGTGGTTATGTATGTAAACCAGTAATATCGTCTTGCTCTGTCACATACTTTCTAGGTTGTTGATAATGAGACTCCCATAATTTTCAACAGATGAGGTTCAAGTTGGATAACCAAGATGATGCAACCAGACAAGCTTGCACCCATGTTTTCAAGTCTGCTCTGCGACAGTATCGGTATAACTTGAGGAAAACTCACTTTGAAGGCAAGGCTAACAATGAACTTGCCCAAACATCTCTAGTGGAAAATATATCGGATTAAGACTCGAGAGGCCTCATTAAACACTGGTCTGATCCAAAGTATCAAGTACGTTATATGTATGTGATCAAATCACATGTTAAACTCCTATTTACGCATGTGCCTCACAAATCTATCTCCTTCTAGGTGAATTGTTCAAAGAACAAGGCCAACTGTACGAAAGTGAAATTCCAACAGACGACAGGATTTCGTAGCTATATTGCACACTGCGAGGCTCTTGTAATTAGTTGTTGTTTCACTCTTTTTGTTGTGCCATATTATCATATCTATATTGACTTGTTCCAAATGCATAGGAAAGCCCGCAAGGACCAAAAAGTACCTGAACGAAATGTTGTGGATATCTTCAAGGACTGTCACACCAGCAAGACGAAGGGCATGACTACACCAGTCAAAGCCGCTGTTGTAAGTCCTTAATCCTCATGCCTTTTAACTACTACTTACTCTGACTCATGCATTGAACTACATTGTTTGCAGCCAATGTTTATTACTCTTTTCAATTTTATACACAATTGTCTTAGCGTATCATTGCACCTTACAAGATTTAAAAGAGAGGAGTGATGTTCCTTTGATCTTGATCTGTAATCTAGTTCCGTGCTGGACTTGCCCACACAATGTTTCAATTGCTTGTTTTCCTGTTCTTAGTTGTTTTGTGATATGAATGATGTCATACTATGCTTACCCTATTATAAACTTTGTCTCTTTATCCTTAGTTGTCAACCCAATGTGAAGAAATACACAATACATTAGCCATGGTACATGGTCATATGTTTGGAACCTGGTTTTATTATATACTTTGTATTAAAATACAACTAATATTTTACATGGGTTCACCAGAATAAGTTTTGTATATAGACCAAAGCTATTTTGTTTGGTTTTGCTGCCTCCTTAATATCTTTTGTTCTGGTACTACTAATGTAAAAACTCAACTTTTCAGCAAGCTATGGGAAAAAATGGTGGAACCGCCACCTTCTGAAGGTGACGAGGCAACTATAACCGCAATGTCACCTCTTGCTGCAGTGGGTTAGTACCTGTCCACTAACAGTGCCAAAATCACGTTCCTGCGTA
The DNA here is from genome assembly GCF_002162155.2 of Triticum dicoccoides. NCBI lineage: Eukaryota > Viridiplantae > Streptophyta > Magnoliopsida > Poales > Poaceae > Triticum > Triticum dicoccoides. The sequence goes on from NC_041381.1 coordinate 467,655,611, forward strand.
AAACGGGGTTTGTTGTTAAGGCAAACTCGTCCAAACTGCCTCATGATCAAGATATGCAAGCTCAAAACAATGGTATATCTGCGCTCCAGACACAAGTCCATTCCCTAACAGAGACCCTTTGTGAAACAAGGACAACCATTGTTTGATGTCGTCAAGATATGCATGGTTTTCAAACCAGACTATCAAACATTTGCTATGTTGTTCACGAGCCTAGGAGAAATGAAGGCGAAGGTTATGGTGCTCCATTGGACAGTACAACATGAAAACATATCAGTCAGGTCAAATGAACTGAGCTTCTGAACTTCTGGTGGTGCATTTCTCTGCTAGACTGTTAAATTTTATGCCAACCTTCCTTTTGTTTTATGGTTCTAATTTGTTTTGTTGCGATACAAAATTTGTTCTTAACGTGCAGCCATCAGCTGAATAAAACAGCAAGCCATTTTTGTATAGTGTAGGGTGTTCCCTATATTTGCACCGGTGGCGAACTTCGATGCCCAGTGGATGTAATCTGTGCAATCGCCTTAATAGCCCGGTGTTAGTTTCAAGATTATTTATTTCCTAGTCTTCTTTTTCCCTGGTTTGCTAGTGGCCGCAACAACCATGGGCCATATACGGACCGTGGTAACCTTGAGCCTGCTACAGGCCGTAGGATCCATGGGCCTCCTACGGGCCGTTGGATAAATGGGACTCCAACGGGCCATAGAATCGGTGGGCCTCGGGCCGTCGGATAAATGGGTCCACATGGGCCATAAACAGGCGTAATTGGTAACGGGCCAGCACGGTAATGGGCCATTAACAGGCCAGAAGACAGCAAAGACTTAATTGTGTCACAGGCAAAACGGGTCATTAATGGGCCAGAGTATAGGACGGGCTGGAAACAGCGCAACGAGTTAACAAGCCACAAATGGGACGATTCTAACCACGGGCCATATTTGGCCCATTAGGGGAACATGACAGTAAAGGGCCGAAAATAGTCAAGGGCCGGAAAGGAGCCCAAGAACGTATGGGCCATCAATAGGCCGAAAGCTAACACGGGCTGGAAACGGCGATCATGGGCCATTAATGGGTACAAAGAAATTTACTATTCATTATGGGCCAGAGTCACCGTGGGCCACTAAAGGGCCTAAAGATACGGAAGGCCTCATATGGGCCGAAAGACGCCATGGGCCATACATTGTCTAAAAGTGAAACAGGCTGGTGTTAAATTCAACGGCCCACATGACGTTGTTGGGCCGATTTCGGGAAGGCCCTAACGGGTCGTGAGTTACCGGGCCGTAAAATGGGCTATATGCAAACAGACCGTTAACATTTTTCATGGGCCGGGCCGCTAACTTTTGACCAAGTCAAACGGGTCGGCCTTTGTAAGCTAAATGGGCCAGTGTTGGGCTTTCGCACGTGATGACATATCATAGGCGCCTATCTTACCCAATAACAAGCTGACACATGTTTCCTTCGGCCAATGAGAATTTTACACGTGGAAAATCACCATTGGTTCGGGCTGTTAACACGTTATCGGATCAAAAATTGGACCCGATAGCTTAAGGGAGACCCGTTACGGTGGATGCCACGTGTCGGTCACCCTTGATGAAAGCACTTCTATGACACGCGATTTATCATCATGGAAGTGGACACTTCCATGATGGTAATGTGATGTAGGGTAGAATCCTAGATGCCCGATCTTTCACATTTGGAGGGAATCCTACCAAGAACACGAGGGGGAAACGAAGGGAAAACGAGGGGAAACACAAGAGAAATCACTCAACCAACGAGAGATGGTCACACCTATGCTAGATCCTCAAAACACAAAGAGATACACGATCTGAATCCAACAAGGGACGATACATAGGGTAACTGGTTCTTCTCCGTGAGGAGGTCTTGAGTTCTTCCCGTTAGGGGACTTGAATCCAAGTGGATCTTCTCCAAAGAGGCACAGTCTCTCTCGGAGGAGCAGATACGGATGGATGAGCGAGGCTCTATCTCACATATGAGCTATCACAACGCTAACTCTAGAAAGAGGGTGGAGGAGGTCTATTTATAGTCTAAGTGGACGAAAGGTAAGTGGCCTCGACCCAACACACGGGCGGTCACACAGGCGTCGGACGTCTGACGGTCACCAGTCGTCCGAAGGCTCGCGAGGGTTCGGACATCCGGTGACGGTCAGGCGTCTGATGTTTCGGCTCTGGTCAGGACTTGTCGGTCGTCCGGTCGGGGTCGGTTGTCCGGTCGTTCGGTCATCCGGAAGTCTCCTTTCTTCTGATGTTTTGGCTCGGGTGTGGTGGTGTCGGTCGTCCAGAGGGGCTCGGTCGTCCGGGCGCTGGGAGGTGTCGGACGTCCGGCCGGTGTCGGTCGTCCGGCCGCTGTAGCGTGCAAAGGCTGGGACTTGGCTGGTCGGTTGGAGGCTCCATGCCTCAGTTGTCCGAGAGGCATTGGTCGTCTAATGACTGGGAGTTTCGAGCGGTCCTTCTTCTTGTCCATTAAACTTGGTGTCCTCGTCGTCTTGTCCATGGGGTGCAGCTGGTCTGTGGCTTCCCTCCAAATACCTGATCATACATAGGGTCTCCGCATAAGGTAGTAGCCATGTCTCATAGGTAGAATGTGGGAGTTCGAAGAGGAGCGATTTCACCTTATCTTCGATAGCCTTTGATCGAGCTCTTGTCATTAGTCCAAGTGGTGTCGTAGGAGATGTAGATACGTCCATGGGGATGATCGTGGGATGCTCCGCATCATCTCACCCCCCACCTGTGGGAAGGATCTGACCTCGGATCTAAAGCTTCATCACCATGGTATGGAGAGAGGTCTTTGACATTGAAGATGTCGCTCACGTTGTACTTGTCATGTGGGAGGTCGATCTTGTAAGCATTATTGTTGTAGCGTGCTAGCACCTTGAAGGGTCCATCGGCTCGGGGTACAAGTTTGGACTTGCGTTCATTGGGGAAGCGATCCTTGCGAAGGTGTAGCCACACAAGATCTCTGACGCTGAATATCATGGGTTGCTTGTTGATGTTGAGCTTGGTCGCGAGTCATTGTACTTGGCGCTCGATGGTAATCCTTGTATCTTCATGCATCTTCTTGAGGTAGCTTTCTCATGCACTCGCATCCATGTTAGTGAGCTCTTGTAGTGGAAGAGGTAGAATGTCCAATGGGGACAACGGATTGAAGCCGTAGACAACCTCGAAGGGGGACTTGTCGGTAGTCAAATGTCTTGCGCGGTTGTAGGCGTACTCGGCGATGGGTAGGCACTCCTCCCACTCCTTGATGTTCCTCTTGATCAACACGCGAAGTAGAGTGGATAGTGTGCGGTTCGTCACCTCCATTTGGCCATCGGTTTGAGGATGGTATGCCGAAGAGAACAAGAGCTTGATTCCGAGCTTGGCGCATAGAGTCTTCCAAAAGTAACGCAAGAACTTGACGTCGCAGTCCAAGACAATTGTCTTTAGCACTCCATGGAGGCACAAGATTTCCCTACAAAAAAGATTTGCAATATGTGAAGCATCATCTATCTTGTTGCATGGAATAAAATGAGCCATCTTGGAGAATCGGTCCACAACAACAAACACAGAATCCTTTCCATTTTGAGTTCTAGGCAAACCAAGTACAAAGTCCATGCTAATGTCTTCCCAAGGTTGGTAAGGAATAGGAAGGGGCATGTAAAGACCATGGTATTGACCTTTTGACTTAGCTTTGCGACATGTAGAGCATCGGTTGGTGAAGCGTGATACGTCGCGGAACATCTTGGGCCAAAAATAGTTCTTGGAGAGCGTAGTGAATGTCTTGTCGCGTCCAAAGTGTACCATGAGTCCGCCTCCATGAGCCTCTTGCAAAAGGAGCAAATGAAGAGAAGACTCGGGGATGCAAAGTTTGTTAGCTCTCATAAGATACTCATCCTTGATGTGATAGTGTTCCCAAGTTGTATGTGTCAAACATTTGGCATAAGGAATAGCAAAAGTAGGATCATGCGCATACAAGTCTTTTATGTGCTCAAAGCCAATGACATTTAATTCAAGTTTAGTGACAAGCGTGCATATGCGGGAAAGAGCATCCGCCACTACATTTTCCTTACCCTTGATGTACTTGATGACATAAGGAAATGACTCAATGAATTCACTCCATTTAGCGTGACACTTGTTCAACTTAGTTTGTCCTTTTAAGTACTTAAGAGTTTCATCATCGGTATGGATGATAAATTCATGAGGGCGAAGATAATGTTCCCATTCATGCAAAACTCGCACTAAAGCATATAGCTCTTTGTCATAGATGGGGTAATTGAGTTGCGCTCTGGATAGTTTCTCACTATGTTATGGGGCGCTTCTCTTGCGTTAACACACCTCGTATGCCATTACCACTAGCATCACAATGAATCTCAAAGGGTTTGTCAAAGTTGGGTAATGCAAGCACGGGAGCATGAGTAAGTAAATTTTTAAGCTCATTAAATGCAGTATCTTGGGATGGTCCCCAAACAAATGGCGCATTTTTCTTACTAAAAGAATGTAAAGGTGAAGCAATGGTGCTAAAATCCTTCACAAATCGACGATAGAAACCGGCTAAACCAAGAAAACTACGCACTTGTTGCAAGTTAGTTGGTTGGGGCCAAGTTTTAATAGCATTGATCTTAGATTCATCTACATGAACACCCTTGGAAGACACAACAAAACCCAAGAAAACAAGCTTATCAACACCAAAAAGGCATTTGTCCATATTAGTGTAAAGGCGCTCTTTCCTAAGGGTTTGCAACACGGTTCTAAGATGGGTGACATGATCTTTGAGAGATTTGCTAAAGACAAGAATATCATCAAAATAGACCACAACAAATACACCAATATAGGGACGAAGAACAAAGTGCATGACTTGCATGAAAGTACCGGGTGCTTCGGATAAACCCATTGGCATAACTAGCCATTCATATAGGCCAAATTTGGTCTTAAATGCGGTTTTCCATTCATCACCTTCTTGCATGTGTATTTGGTAGTAGCCACTCTTAAGATCAATCTTAGAGAAAATGGCAGCTCCGCTAAGCTCATCAAGCATATCATCTAAGCATGGAATAGGATAACCATATCCAATGGTGATAGCATTGATGGGATGACAATCGGAAACCATGTGATAATTACCGTCTTTCTTTGGAACAAGTATGACCGGAACGGCACAAGGGCTCAAGCTTTCACGTACTTGACCGTTCTTGATGAGTTGTTGTACTTGCCATTGGATCTCCTTAGTTTCCTCGGGGCTGACGCGGTAGGGAGCCTTGTTAGGTAGAGGTGCTCCGGGGATGATGTCTATTCGGTGCTCAATGCCTCGTAGTGGAGGTAGACCCGGAGGTAGCTCACCGGGGAAAACATCTTGGAATTCCTACAAAAGAGAAGACAACACTAAAGGTAGATTGTGAGAGATGTTAGTTTGTGGTGCCTCATCTTTGCACACAAGGACATAGTGCATAACACTTCATGGGTTACACACTTCTCTCATCTCACTTTTGGTGGCAAATAGTACTAAGTTTTTCTTGTCGCTCATCATGGAGGCACTCGATTTTGGCCTGTGGCGCTCACTCTCTTTTGGGTAGGTCACTCTCTCACTCTTTTCTCCATGATGGGTGGCTTGCTTGTCGGTGATCACTTGACTTGGAGACATAGGTCATAGCGCATACTCCTTTCCTTTCATCTTGAAGCTATAGTGGTTGGTAAGCACGTTGTGGATGACGTCGCGGTCAAATTGCCATGGTCGACCAAGAAAGAGGTGGCAAACAGACATCGGGACGACATCACACTCCAAAGTGTCTTCATGTGCTTAGAATTTGAAGGAGACGTTGACCGTATGCTCAACTTGGATAGTGCCGGAATCGCTTAGCCATTGAACCTTGTAGGGGTGCGGGGGCTTCATCTTGAACAATTGAAGCTTGGAGCATAGTTCTTCACTTGCCAAGTTGTGACAACTACCTCCATCGATGATGACCTTGACGGACCTCCCATTGATGTCGGCCTTGGTGTGGAAGATATGGCATCTTTGGTCTTCGTCTTGTTGATGTTGAAGAGTCAAGACTTTGGAGACAACGAGAGCAGGGCTTGAATCCTCATCACAAAATACTTGATCATCTTCATCTTCGTTCATGCGCCAGTGCATGGCCACTTGCTCAAGGGCTTCCATCTCCTCTTCACTCATGGAGTCATAGGTTCTGTCGTCGTTGAGGATCATGGTGCGCTTGTTGGTACACTCAAAGGACTTGTGGCCTCGGCTGCCGCAAGTGAAACACTTGATAGAACTTGTCTTGACAGTCTCATCGGTTGGAGTAGATGATGAAGCTCGTTGCTTGAAGTTGCTTGTAGTAGGAGGACGACTTGAAGTTGTCGAAGTTTTCTTTTAACTCGACTTGTCGCTGTTGTTTGTAGATGGCTTGGTTGAGGTAGAAGGTGTTGGGGTCATTGAAGCTTGGGTGTTGGAGAAGTCGTAGCTCTTGGACGAGTACTTGGCGTACTTGAAGTCACCTTGTACTTGACGTTCCGCTTTGGTAGCTTGATGCACGAGCTCAACGAGGTTGGAGTAGGGTTGAAGTCGGCAATCTTCTTGATTTGATGATTGAGGCCATTCAAGAAACGGGCCATAGTTTGCTCATCATCTTCCGTGACATTGGCTCTTATCATGGCAATCTCCATTTCCTTGTGTATTCTTTAACGCTCTTTGTTCCTTGCTTGAGGAGTTGGAGTTTCTTGAAGAGGTCGCGGTTGTAGTAGGTTGGCACAGAGCATGCGCGCATGACATCTTTCATTTCCTGCCATGTGGTGATTGGTGGTTCACCTCTAGCTTCTTTGTTCCTTGCTTGAGGAGTTGGAGTTTCTTGAAGAGGTCGCGGTTGTAGTAGGTTGGCACAGAGCATGCACGCATGACATCTTTCATTTCCTCCCATGTGGTGATTGGTGGTTCACCTCTAGCTTCTCGGTGTTCAAGGACTTGTTCCCATCATATGAGCACATAGTCTTGGAACTCAAGGGATTCCATAGCGATCTTCTTCTCTTCCTCATAGTTGTGCAAACAAAAGATTTTGTCGATGTTCAATGCCCATGAAAGGTACTCTTCGGGATCATTGCTTCCATGGAACTTGGGCATGGTGAACTTTAGCTTGCCATAGCGTTGCTCTTCATTGTGTTGGGGTCGAGGGTGATGATGACGCCCTTGACGTGGAGGATTATCAACCTCATGTTGCTCTTGGCGTGGAGGATTTCCATTTTCGTCTTGCCCTTGATGAACTTGAGGTTGTGGAGGAGCTTGTCGAGCTTGTGGAGGAGCTTGAGGAACTTGACGATGCACTCTTGCTTGGTAGTTTCGCTCTTGAATTTCTTCGTGAAGTGCTTCCTCTTGATTGCGCCTATCTCGGTTGCGGTTGGCAATGGCTCGAGTTGAATCTCGGAGGACACGTTGTGCTTCAAGTGCTTGAGCTTCACGTAGTCGTTGTTCTTGACGTTGAGCCTCAGCGTCTTGTTCGTCTTGATGTTGTCGCGCTCAATCTTCCTCTTGGAGACGTTGACGATGACGATGTGCCTGCTCCTCGAATTGCTCTTGTGGATGATTGCCATGTAGAGGATTGCGAGCTTCTTGACGGTCTTGGCGCGCGACTCGACATAGAGTGTTTGATGTCGGTTTACTTGAGTCGGAGGAGGTATCATCGGTGTGTTGAATCGAACGCCTCCATCGTGAGTAGGAAGAAGTGGTAGAATGGCGGTTCACCAACAAGGCACGGATCTCGTCCATTCTTGCATCGTTCTCTTGTTTGTGAGCATCGAGCTTGTTGTTGAAGTAGTCTCTTGTTCGTTGCTCGAGGAGTCGCAAGTCGGTGGCGAGATTGTCGATGCGGTCGCTTATTGCTTGTTGCTCTTGATGTAAAGCTTGTTGTGCACCGAAGAGGTGGCTTTTGGTGATGTAGGATGACATGTCGTCGTCTTGCTCGATGAAGAGTGGGTTGGTAGAAGAACTTGGCCTATCCATCATTCCAAGCAAATATGTGAGTGGGAGAAAGAGAAGAACTTATACCAAATGTACCTTAACCGATGTTGAAGATGGATCAATGATCACTCAAATGTGGAACAAGGAAATAGCACAATTGGTACCAATTCTTGTCGGTTCTCACACCTACACAAGTAAAAGCTTATGGTGGAGCTTGGTTAGGATGGTGGCATAAAAATTGATGCAATTGTTAGTGAGCCTCAATAATGTTGGAGAAGATTCACAAATTTGCAAATGCAACAAGTAGACCAATAGCAAGATATGGTACACAGAAACACACACGCAAATAGATAAGTAGGGTCGTGCAACCAAGGAATGAGCCAAAATGTGGAAACCATGAAAATGCTCTTGTTGCACAACACTAGAGAGACGCTAGCACGATTGCACAATAGGCAGATACGAAACTTGTGCACAACCTACTAAGCAAAAATGCAACGACTTCTATCCCAAGTATGCTATATGTATGGTATTCCGGTGGTATGATCCAAGATGATCGTATATGACAATCTTAATGTAGTATAATGCTATGGTTCTTGCTTATAAGCTCTTTGCTTATCTTTCCTTCTTGCTTAAAAGCTTGTTTGGCCCTTTCACTTTTGAGCTCTTTTCTCATGCAAAACTTCACGAACCAAGATAGCAATCGCGTATGCGATGACAACTTTGTGACACAAAAGATGATACCAAGATATGCACCACTATGGTATGGTATGTATGCTATGGAGAGTATGATCACTAATGTGCACAAGTCACGTTGTCGGCAATACTCAAAGGCTAGTCTCGATGGGTAAGCAACGCAAAAGTAAGGCTATGTGGTTATCAATGCAATGGAAAGGAATGTACCATGAAATCGTTTTTGCTTACGATCGAGGTGTCAAAATTGTGTAGGGTCGACGTTGATGATGAATATGAGCGGCGGTGTTGTCGTTGTTGAACCATCCCTAAGTAGCCGAAACACGTTAGGAAACGAAAACCGCAACTCAAAACTCAAAGACCAAAATGTGTGAAAATTTGTTGGAGGGCGAAACAGGTGAGCGATGGTGGTTGCGGAAAGCGGTGGTGGCACAAGTGCATATGCGGAAGTGGCGGTGGAACGTTGGGGGAAAACCGAACTGAAAATATTTAGTTTCGTCATGGATGGTCGGACGACTGATGGTAGTCGGACGTGTTGGGGAACGTAGTAATTTCAAAAATTTCCTACGCACACGCAAGATCATGGTGATGCATAGCAACGAGAGGGGAGAGTGTGTCCACGTACCCTCGTAGACCGAAAGCGGAAGCGTTATGACAACGCGGTTGATGTAGTCGTACGTCTTCATGATCCGACCGATCCAAGCACCGAACGTACGGCACCTCCGAGTTCTAGCACACGTTCAGCTCGATGACGTCCCTCGAACTCCGATCTAGCCTAGTGTCGAGGGAGAGTTCCGTCAGCACGACGGCATGGTGACGATCTTGATGTTCTTCCGTCGCAGGGCTTCGCCTAAGCACCGCTACGATATTATCGAGGTGGACTATGGTGGAGGGGGGCACCGCACACGGCTAAGAGATCCAAGGGGTCAATTATTGTTGTTCTGGGGTGCCCCCCTGCCCCCGTATATAAAGGAGCAAGGGGGAGGGGGCGGCCGGCCTAGGAGGGGGCGCGCCAAGGGGAGTCCTACTCCCACCGGGAGTAGGACTCCCTCCTTCCTTGTTGGAGTAGGAGAGGGGGAAAGAGGGGGAGAGGAAGAAGGAAAAGGGGGCTGCGCCCCTTGTCCAATTCGGACCAGAGGGGGGCGCAGGCCTCCTTCCTTTTGGCCTCTCTCCTCTATTCCCGTATGGCCCAATAAGGCCCATATACTCCCCGGCGAATTCCCGTAACTCTCCAGTACTCCGAAAAATACCCGAATCACTTGGAACCTTTCCGAACTCCGAATATAGTAGTCCCATATATCGATATTTACATCTCGACCATTTCGAGACTCCTCGTCAAGTCCCCGATCTCATCCAGGACTCCGAACTCCTTCGGTACATCAAAACTCATAAACTCATAATATAACTGTCATCGAAACCTTAAGCGTGCGGATCCTACGGGTTCGAGAATAATGTAGACATGACCTAGAACTGTTTCCGGTCAAAAACCAATAGCGGAACCTGGATGCTCATATTGGCTCCTACATATTCTACGAAGATCTTTATCGGTCAAACCGCATAACAACATACGTTGTTCCATTTGTCATCGGTATGTTACTTGCCCGAGATTCGATCGTCGGTATCTCAATACCTAGTTCAATCTCGTTACCGGCAAGTCTCTTTACTCGTTCCGTAATACATCATCTCGCAACTAACTCATTAGTCACATTGCTTGCAAGGCTTATAGTGATGTGCATTACCGAGAGGGCCCAGAGATACCTCTCCGACAATCGGAGTGACAAATCCTAATCTCGAAATACGCCAACCCAACATGTACCTTCGGAGACACCTGTAGAGCTCCTTTATAATCACCCAGTTATGTTGCGACGTTTGGTAGCACACAAAGTGTTCCTCCGGTAAACGGGAGTTGCATAATCTCATAGTCATAGGAACATGTATAAGTCATGAAGAAAGCAATAGCAACATACTAAACGATCAAGTGCTAAGCTAACGGAATGGGTCAAGTCAATCACATCATTCTCCCAATGATGTGATCCCGTTAATCAAATGACAACTCTTTTGTCCATGGCTAGGAAACATAACCATCTTTGATAAACGAGCTAGTCAAGTAGAGGCATACTAGTGACACTATGTTTGTCTATGTATTCACACATGTATTATGTTTCCGGTTAATACAATTCTAGCATGAATAACAAACATTTATCATGAAATAAGGAAATAAATAATAACTTTATTATTGCCTCTAGGGCATATTTCCTTCAGTCTCCCACTTGCACTAGAGTCAATAATCTAGTTCACATCATTATGTGATTCAACACCAATATTCACATATGTATGCGATTAACACCCATGGTTCACATCGTCATGTGACCAACACCCAAAGGGTTTACTAGAGTCAATAATCTAGTTCACATCGCTATGTGATTAACACCCAAAGAGTACTAAGGTATGATCATGTTTTGCTCGTGAGAGAAGTTTAGTCAACGGGTCTGTCACATTCAGAGCCGTATGTATTTTGCAAATATTCTATGCCTACAATGCTCTGCATAGAGCTACTTTAGCTTATTGCTCCCACTTTCAATATGTATCCAGATTGAGACTTAGAGTCATCTGGATTAGTGTAAAAGTTTGCATCGATGTAACTCTTTACGACGAACTCTTTTATTACCTCCATAATCGAGAAACATCTCCTTAGTCCTCATAAGGATATTCTTGACCATTGTCCAGTGATCTACTATTAGATCAAAATTGTATTCCTTTACCAAACACAGAGCAAGGTATACAATAGGTCTGGTACACAACATATCATACTTTATAGAACCTATGACTCAGGCATAGGGAATGACTTTTCATTCTCTTTCTATTTTCTGCCATGGTCGGGTCTTGAGTCTTACTCAACTTCACATCTTGCAACACACGCAAGAACTCCTTCTTTGACTGTTCCATTTTGAACTATTTCAAAAAATTTATCAAGGTATGTACTCATTGAAAAATCTTATCAAGCGTCTTGATCTATCTATATAGATCTTGATGCTCAATGTGTAAGCAGCTTCAACGAGGTCTTACTTTGAAAAACTCTTATTCAAGTATCCTTTCATGCTATCCAGAATTTCTATATCATTTCCAATCAACAATATGTCATCCACATATAATATTAGAAATGCTACAGAGCTTCCACTCACTTTCTTGTAAATACACGCTTCTCAAAAAGTCTGTATAAAACCATATGCTTTGATCAACTCATCAAAGCATATATTCCAACTCCGAGATGCTTGCACCAGTCCATGGATGGATCGCTGGAGCTTGCACATTTTGTTAGCACCTTTAGGATTAACAAAACCTTCTGGTTGCATCATATACAACTCTTCTTTAATAAATCCATTAAGGAATGCAGTTTTGACACCCATTTGCCAGATTTCATAAAATGTGGCAATTGCTAACATGATTCGGACAGACTTAAGCATCGATACGAGTGAGCAAATCTCATCGTCTTCAACACCTTGAACTTGTCGAAAACCTTTCGCAACAGGTCGAGCTTAGTAGATAGTAACACTACTATCAGTGACCGTCTTCCTCTTGAAGATCCATTTATTTAACATGGCTTGCTGATCATTGAGCAAGTCAATCAAAGTCCATACTTTGTTCTCATATATGGATCATATCTCAGATTTTATGGCCTCGAGCCATTTCGCGGAATCTGGGCTCATCATCGCTTCCTCATAGTTCGTAAGTTTATCATGGTCTAGTAACATGACTTCCAGAATAGGATTACCGTACCACTCTGGTGCGGATCTTATTCTGGAAGACCTACGAGGTTCGGTAGCATCTTGATCTGAAGTTTCATGATCATCATCATTAACTTCCTCACTAATTGGTGTAGTTATCACAGGAACCGGTTCTTGTGATGAACTACTCTCCAATAAGGGAGCAGGTACAGTTACCTCATCAAGTTCTACTTTCCTCTCACTCACTTCTTTCGAGAGAAACTTCCTCTCTAGAAAGGATCCATCTTAGCAACGAATAACTTGCCTTAGGATCTGTGATAGAAGGTGTACCCAATAGTTACCTTTGGGTATTCTATGAAGATGCACTTCTCGATTTGGGTTCGAGCTTATCAGGTTGAAACTTTTTCACATAAGCATCGCATCCCCAAACTTCTAAGAAACAGCAACTTTGGTTTCTTGCCAAACCACAGTTCATAAGGTGTCGTCTCAACGGATTTTTGATGGTGCCCTATTTAAAGTGAATGCAACTGTCTCTAATGCATAACCCCGTAATGATAGTGGTAAATCGATAAGAGATATCATAGATCGCACCATATCCAATAAAGTGCGGTTACGACGTTCGGACACACCATAACGTTGTGGTGTTCCAGGTGGCGTGAGTTGTGAAACTATTCCACATTGTTTTATATGAAGGCCAAACTCATAACTCAAATATTCTCCTCCACGATCAGATCGTAGAAACTTTATTTTCTTGTTACGATGATTCTCCACTTCACTCTGAAATTCTTTGAACTTTTCAACTATTTCAGACTTATGTTTCATCAAGTAGATATACGCAAATCTGCTCAAATCATCTGTGAAGGTTAGAAAATAACGATACTTGCCACGAGCCTTCATACTCATTGGTCTGCATACATCAGTATGTATTATTTCCAACAAGTCAGTAGCTTGTTACATTGTTCCGAAGAATGGAGTTTTAGTCATCTTGCCCAAAAGGCACGGTTCGCAAGCATCAAATGATTCATAACCAAGTGATTCCGAAAATCCATCTTTATGGAGTTTCTTCATGCGCTTTATACCGATATGACCCAAACGGCAGTGTCACAAATAAGTTGCACTATCATTATTAACTTTGCATATTTTGGCATCAATATTATGAATATGTGTATCACTACGATCGAGATCCAACAAACTATTTTCATTGGGTGTATGACCATTGAAGGTTTTATTCATGTAAACAGAACAACAATTATTCTCTGATTTTAAATGAATAATCGTATTGCAATAAACATGATCAAATCATATTTATGCTCAACGCAAACGCCAAATAACATTTATTTAGGTTTAACACTAATCCCAAAAGTATAGGGAGTGTGCGATGATGATCATATCAATCTTGGAACTACTTCCAACACACATCGTCACTTCACCCTCAACTAGTCTCTGTTTATTCTGTAACTCCTGTTTCGAGTTACTAATATTTAGCAACCGAATAAGTATCAAATACTCAGGGGCTACTATAAACACTAGTAAAGTACACATCAATAACATATATATCAAATATACCCTTGTTCACTTTGCCATCCTTCTTATCCACCAAATATTCAGGGCATCTTTGCTTCTAGTGACCATTTCCTTTGCAGTATAATCACTCAGTTTCAGGCTCTGGTCCAGCTTTGGGATTCTTCACGGGAGTGACAACTTGCTTGCCATTCTACTTGAAGTTCCCTTTCTTTTCCTTTACCCTTTTCTTGAAACTAGTGGTCTTGTCAATCATCAACACTTGATGCTCTTTTCTTGATTTCTACCTTCGTTGATTTCAGCATCACGAAGAGCTCGAGAATCATTTTCGTCATCCCTTGCATTATAGTTCATCACGAAGTTCCAGTAACTTGGTGATGATGACTAGAGAACTCTGCCAATCACTATCTTATCTGGAAGATTAACTCCCACTTGATTCAAGCGATTGTAGTACTCAGACAATCTAAGCACTTGCTCACTAGTTGAGCGATTCTCCTCCATCTTTTAGCTATAGAACTTGTTGGAGACTTCATATCTCTCAACTCGGGTATTTGCTTGAAATATTAACTTCAACTCCTGGAACATCTCATATGGTCCATGACGTTCAAAATGTCTTTGAAGTCCCGATTCTAAGCCGTTTAAGCATGGTGCACTAAACTATCAAGTAGTCATCATTTTGAGCTAGCCAAACGTTCATAACGTCTGCATCTGCTCCTGCAATAGGTTTGTCACCTAGCGGTGCATTAAGAACATAATTCTTCTGTGCAGCAATGAGGATAAACCTCAGATCACAGATCCAATCCGCATCATTGCTACTAACATCTTTCAACACAATTTTCTCTAGGAACATATCAAAATAAACATATGAAAGCAACAACGCAAGCTATTGATCTACAACATAATTTGCAAAATACTACCAGGACTAAGTTCATGATAAATTAAAGTTCAATTAATCATATTACTTAAGAACTCCCACTTAGATAGACATCCCTCTAATCCTCTAAGTGATTACGTGATCCATATCAACTACACCATGTCCGATCATCACGTGAGATGGAGTAGTTTCAACGGTGAACATCAATATATTGATCATATCTACTATATGATTCACGCTCGACCTTTCGGTCTCCGTGTTCCGAGGCCATATCTGTTATATGCTAGGCTCGTCAAGTTTAACCTGAGTATTCCGCGTGTGCAGCTATTTTGCACCCGTTGTATTTGAACGTAGAGCCTATCACACCCGATCATCACGTGGTGTCTCAGCTCGAAGAACTTTCGCAACGGTGCATACTCAGGGAGAACACTTCTTGATAATTAGTGAGAGATCATCTTATAATGCTACCGTCAAACAAAACAGAATAAGATGTATAACAGATAAACATCATATGCAATCAGAATATGTGACATGATATGGCCATGATCATCTTGCGCCTTTGATCTCCATCTCCGAAGTACTGTCATGATCTCTATCGTTACCGGCATGACACCATGATCTTCATCATCTTGATCTATATCAATGTGTCATCACATGGTCGTCTCGCCAACTATTGCTCTTGCAACTATTGCTATCGCATAACGATAAAGTAAAACAATTATTTGGCACTTGCATCTTATGCAGCAAAGAGACAACCATATGGCTTGTGCCAGTTGCCGATAACTTCAACAAAACATGATCATCTCATACAACAACTTATATCTCATCACGTCTTGACCATATCACATCACAACATGCCCTGCAAAAACAAGTTAGACGTCCTCTACTTTGTTGTTGCAAATTTTACGTGGCTGCTACGGGCTGAGCAAGAACCGTTCTTACCTATGCATCAAAACCACAACGATAGTTCGTCAAGTTAGTGTTGTTTTAACCTTCGCAAGGACCGGGCGTAGCCACACTCGGTTCAACTAAAGTTGGAGAAACTGACACCCGCCAGCCACATGTGTGCAAAGCACGTCGGTAGAACCAGTCTCGCGTAAGCGTACGCGTAATGTCGGTCCGGGCCGCTTCATCCAACAATACCGCCGAACCAAAGTATGACATGCTGGTAAGCAGTATGACTTGTATCGCCCACAACTCACTTGTGTTCTACTCGTGCATATAACATCAACGCATAAAACCAGGCTCGGATGCCACTGTTGGGGAATGTAGTAATTTCAAAAATTTCCTACGCACACGCAAGATCATGGTGATGCATAGCAACGAGAGGGGAGAGTGTCTCCACGTACCCTCGTAGACCAAAAGCGGAAGCGTTATGACAACGAGGTTGATGTATTCGTACATCTTCACGATCCGACCAATCCAAGCACCGAACATACGGCACCTCCGAGTTCTAGCACACGTTCAGCTCGATGACGTCCCTCGAACTCCGATCCAGCCGAGTGTCGAGGGAGAATTCCATCAGCACGACGGCGTGGTGACGATCTTGATGTTCTTCCATCGCAGGGCTTCGCCTAAGCACCGCTAGATATTATCGAGGTGGACTATGGTGGAGGGGGGCACCGCACACGGCTAAGAGATCCAAGGGATCAATTGTTGTTGTTCTGGGGTGCCCCCCTGCCCCCGTATATAAAGGAGCAAGGGGGAGGGGGCGGCCGGCCTAGGAGGGGGCGCGCCAAGGGGAGTCCTACTCCCACCGGGAGTAGGACTCCCTCCTTCCTTGTTGGAGTAGGAGAGGGGGAAAGAGGGGGAGAGGAAGAAGGAAAAGGGGGCTGCGCCCCTTGTCCAATTCGGACCAGAGGGGGGCGCATGCCTCCTTCCTTTTGGCCTCTCTCCTCTATTCCCGTATGGCCCAATAAGGCTCATATACTCCCCGGCGAATTCCCGTAACTCTTCGGTACTCCGAAAAATACCCGAATCACTCGGAACCTTTCCGAACTCCGAATATAGTCGTCCAATATATCGATCTTTATGTCTCAACCATTTTGAGACTCCTCGTCAAGTCCCCGATCTCATCCGGGACTCCAAACTCCTTCGGTACATCAAAACTCATAAACTCATAATATAACTGTCATCGAAACCTTAAGCGTGCGGACCCTACGGGTTCGAGAACAATGTAGACATGACCTAGAACTGTTTCCGGTCAATAACCAATAGCGGAACCTGGATGCTCATATTGGCTCCTACATATTCTTTGAAGATCTTTATCGGTCAAACCGCATAACAACATACGTTGTTCCATTTGTCATCGGTATGTTACTTGCCCGAGATTCGATCGTCGGTATCTCAATACCTAGTTCAATCTCGTTACCGGCAAGTCTCTTTACTCGTTCCGTAATACATCATCTCACAACTAACTCATTAGTCACATTGCTTGCAAGGCTTATAGTGATGTGCATTACCGAGAGGGCCCAGAGATACCTCTCCGACAATCGGAGTGACAAATCCTAATCTTGAAATATGCCAACCCAGCATGTACCTTCGGAGACACCTGTAGAGCTCCTTTATAATCACCCAGTTACGTTGTGATGTTTAGTAGCACACAAAGTGTTCCTCCGGTAAACGGGGGTTGCATAATCTCATAGTCATAGGAACATGTATAAGTCATGAAGAAAGCAATAGCAACATACTAAATGATCAAGTGCTAAGCTAACGGAATGGGTCAAGTCAATCACATCATTCTCCCAATGATGTGATCCCGTTAATCAAATGACAACTCTTTTGTCCATGGCTAGGAAACATAACCATCTTTGATAAACGAGCTAGTCAAGTAGAGGCATACTAGTGACACTATGTTTGTCTATGTATTCACACATGTATTATGTTTCTGGTTAACACAATTCTAGCATGAATAATAAACATTTATCATGAAATAAGGAAATAAATAATAACTTTATTATTGCCTCTAGGGCATATTTCCTTCAGGACGGCCGAAGGTGGTCGGACGTCCGGAGACGGTCGGACGTCCAGTGCCTGGGCGATTTCGGGCACGAGATGAACTCGGGATTTCGAGATGGGGATGGTGGAAAATAGTCAAATACGAGCGATTTTGTGGATGGAAATGGTGGAGATGGTGGGGAAAAGCTAGATCCACATGTGGTAAAGCAAATCCATGGATCAAATCCAACAAACTTCATCACACCAACAAATCACAAAAAAAATTGGGGCTATTTTTGGTGGGGATTTTCGAATTAGGACGAAAATCATCAAAATCAAGCTAGAAAACAAAGGGTAGGGGCTCCAAAAACGTGATCAACATGGCTCATGATACCAAAGATGATGTAGGGTAGAACCCTAGATGCCTGATCTTTCACGTTTGGAGGGAATCCTACCAAGAATACGAAGAACACGAGGAGGAAACGAGGGGAAAACGAGGGGAAACACAAGAGAAATCACTCAACCAACGAGAGATGGTCACACCTATGCTAGATCCTCGAAACACAAAGAGATACACAATCTGAATCCAACAAGGAATGATACATAGGGTAACCAGTTCTTCTCCATGAGGAGGTCTTGAGTTCTTCCTGTTAGGGGTCTTGAATCCAAGTGGATCTTCTCCGAAGAGGCACGATCTCTCTCGGAGTAGCAAATCCAGATGGATGAGCGAGGCTCTATCTCACATATGAGCTATCACAATGCTAACCCTAGAAAGAGGGCGGAGGAGGTCTATTTATAGTCTAAGTGGATGAAAGGGCAAGTGGCCTCGGCCCAACACACGGGCGGTCACACAGGCGTCAGACGTCCGACGGTCATCAGTCGTCCGAAGGCTCGCGAGGGTTCGGACGTCCAGTGACGGTCGGGCGTCCTATGTTTCGGCTCTGGTCAGGACTTGTCGGTCGTCCGGTCGGGGTCGGTCGTCCGGTCGTTCGGTCGTCCGAAAGTCTCCTTTCTTTTGATGTTTTGGCTCGGGTGTGGTAGTGTTGGTCGTTTGGAGAGGCTCGGTCGTCCGGGCGCTGGGAGGTGTCAGACGTCCGGTCGGTGTCGATCGTCCGGCCGTTGTAGCGTGCGAAGGCTGGGACTTGGCTGGTCGGTTGGAGCCTCCACACGTTGGTCGTCCGAGAGGCGCCGGTCGTCTGATGACTAGGAGTTTCGAGCGGTCCTTCTTCTTGTCCATTGAACTTGGTGTCCTCGCCGTCTTGTCTATGGGGTGCAGCTGATACGTGGCTTCCCACCAAATACCTGATCACACATAGGGTCTCCGCATGAGGTAGTAGCCATGTCTCATAGGTAGAATGTGGAAGTTCGGAGAGGAGCGAGTTCACCTTATATTTGATAGCCTTTGCTCGAGCTCTTGTCATTGGTCCAAGTGGTGTCGTCGGATATGTAGATACGTCCATGGGGATGATCGTGGGATGCCCCAGCATCATAATGTCATGGAACACTTCTACGACAGCACATGTATGACTATCTTTATTCTGTCATAAAATCGTCATGGATGTACATGCATGACAAAAAACGTGACCTATTGTGACAAACACGTATCATCACGGAAGTGTATTTTTTTGTAGTGATAACATGCGACATATCAGGATCAATAGCAGGTGTAGGTGTCGCAAGCTTACTCAAAACAGAAGGTGAATCAAGTGCAGAGCTAGATGACAGTTCCTTACCTCCCCTCATAATAGAGGGATAGATCTTGGTTTTGGTATCTTTGAAATTCTTCATACTAATCAACAAATATAAATCCCAAGTGACTCAGAGAATAGAGCTATGCTCCCCGGCAATGGCGCCAGAAAAAAGTCTTGATAACCCACAAGTATAGGGGATCGCAAAAGTTTTCGAGGGTAGAGTATTCAACCCAAATTTATTGATTCGACACAAGGGGAACCAAAGAATATTCTCAAGTATTAGCAGCTAAGTTATCAATTCAACCACACCTGAAAGACTTAATATCTGCAGCAAAGTATTCATTAGCAAGATCGGATCAAAAACATAAATATATTCACGGAAACATAAAGGGTTTAGATCTAAATTCATGGCACTCAGGCCCTAGTGACAAGCATTAAGCATAGCAAAGTCACAGCAACATCAATCTCACAACATAGTGGATACTAGGGATCAAACCCTAAGAAAACTAACTCGATTACATGATAAATCTCATCCAACCCATCACCGTCCAACAAGCCTACGATGGAATTACTCAGGCACGGTGGTGAGCAACATGAAAGTGATGGAGGAGGGTTGATGATGATGATGGCAACGGACCCCCCCCCCTCACCGGAGCCCCGAATGGACTCCGGATCAGCCCTCCCGATGAATTACAAGAGGCGGCGGCGGCTCCGTATCGTAAAATGTGAATATATAGAGTTGAAGTTAGGGTCGGAGGAGGTCCAAGGGACCCAAAAGGCAGGGGGCGCGCCCTCCACCCTTGTGGACATGTGGTGGGTCACCTCTGGTTGATTCTTTCGCCAATATTTTTTATTAATTCAAAAAATATACTCTATAAAATTTCAGGTCAATCCGAGAACTTCTATTTCTGCACAAAAATAACACCAAAGCAATTCTGGTGAAAACAACGTCAATCCGGGTTAGTTCCATTCAAATCATGCAAATTAGAGTCCAAAACAAGGGCAAAAGAGTTTGGAAAAACAGATATGATGAAGATGTATTATGTGTGCACGACCAGAGCTAACTTTGGGTCTTCAGGAGCAGTTGCATCCTGGTTCGAATCCTGGTGCGCGTTGATGGCCGATTCGATGACCGGGCCAAGGGCAGGTTCGGGAGTCGAGGCTCCTAGATAGTCGGGCGAGTCGGGCGGAGCCGAGAAGCCTCCCAAGATCAGATCGCCCCGAGCATCGACAACATACTCCAGATTACCGAACCTGATGTGATGCTCGGGGACGAAGTTGTCGACCTGGTCGAGACGATCGGTCGAATTGGCGTGCAGGATAATGCTGCCAAATGTGAACAGTTGGTCGGGGACGAAGATGTCTCCGGAGTTGATGCTGTCTCCGATGATCAGGCGAGTCATCGATCCTTCGGCGACCCGACAGCGAAACTCTCAATGAAAGCATCAATGTCGGTGTCAAAACCGACGAATCTCGGGTAGAGGTCCCGAACTCTGGACTTTGGATCAATGGGGAACAGTAGATGTAGGACACGGTGTTTACCCAGGTTCGGACCCTCTCTAAGAGATAAAACTCTACGTCCTGCTTGATTGTATTGATTGTGTATGAGGGAGGTTACAAAGTAGATCTACCACGAGATCAAACAAACTAAACCCTAACTAGTAGGATGGTGATTGTTCTCCTAGCATCTACGAACCAAGTCCCCTGGTTTATATGGACACCAGAGGTACTAGGGTTTACAGATAGTCGGTTGCATCAAGGAAACATTGGATCTCCCATCCTATCTTGGGATACACTCCAAGGCACCAAGAGTCTTCGGTCCGAATATGGTGCGGCCCAGCAGTCCGGCCCATGTGAGGTGAGTCGGCCTCCCGAGGAGCCCATAATCCAGGACTTCCTCAAAGGGATCGATCACGGAGTGCTTCTACATCAACCTTATTGCATCCATCACTGAGGACCATCATGTATAGAGGAACTCTTGCCTCTCATTTGTGTAACCATTACTTTGGAATAAATTTCTTTTACTACGCAAAAAAGAAAACCATCAAACATAAACAGAGCCACACATTTTGATTCCACAAACTTCAAACCGTTCACCGCCGTACATTTCAAAGCCTGACAATTCCCCAAAGCTGCCGAGAGAGCGCAACGAACTAGCCGTTCTGCGGCGTGTCAGACGGCACGAACGAGCCGGAGCAACGAACCAAGCAGAGTCCCGTATGCCGTACACCTTGACACAGTGCCGAAACAAAGCCTGACGCAGACGGGACGAGGCACGGGCGGCACAGTTTTGAAACCGAAACCGTCGGCCGCGGACCCGACCGATCCAGCCATCCGCCGCGCGGGCGCGCACAGGCGGCAGCAACGCATATCCCCGCCCGGGCCACGCGGAGCGGCTCGTGGCGCGCGGGCGGCAGGGGGGCCGGGAAGCCGGAATGCGGCAAATGGATGGGCGCCCCGAGCGCGGTCATCGGCGCGGTCTCGCCTCGTCTCGTGCCTCCACATGCGGACGAGGCAGTGCGGGCCGTTTTGATCCCCGCGCTGCTGCTGCAGACGGACCACCTGCCCCCCGTCCCTCCCCGGCTGACTGCTCCGCTGGATCTTGCGCGGCTCCGCTGGCCCTGCCTCCATCTTCCATCACCACCAATTTATCCGCTTCTCTTCTCGACTCGTCACGTCGTCTAGGGTAGGAGTACTGCTGCTGCTTGCCTGCTTTAACCCGGAGCTACAGGCTGGTCCAGCCAGCGATTGACTGTTTGGGTTTCTCCGTGACACGACAAGAGACAAAATACTTATATTTCAAATCAAGACGCCAATTACTACTCCACAGTACCGCACGTAAAAAGTGCAATGTCTACTGGAAATCTCATGTCGAATCTATCCCGCACATGCTGCACTTTTAACAAAGAGTCCTTTTGCACGAATGAAAATAATGGAGAGGGAAGTGGAACAGTAGCCAAAAGTGGTGGCGGAAAGTGCATTATTGCACACTCATCGAAGGCTCAGCTCGACACCACACCACGGTGGCGCCATTATTAATCCCTGATGAGTTGGAGTAGTAGTAGTAGTAACTGTCCAATCAAATCAAACCGAGGAGGGAGGGACGGTGCAGTCCCTCGTTAATTTTACCGAGCCACCTCTCTCCTCTCCGCCTCCATCTCCTCTTTTACCTGGCCAGCCAGCCAGCCTTCTCGGGTAAGCTGGCTGGGACTAGTAGCAGCAGCAGTAGTGGGAGCAGGAGCTGCTTGGCTTGCTGCCTTTCACGTCCACCTACGCGGGCGTGAGGCGTGGAATCCAAACAATGGCGCTGGGATCCGCGGATCTATAGGCGAGGCGAGGCGCGGGATGGGATCTGGGACCAGCAAGGCCGCTTCGCCGGCGCCGGCGCCGGCCGGCGGCGAGGCCAAGGCGCGGAATGGGAAGCCGAGGGGGAAGAGCCTGATGCGCCTGCCCAGCTACTCCTGCTTCCGGGGCTTCACGCCCGATTGCGACCCTTCTTCTTCGCTGCCGGCGCCGCCGCCGCCGCCGCTAGGGGTCGAGGTAAACTGGACTGCCGCTTCGTTTTTTTCCTTTTTTTTTGGCCATTGGTGAAATCGGTTGCTGAGCTCCTTTGGTCCAAAATAATACTACAGGCTGTATTGCCGAATCGGGTCAATGGAATTATGGAAAGCGTTTCAGTATATAGTATGTGCCTGTTCACTTGTGGTAGATCCTGCGTCTGTCAGTGATTGATGTGTCTGTCATTTCTAGTCTCGGTTCGGGAGCTTGGCTTCTCCCATCTCCTTCTAGGATTTCTGCAGAGTTGTCGAGCCATTATTCTTTTTATTAATGGGGAGATGATTGTTCAGTGTGCCTCACCAGTAGATTGATAACTTTTTACAATGGGTGAATTCTGGTGAATTATATGTGCCAGAATATATAGTTGTTGGAAAATGATTGTGTTCCCTTGTGAAAAATGTATATGATTTTTCTTGTTGCGAAATGAGTATAGATGATTTTCTGAACGATTATTGTGTCGAATGTAAGAGATGTGTAGTCTTTGGAGTAATCCTACCTTTTGTAATCAAATGGCACATTCCTGTGTTTGCAGTCAAGCAAGGGAGGGGCGACGCCTAAACTCACTCACATTGGCATATCAGATGAAGATGCTTCGTCGGCTCCTAAATCGAATCCAAGTGAAGTCAGAACGATGCCTTTGTCAGATACCGACAGAGACCAAGATGATGATGTATTGCAGAATGTCACTGCTACCAGGACCGCAGTCGACGATGACCAATCACCAAATCCTTCTGACCGGCCGCGTCCATGCTTTGGTGTCAACTTTGGGTTGAGTAGAGCCGTCAGCTTGGGTTCATCAGTGGCATGCTCCATTATGTCAAACGGTCTCTCCTCTTCAGCTAATCCTAGTATTGGAAATGTGGACCATCCTTCCGATGCGAACATCCCTCAACAAGGTGGTGCATCGACTTCTGGGATTTATTCAAGTCTGGATATGCTAAGAGACAGCGTCACAACGCAAGCTAGAGCGGCTCATCAGGCTAGGAGAAATTTGCTGGAATCTGAAGATGCTAACTTGAGGCATTCGCACAGGAGGATGGGACCCCAGGAACCTTCTGAAGGCAGTGTCCGGTTTAGCCGAACACTTAGTGTTGGAAGACTTCGTGACAGGGTCCTCAGGAGGACTCCATTCTCAGATAGTTTGTTCACCTCTTCACTTTATGATAGACCAGTGTGGACCGCAGGAAATGCCAGCGCGAGGCAAGATTCATCTGTGATGCAACGGACTAATTCAGACAGAGGTTCCGAACCGCAACCAGAACCTTCAACTAACAGCACGTACAATTCTGGCTCTGCAACTCTAAGAGAAGCCAGTAATCGGGATCTTCTTGAGCGCAGATCGGCTTTTCTTGAAAGGAGGAGGAGGATAAGATCTCAGGTGGTGTACAGTTCAACTATTTTGATCATTTCTGACTTGCCTGCTTGTATATTTATAGCTTTTGCTTTCTTGGCAGGTCCGAGCTCTCCAAAGGTTGGGCAGCAGGTTCGAAAATTTATCAGGTCATGAGAGATCATGCATTCTATCTGGTCAACATAGAACAGGAAATTGCAACTGCAGGGCAAGCAGTCGACCAGGTAATCCTGATGAAGAATCCGGCACAAGGGCTAGCATATCAAGAATTGTTATGCTAGCAGAAGCACTCTTTGAGGTATGTGCTGCACATTTTTCTAGTTAGTGCTGTTTTCTTTTTTGGAGAAATGCCAACTTACATCCACAAGGTAATGCCTCTCATAGGTCCTGGATGAAATCCACCAACAGTCTGCTGCTTTATCCTCAAGGTCATCATTACCTCCAATTGGATCCGTTCCTGCTCCAAAGGAGATCGTCGAGAGTCTTCCTGTCAAGGTGTACAGAAAGCCGTTGAAACACCAAACTGATGAGGCTGCACAGTAAGCCATTTAGTTTGTTTTGAAATTCTTTAATTAATAGTACTCTGTGGTGCTGGTGCACGTTTGGGCATACTCAGTAAAACGTAGCTTGCGTGCACGTGATGGAAAGTTAGTATACCTGAAATGTCAATACCCTTGTTCACTTGTGCATATACATTATTGTTGCTGATAATTCTGAGGACTGCAAGTGAAGCAGAGGCTTCTGTATCCTGTATCCAAAAGGATCTAGATTCACTGCCTTCGAACTGCGGTTGCATGCTTAGTTGAGCCATTTGATTACAAAATTAGCCGAGCTATTCGATAAGAAATCAAGTTCTTGGACAAAAACATGGGTGATTTGAGGTGCTTGAGGACTCCAATTTTCTCATATTCTACAGTCTACCATTCACGATAAAATAGTTCATACAACTGGAAAGGCACCTGTGGGCATTTATAATTGTATTTTAAGTGCAGGGATGCAGAATATATGTAATTATTAAAAAATGTGCTTTGTACTGTTCAATAGAATGTGCTTTGGACTGTATATAATTATAAAGAATGTATATAATACCCTAAGCAAGATCCTGAGCCTCGATTGTGCATGTGGATTTGTACAGTTGCCATTTAAGCTGCAGGTCTTATTCAGTTTTAAGACAGTGGAGTGTTTTGCACAATATGTCCGTTTACTTGTTTGTTAACATTCTTTTTCAGTTTTTTATATGTTAGTAGATATGTACTGAATAAATCTAAACAGCCATGTCTATTTATTTATTATTTATTCCCATTCCTTCTCCACAATGCAGATGCTACATTTGCCTTGTCGAATATGAAGAGGGAGACTGTGTTCGCATACTTCCATGCAATCATGAGTTTCATCTAACATGTGTAGATAAGTGGCTGAAAGAGATTCACAGGTATTGTTCATGAAACTTACCAATTCAGATCAAGGAAAAGATTGATTTAACATGATATGATAATTTCCTTCGTACGAGAGCTCTATACTATTCCTTGACACGCTGCCTAACATGACAATTGGCATTCTCAAAGGAAAAGCTGCATACTTGAAAAACTTATTTTCTAGTAAATGATTTGTGGGCAACTTTTGGGGATATTATTCGAACTATGAAGTTCAACCATAAACTAAGCTGTACAATTCTTTGATCGATACATTTGAATCTTACGGAATAAAAATGTTCACAGGTATTGCTCATGAAACTTACGAAATCAGATCAAGATTGATTCAACATGATATGATAATTTCCATGACATGAGAGCTCTTTAGCAATTTCTTGACATGCTGTCTAAGAATTGACATTCTCTGATGGAAGAAATACATGCTTCAAAAACATATTTTCCGGCAAATGTTATTTGGGCAACTTTTGGAGGTCTTGTTCAAACTATAAAGTTCAACCGTAAACCAAGCTGTAGAATTCTTGGATGGGTACATTTGAAACTTACTGCCAGTATGACCATATAATATAGATGTATTACAGCATTAATATTTGATGATACTCCTTGTGCTGTAGCGAAGAGATAGAGCAGTGAATCTATCTCTAGTACTCCCTCCGATCCATATTACTACTTATTTAGTAGTGTCAATTAATATGGATTGGAGGGAGTAATAATATTAAATGTGCTTTCATGTGAGTGTTGTGTGATTGAAGGCTGTCTTTGAAATGTTTCAGTGCCTAGCAATTGGTGAACTTAATAAAGTAGTGTTTAAATCTTTCAGAATAATAAAATTAAATAAACTTGAGTGCTTACATATACGCAGTTTAAGTTTTTTGTTGAGTTCTTTCATTTGGAAGATACAAAAAAAATCAAAAGTTTTTCTTCCGGACGTAACTTAAATTAATACTTATTTCCCTAACTCAATTTAAGACACAACTTGGCTTCTATATTCACTTGACCTGGGCCTTAACTGCTGGGAAATTTCTTCCTGAGTTGCTTTTGTTTCATACAGTTGGTATCATTTAGTTTTTGGCAGTGCCCGTTATTATTTATTTATTTATTTATTTATTGTGCTAAGCTGAACCTATGTCCTGTATTTGTAGGGTTTGTCCACTCTGTCGTGGCGATGTCTGCCGATCCGATTCGTCGAGCATAGGGAAATTCAGCTGATTCTTTTATCTCTTAAGGATCCAGCTTATTGCGAGAAAAATGGAGCTTCCGCCTTCCGACGCGGTTCTTTGATCCAGCTGGATAGAGCCCGCAGAATGTTGCGGGTGCGATTCGATCTTCACTAGCCTGGTCTGGACAACTCAGGATGCTCCTGTATGTTATAGCAGATTTGCATGGCGGTCATCCCATTATAAACGATGAACTTCCATGCGAATTTGAGAATGTTGTACGGTGGTGTGAAGCCTGTTGATATATTGGTTATATGGCTTGCGTTTTCGTGATGTTTTGAAATTAGCGTGATATTGACAATCTCTTCAGATGCTGCGTCACGAGGAAACTGTCAAAACTATTTCACGGACCTACTGTAGATCGAACGGAGAGCGAGAGCCAGAGAGAGACATGGGGATTCGAGGGGGAATTGGGGTCTAGGGAGCGAGACAGAGAGGGTTTGGTGGCAGAGATTCAGATAGTTGGCAGGTACTGTGGTTCATGTTCTGTTCACGATTAAAGTTCAGTCCTGCCCCTTGTACTACTAGCCGACGCAGCGACAGCCACTTGGGCCTATGGGTTCTAGCTCGGCTCTTTCGACCTAAAGTTATCCTCTATGTGCCTTTCCTTTATTTTCAGAAAAAGAGAAGTACTTTCCGAAGGGCGCCAAGGGTTGATTCAGATGATGATGCCTACAACAATTACTTTATGTAGAGTTAAACTGTGAAATTATCTCCTCTGTTTAGTTTTTCATTATTGATTGCACCCATACATTCTTATGTGGCAAGGTGTATTTGCTAATGTCGCATCGGAGTTTGTTGGCAACATGCCAATATATGCTTTTTCAAGATGAATTATGATGTATCTTACAAAACAAATATAACAGTACCTGTATTGTCTATGCTTGGCCTAAAGGCTATTTTGTTCCATCACCACTAATTTTGATTAAACATAACAATTCTCTTTTTCCCTTAAAATCCATCTTCGTGTGAAAAGCTACATATTTTTTTAATTGCCATCAGAAATAAGAATTAGAACATAGAGATATGTCAAATTGTTTTCATTTTGGCTTGATTTGTGTTCTAGGGTGCTAGACACCTTTGACCAAAACAAGATGAGGCATGGAGGAGCATGTGCATTGTACTGAAACCTCGAAATTCTACCTCGTTATTGGGATGACCATCCATATGTCGTTTGCCATAAATCTAAGCATCGAGGGGGTAATTGGGTTCAACCTAGCAATGTGTCCAGACTATACCAGGCCGTGGATTTGAGATGATAGTGATATTGGTGACTCAATACTTTATTGGCTCTACTTTGTGTCGATCTTTCAGGTGCATGAATAGTAATTTGTGCAAAACTAGGCTTTTCCTTGTCATTTGATAATTTTTTTTATGGTGCTCATAACATATTTTATTTATCTATGCTTCCCTCCTTTTGATCGAAGAATAAGATGTCGGTATTATTGCATTGCCAACTTAGCTGAACATCTTTTGGAAAATTTTCTATGAATTTTGTACGGGTATTGTACATTTTGAAGTCTGCGAAATAGATTAATGGTCGAGCGTGTTTATAAGTTATCAAGTCAGGCACATAAGTCTAGAAAGTAGCTAAATTTTCCTACTGAAAAGTAGATAGGTTTCTGATGTAAGACTCTACATAGTATACATAGCAGGCATCTCAATTCTCTCATTCTTCATGCCTTGAGGCTGTGAAACATCTATGCTAGGTCACCACACTTTAGCAATCTTCATTTGATGAGGTACATTCAAATTTGGTCTGTTTATTAATTTGATGAAAAATTATCTTCTCTTAGATGGTCAAGGTTCTAGAGTTCATTGCTATGAAAGAAGGCATAGATTTTGGCTGGTGGAATTGCAAGTATAATTGGAGTGAGCGTAAATAACAATTTCCTACAGACAATACATTCTTTTGAAGCTACACGGAAAAAAAGTAAGCACATCGATCCCTCTTCCGTTCATGGTCTGATGGTATATCGCCATAATATGATCCAATTTGGAAGGCACAATGTGCCAGCAGCCTAGGATAGCACTGGTCAATGTACTGTGCGACTGCTGCTGCCATGTTATGCCTAAAAATGATGCTGCACTTCCAAAGAAATGGTTCCACACCATGATTTCTTGAAGTGCTTGCAAATTCCAATTGTTATGATATTAATCCAAGTGTTTTAAA
The DNA here is from genome assembly GCF_002162155.2 of Triticum dicoccoides. Lineage (NCBI taxonomy): Eukaryota > Viridiplantae > Streptophyta > Magnoliopsida > Poales > Poaceae > Triticum > Triticum dicoccoides. Next base: position 467,684,707 of record NC_041381.1, read on the forward strand.
TATTATTTTCTTGGGAGTTATTGTGTTTTTCTCTATGTTCAAACTTGGGCCTAACATCGACCAAACTATAATGGTATAATCCGACTAATGTCCATGTTTACCCCAACACACAACTTCAATGGAAAGACGAGGGCAGCCTGGGGAAAAGACGAGAGCAGCCTCGGGATATGTCCTTGATGGAGAGGACGAGGGAGTTTAGCAGCATAGGCCACCTCTGCCGGTGTGAAGACATGCGGCCACATGTTGTTGTGCATCAAGCCATGAATACACACGACCATCATGTTGCCTCGGCCGAGGCCTGGTTGTTGGTCGCTATTGTCAACAAGGGCGACATGAGGCGTGTGTCCGATGCACATGAGGATAGAACTCCCCCGTTAGCGTCCTCACACGTTTAGTTTTTTTGCCTACCATCAAACAAATGAAACGCTCAACGACCCCTCCGCTCAATCTTTACCATCCTCACGATAAAAAAATTCTTTCCATCCTCTTGTCGATTGTCCCTGTCTCCTCTCTTCCAGGGTTCGCCGTCTCCGCCGCCCCTGACGCTACTCCTTCGCTGCTGCCCCTCCCTCTGCCTGCCTCCTATACCTCTCTCTCTCTCTCTCTCTCTCTCTCTCTCTCTCT
>NC_041381.1:467685510-467686632 GCF_002162155.2 Triticum dicoccoides
GAACCACACCCGCCGCGTCCCATGCTCCCATGGGAGATCGAGCGCGTGTAGCCAACCGATGAGCCACCTTGTTTTTCGGCGGCACCTCGCCGCGGCCGCGGCCATCCGGCGATCCCCCGCTGCATTCACTTCCAGATGACCCACCTCTCACCTACGCTCCATTTTTTGGTCGCGATCCGGTTCCGCCCAAAGCTTATCATCATCGATGGCGTGTGCGGGGGGAGCAGTCCGTGGAAATTTGATGCTGGTTTCTTATGCAGGAGCTCGAAGCGCCTGCTCCCGGGCCGCGATTTCAGACGCGATCTAGGCTGGTAGCTATCAGGGTTTCAAGGGGAGTGTCGGTGTCAAAACCGGCGGATCTCGGGTAGGGGGTCCCGAACTGTGCGTCTAAGGCTAATGGTAACAGGAGGCGGGGGACACAATGTTTACCCAGGTTCGGGCCCTCTCGATGGAGGTAATACCCTACTTCCTGCTTGATTGATCTTGATGATATGAGTATTACAAGAGTTGATCTACCACGAGATCGTAGAGGCTAAACCCTAAAAGCTAGCCTATGATTATGATTGTTGTTGTCCTACGGACTAAACCCTCCGGTTTATATAGACACCGGTGGGGGCTAGGGTTACACAGAGTCGGTTACAGAGAAAGAAATCTACATATCCGAATTGCCAAGCTTGCCTTCCACGCAAAGGAGAGTCCCACTACTGGAATCAGCTACTTTGCCATCTGCCAAGTCTTTGCCATCCGCTAGCGGACGGCAAAGAAGCTCTTTGCCATCAGCTACCGAAAAGCAGACGGCAAAGAAAGAGCTGACGGTAAAGAAGGTCTTTGCCATCAACCATCTCTTTGCCGTCAGCTAGCGGACGTCAAAGAATCTTTGCCCTCCGCTAGCTGACGGCAAAGAGGGAGGTGGCACCCGCTAACAGGAAAACTTAATGTCCCCCTTCTTTGCCGTCCGCAGCAGACGGCAAACATAGAACAAAAGCTGACGGCAAAGGCTAACCTAACTAACGGCCGAGCCCCCCCCCTCCCATTACTCTCTCTGTTTCTCCCTCTCTCCTCCCCGACGCCCACATCGATCCACACCCACCGCGCCGCACCCGCCGCCCGGCGCCGCCCCCG
>NC_041381.1:467686642-467687743 GCF_002162155.2 Triticum dicoccoides
ATTGTTAGTGTTAGATTTAGTGCTAGATATGTGTTAGTGTTAGTGTTAGATTTAGTGCTATATATGTGTGTTAGTGTTAGATTTAGTGCATGGGTTTTAGATGAAAAAAGATGAAAAAAGAAGAAGAAGAAAAGAAGAAAAGAAGTAGAAGAAAAAAAGAAAATGTAGAAGAAAAGAAGAAGAGGAAGAAAAGAAGTAGAAGAAGTAGAAGAAGAAGAAAAGAAAAGAAGTATAAGAAGTAGAAAAAAGATGAAAAAAGAAGAAGAAGAAAAGAAGAAAAGAAAAGAAGTAGAAAAAAGATGAAAAAAGAAGAAGAAGAAAAGAAGTAGAAGAAGTAGAAGAAGAAGAACAGAAGAAAAGAAAAGAAGTAGAAAAAAGATGAAAACAGAAGAAGAAGAAAAGAAGAAAAGAAAAGAAGTAAAATGTAACGCCCCGGATCCGATGCGCCAGGTGTCTGCCAGTTATTCGCCGTCGTTGCCATGTAATTTGCTTGCGTGTTGCATTTTATCATGTCATCATGTGCATTGCATTGCATACGTGTTCGTCTCATGCATCCAAGCTTTTTCCCCGTTGTCCGTTTTGCAATCCGGCGCTCCTATGTCATCCGGCGTCCCCTTCTTGCCTCTCTTCGTGAGCGGGTGTTAAACTTTCTCGGAATGGCCCGAGGTTTGCCAAGCGGCCTTGGTATAGCACTGGTAGACCGCCTGTCAAGTTTCGTGCCATTTGGAGTCTGTTTGATACTCCAACGGTTAACCGAGGGACCGAAAAGGCCTCGTGTGTGTTGCAGCCCAACACCCTTCCAAAGTGGCCCAAAACCCATCTAACTCCCCCCCATGCTCTCGGTCGTTCGATCACGATCGTGTGGGTGAAAAATGCTCCTCATTTGGACTCTCCTAGCTCCCAGAATCTATAAATTGCCCTCTCCCCCGAAATTCGCGAATGATTCCCTCCCCAAACCCTAGATCAAATCGCCCCCGCCGCCACCGGACACGTCCGGCCTCGCCGGACGAAATCTCCACCGCCGCCCGCAGCCACTCACGCGTCGCCATGTGGCACCCGCGCCCTCCCCGTCTCCGCGGCCCGCGGAGCCCATCCGGGGCC
>NC_041381.1:467688338-467719916 GCF_002162155.2 Triticum dicoccoides
CCGCCGCCGGTGCCAACCCCGCCGCCAGGAGCCCGAGCTCCCTGCCGTGCCGCCTCGGATCTTCGCCGCCGTTCTCCTCCACCGCTGCCGACGTGCTCAGCTGCGCGCCATCGCCGTCCCTCGCCTCCACCGCGCCGGCCACGGCTCCCCGCCGGCGTCCCGCGCAGCTCCCCGCGCCTCGCCGCCCCTCGCCGTCCTCCTCCGCTTCGGCCGGAGCCGGTGGTCGCCGGAGCCGCCGCGTCGTCGCCGGATCTGGGGAGTGGGATGAGATCCACCACAACCCCGATCCAAACGCCTCCCCGCCCTGGATCTCCTCGTCCCGCTTCGTCCCGTCCAGATTTTCGGAGGTTGAATTTCCACTAAGTCTTGAATATTTTGACATTATCATGCCATGTTCAACGCATCATATCTCTGCATCCGTAGCTCCATTTCGTGCGTGTAATATGTCGAATTGTTCGTCTCAACGAGTAATTCATTTCATTCCATTGCATCATGTTCATTTGAGTACATTTTGATGCCTGAATTTTTGTTGTAAGAGTGCTTCATAATGTTGTCTGTTGTCTGTTAACAGAACATGCTCTTTTGTCATTTTTGCCATGATTGATGTGTGCATCCTATGAGGTTGATGTCTACACGTGTTTTGAACTATGCCATGTATTCTTTACAGTGGTGTATGCCATGTATTTTTGTGATCAATATGGTGACTAGCACAAGCATGCAAACTAGGCTTCGTGATGTTGCTGTTTTAGTCCCTGTTCTGCTGTTATTTTGATGCCATGTAAACTTGATGCTATAGAGAGATCCATGCATATTTTGAGATACTTCAGTAAGGGTGTTTTGAACATATGGTTATGCTCTAGCCACTCATGCCCTTGGTTGCAATTATGGAGTAGCCTAGCATGTCATTTTCGTACTCTACTTTTGCTACAAAATGTTTCCTGGTAGATTGTTTACATGTTATTCAATTTTGCCAAGGTTATTATAGTTGATCCTTGCACGCTATGAACTTTTTCTTGACTTGGTTGGCTTCATAAACATGTCTTCTTGCTGATTCTATGCTTATCTTGTCATGCAATGACTTGTGGTGAGTGAATCGAGCTTGTTAAGTAAGGTACTTGCTGTTGCTGTTTTGCTAGGCTGAATCTGTTATTTCGTGATGCTATGTAAACCTGCTGCTACAAGTCATTCTATGCATAATCTGGAGATGTTCACTAAGGGTGTTTTAGTCTACATGTTATGCTCTATCCATCCGTGCCCCTGGTTGCAATTATAGCCTGCTGTAGTTTGTTGTAATCTTGCTCTAAAGTTGCTTAATAATATTGTTGTCAGCCTGTTAACATTAAGTTCAGTTGTTGCCATGATTGTTGCTAGTGTTCCATGCACCCTATGAACTTGCTATTGCCATGCTTAGCTCCATAAACATGTCTTCTTACTGTTGGGTTCCTTGCCTTGCCATGCCATGCTTTGCTCTTTGGTGAGTGGTACAAGCTCACCAACATGCCTACTTATTGTTGTTCCTGTCATGTTTGAATCTGTATTATAACTTGCCATGTTTACATGGGTGCCATCATATTTTCTGATCCTTTTTGGCTCATGGTCACTAAAGGACTTTTGTTCTATGGGTTTAGTAGATTCATGCCATGCCTTTGTTTGCCTTGATAAGTTCCTGTAACATGTTGTTTGATAGCTGTAAACATTACAACCTGATGTTATTTTCTGCAAAGTCTGAAATTGTTATTACTTGCAATCTTGCCATGTGTGTTTGAGCATGTTCTAGTGATTTATGGAGATAGCTCAGTGTTCATGTTTTGTAATGCTTTACCTGTACATCATGTCCATGCCTTTTGTTCTCATGTTGGGGCTGTAGCATATTGTTTTGATGCTTGCAATATGCCTAGTTGCTGTTTTGGACATATTATAGCTATAACTTGTATATAGTGTGTGTGTTGAACCGTTGCTCCATTTTGTGTGTGCTCTATATGAAACTTGCTTAGAATTGCATGTAGTTTCACATTATCATGTTGCATCCATGTTTTGAGGTGCTTGCTTGATGTTTGTATGCATTGTTCATCAATGCCATGTTTAACTTGCTTTGCTCATATCTTCTAGGCCGTAGCTCCGAACTAATTGAACCTTATATGTAACTTGACTAGAATCTCATGTAGATCATCTTTGTGCATCTTAACTTGCTGTTTAACAACTTGAACATAAGATTTATTCAGATCTGGACCAACTTCGAAATTTGCATATGAGGACTTACCGGAATTGTTATATGTTGTTCCCGGCCTCATTTAAACTTGCCTTGATGTGTTGTTTTGTTTTGCATCATCTCTTGCCATGAGTAGCTTCATGTAGTCTTGTCTTGCATAATACTTGTTTGTGCATCATGTCTTGTTCATGTGTGGTGTGTCTACTATGTTGTGTGCTTCTTCTCGATAGTTCCCGTATCGTTGCGATCGTGAGGACTCGTTCGTCTACGCTTGGTTCGTCTTCGTGGCTTCATCCGTTCGTATTCTTCATGGACTCATTCTTCTTCCTTGCGGGATTTCAGGCAAGATGACTGCTACCTTGGATCTCACTACTATCATTGTTATGCTAGTTGCTTCGTTCTATCGCTATGCTGCGCTACCTATCACCTGTTTATCAAGCTATCCCAAATTGCCATGTCAACCTCTAACCTTTGACACCTTTCCTAGCAAACCATTGCTTGGCTATGTTACCGCTTTGCTCAGCCCTCTTATAGCGTTGTTAGTTGCAGGTGAAGTTGAAGATTGCTCCATGGTGGACAGGATTTTGGTTGGGATATCACAATATCTCTTATATTATTAATGCATCTATATACTTGGTAAAGGGTGGAAGACTCGGCCTTATGCCTGGTGTTTTGTTCCACTCTTGCCGCCCTAGTTTTCATCATACCGGTGTTATGTTCCCGGATTTTGCGTTCCTTACACGGTTGGGTGATTTATAGGACCCCCTTGACAGTTCGCTTTGAATAAAACTCCTCCAGCAAGGCCCAACATTGGTTTTACCATTTGCCTCACCCCACCTACCTTTTCCCTTGGAAGTCGCCCTCTCGAGGGTCATCTTTATTTTAGCCCCCCGGGCCAATGCTTGTCTAAGTGATGGTCCAAACCGAGCGATGTATGGCGCCCCCTGGGCAACCAGGGTCTATGCCAACCCGTCGCCTTGCTCATCCGGTGTGCCCTGAGAACGAGATATGTGCAGCTCCTATCGGGATTTGTCGGCACAGCGGGAGGCTTTGCTGGTCTTGTTTTAGCATTGTCGAAATGTCTTGTAAACCGGGATTTCGAGTCTGATCGGGTCTTCCTGGGAGAAGGTATATCCTTCGTTGATCGCGAGAGCTTATCATGGGCTAAGTTGGGACACCCTGCAGGGTATAAACTTTTGAAAGCTGTGCCTGCGGTTATAGGCAGATGGGAATTTGTTAATGTCCGGTTGTAGATAACTTGACACCAGATATGAATTAAAACGCATCAACCGCGTGTGTAGCCGTGATGGTCTCTTCTCGGCGGAGTCTGGGAAGTGAACACGGTTTCTGGGTTATGTTTGACGTAAGTAGGAGTTCAGGATCACTTCTTGATCATTACTAGCTTCACGACCGTTCCATTTGCTCTCTTCTCGCTCTTATTTGCGTATGTTGGCCACCATATATGCTTAGTCGCTGCTGCAACCTCACCACTTTACCCCTTCCTTTCCTATTTAAGCTTTGCTAGTCCTGATACCCATGGTAATGGGATTGCTGAGTCCTCGTGGCTCACAGATTACTACAACCACAGTTGCAGGTATAGGTTATGTGATGGTCCTGACGCGAGAGCGATGCTTGCTTGCGTTGAGTTCTTCTTCTGCTTCTTCGATCAGGGGATAGGTTCCAGGTCGGCAGCCTGGGCTAGCAAGGTGGACGTCGTTTGAGTTTCTGTTTGTGTTTCATCCGTAGCCGGATGATGCTCTTATGTATTATGATGTTGTATTCGTGTGGCATTGTATGCCCCTTGTATGTATCCCCATCTATTATGTAATGTTGATGTAATGATATCCACCTTGCAAAAGCGTTTCAATATGCGGGTCTATCCTTGGTGGGACCTTCGAGTTCCTTTTGGATAGGGTCGCATATTGGGCGTGACATAAAAGAAGTAGAAAAAAGATGAAAAAAGAAGAAGAAGAAAAGAAGTAGAAGAAGTAGAAGAAGAAGAAAAGAAGAAAAGAAAAGAAGTAAAAGAAGTAGAAAAAAGATGAAAAAAGAAGAAGAAGAAAAGAAGTAGAAGAAGTAGAAGAAGAAGAAAAGAAGAAAAGAAATGAAGTAAAAGAAGTAGAAAAAAACACCCCGACACCCTGACCCCCTGACCCAGACACCCTGACACCACACCCCGACCCCGACACGACACCCCGACCCCCTGACCCCGACACCCCGACCCCGACACCACACACCGACACCCAGATCCCCTGACCCCGTGAGCCCGTCATTGATTATAGTGATGATGATACACTTAAGTGATATACATATTATTATTGTACTTGATGATGATACACTTAAGTGATATACATATTATTATTCATGTCGGTATTTTTTTTGTCGTTGTACTAATTTCGTTTACTCTTTGTCATGGCAGGTGTTGAAAGATGGTGGGCGCTGGTCGGGAGCGCTCCGAGGACCCTTCTTCATCGGCGCGTGCGACGAGGTCTTCCATTCCACACGCACCTCTCCGCCGAGCGTTGCTGGACAGTATGGCGACACCGCCGGGCCCTTCTTCATCGACCATGGTGCCCAGCAGGGGACGAGGTAAGAAGAAGAGAGCAGTTGGAGCACGTGGTCGCGGGAGAGGAGGTAGGGTGACTGCGAGGGCGCCTTCCTCGCCGCCACCCCCAACTGTTTCACTCGAGCACGTGACTGCTAGGGTGGACTCGTCCGAGGAGGAGGCTACACGGACTCCGGTCCACGGGCCTTCGGGCCACGAGAGTTCGGCCCACGAGACCCCGGAGGAACACACGTCTGGATGGGGTACCTGGCCGGATGAGCCTGAGGGGCCGAGTGGCCATGCTGATGATGGCGGGGAGCCGACTGATATTGACGAGGAAGGGGGCACCGTCTACCAGCGTGGTGCTACACGGCTCCTGGACGTGCCGGCGACCCGCGAGCAGAGGTGGTTGATTTTCCCTGATGGGGAGAGGTAAGTGCATTTAATCCTTTTGTACCCTTCTGCATTCACGTTTCTTCAAATATCTAATGTGTTGGCCTTGTACAGGGGTTGGGACCACCATCATAGTGTCCGCCGGCCCAACTCCGTCCTTGGAGTTCTTTGTCGACAAAACTTCCCGGGGTTTGTTACATTGCCTGGTGAGGGTCGGCTTCCAGAGCTTGGATTGAGTTGGGAGCACTACTTGGCTGCCTCGGCCCCGCGGGTTGAGATTATCGACGGTGTCTTGTGCAAGACGAGGGCAGACGTGGTGATTAGAAAGTTCTGGGTAATTTCTCCTTTACACATTTAAAAATCTTCAACTAGCTAGTTATTAATTGTACTAATCAATATTGTCTCATTTGATTGCAGACATTCCAAAGGTGTGAGGAGGGATACGAGGAGGAGGTGGCAAATGTTATCGATAACGTCTGCAAGCGCCTACTACAGAACTTACGACACGAGGCTCGGGTGCAGGCCGTTCGAGACTACTACGCCGCGCGTGGTATCAAGAAGACCAAGCCGGCGTGACGCGAGAAGTTCTTGAGTAAGGATGAGTACATGAAGGTAATTCTTAAGGCCGTGTACTTTACTTCCTTCATTTAGTAATTCATAGCCGTGGCGCTCAAGTTTCTATTTCCTAACTTAGGCCCCTCCGAGATGGTGTGCGGATCGGATGGATTGTTGGGAGGTGTTGGTCAATGAGTGGTGCTCAAAAGAATGGCGAGCCCTCCACAACGAGGCCAAGGACAAACGTGCCCAAATGGAAGGTGTGCCACACCATCAAGGCAGCTCCAACTTATATCATTACGGGCAGAATTGGGTATGTGGTTTGCTTCATTAATCATGCAATTCGTTCATCATGCTAGCTATCAGCCCTTTAATTACTAATTTTCTTTGTTTCTCTCTTTCAGACACGCTATAATAAGGCGGATAAGGTGCCAGAGGTGTACGACCTGTATGCCATGGCCCACACTGGCTCTTACAAGAAAGTCAAGGCATTCTCTGTGTCTGACCTCGATGATCCAAAAAACTTCACCAACATCTCCTCCCACGACAAGCTCGTGAAATATAGAGATGAGAGGAAGGCGAGGAAAAGGGAGGACTTTAACCCGAGCCAGGGTCCCATTGATACCGAGCTGCTGATGATATCTGGTGGCGGGAGGTCCCATGGCTCCATAGCCATGGAAGATGGACTTATCCGTTGTCCTAGCACTCTCCCGGAGATCAAGGCGCGCCAGTCGAGCTCCGCTCCTGAGATAAGGCCTCGTGAACGGCCAGTTCAACTCGCCTTCAAGGTTAGTTATACGTACTCATCTATCTTTCTCCATTACATTGTGTGCGCTTCCATCAATGATTACAAATGGTAACGAGGAGTGGTGTTGCAGGCTGCTATACAAAGTAAGAGAGATAGAACAGAGAAACTTCTGGTAGAGGTGGCAGAGAGGCAGCGAGAGTTGGAGGAGAGGACGACAAAGATGTTGGAGTAGGAGAGGGCACGGAATGACATGCAGGCAAGGGCCATGTACGAGCTCCTTGTGGTAAGTTTTTTCTACACATTAGCCAAAACATTCATGTGGTGTTTGTCTCATTACTAACTAGTATGATTGAGTCGTCAAAACCAAATGTGCAGTCTGTGTGCGAGAAGTCCGGTCAGACCGCTCCCCCGATGCCAGTGATTGCTCCTGGGACCACGGTCAGTTTAATTTGAATGGACATTACTTGCTAGTCTTAACATTTGAGTGTCATCATGCTAACGAGACATTGGAAATGATCTTTGGTGCAGCGTAACTCCAGACAAGCATCGCACGATCCTTCTCCAGCTACCGGCACGAGCCACCCCGCTACAACACCTCCATGATCACGGTAAGTGTCTCTAGTGTTTTGCTTAACAAATGCATAAAGACCTAGACTTAGCTTTATTTCCTCCAATATGCTTACCATAATGACTTAGAGTTAGCTTCTTTTCCTCCAAAATGACTTAATAAGCTTACTTACCTCCAAAACCATCCATCTTACCTAGGTTAGCTCTAAAATGATGCATTTTACCCAAGTTGGCTCTAAAATGACCCATTTTACCTAGATTAGCTCATAAACGATCCGTTTCACCTAGGTTAGCTCCAAAATGACCCATCTTACCTAGGCTAGCTCCAAAATGACCCATTTTACCTAGATTAGCTCATAAATGATCCATTTCACCTAAATTAGCTCTTAAATGATCCATTTCACCTTAGTTAGCTAAAAAACGATCCATTTCACCTTAATTAGCTAAAAAACGATCAATTTCACCTTACTTAGCTCATAAACCACCCATTTCAACTTAGTTAACTCATATATGATCCATTTCACCTAAGTTAGCTCATAAATGACATATACTTCTTGTTCTAGTCTTCTTCTTCTAGTCACCTATTTCTAACTTTCTTATTTGCCATTTTGCAGATTTCATTCACTTCATGAAAGCTAGCTTGCTATGATGGAGTGCTTGTTTTTCTTTGATGAAACTTTGCATTGTATCTAGCTTGCTATGATGGAACTTGCTATATTGATCAAACTTTGCATTGTAATATGTATATGGATGGAACAATGTGCATGGATGGAACTTGCTTATGTGTGAAACTTAATTATGTGCTGGATATATATGTGATATGTTTGTTGTTAAATAGCCCTGTGAAATATATCTATATATTTCATATATATTTGCTGTGAAAATTGTTGGATTCAGAAAAAACAAAAAAAGAGCCAATATACAGGCTCTTTGCCGTCTGCCACAGACGGCAACGGCCTCTTTGCCGTCCGCTGCAGACGGCAAACAGGACACGTGGCAGCCAACTGTGCTTCCTGGGAGCTGACCCATTTGGCCAGTTTGCCTATAGTGGCAGACGGCAAAGAGTGGTGACGTCATGCTGACACCATGCGGCAGACGGCAAAGGGCTGCCATTAGCCACCTAACGGACTAACAGAGAAATTTTTGCCATCTGCCATCTTTGCCGTCCGTTGCGGATGGCAAAGGACCCTTTGCCGTCAGCCGCATAAAGCGGACTACAAAGTAGCTGTTTGCCGGACCTTACTTTGCCGTCCATGTTTGCCGTCCGCGGCGGATGGCAAAGACCTTGCCGTCCGCCATTCATGCCTTTGTCGTCCGCCATGGCAGACGGCAAAGTAGCTGATTCCTGTAGTGTCCCACCCGGACACGGGACGAAGTCTTCAATCTTGTATCTTCATAGTCCAATAGTCCGGCCAAAGTATATAGTCCGGCTATCCGAGGACCCCCTAATCTAGGATCCCTCGGTAGCCCTTGAACCAGGCTTCAATGACGATGAGTCCGGCGCGCAGATTGTCTTCGGCATTGCAAGGCGGGTTCCTTCTCCGAATACTCCATAGAAGATTTTGAATCACGAGGATCATGTCCGGCTCTGCAAAATAATTTCCACATACCACCGTAGAGAGCATAATATTCCACAAATCAAATCTGCTGACAACTTTTCACAGCGTGATATCACGCCGCGGCCCGGTCATTATGCGAACCATTTTTCCCAGCCTGCCACTACACACGTTATGAGGCGGTTTTATTAGCACGCCAAGGCTTGTCCTTTTTCTCTCCACGCTCGATCCTTCCCTTCCTCCACCTCGAGTTCCAACACCCAAGGCTCAGGCTAAGCACTTCGGGCCTTCAACCATGTCCGGATCCAACCTTCAAGGCCAGTGGATGGCCTCCTCTGTCACGGAGGAGGACATCAAGAAGCTTAGGGAGGCCAGGTATCTGACCGCTGAAATCTCGCACAGGCTGCCTGCTCAAGGGCAGGTCATCCCCACTCCCGAACCCAACGAGAGTGTCGTATTTGTTTCCCACTTCCTCCGAGGGATATGTTTTAGTCTTGATCCCTTTGTGAGAGGGATCATGTTCTATTATGGGCTAGATTCCCATGATCTAGCTCCAGATTCCATCCTTCACATCTCGTCGTTTATCGTCGTGTGTGAGGCCTTCCTCTGCATCACCCCACACTTCGGCTTATGGCTCAAGACCTTTAGTGTGAAGCCGAAGATGATCGACGGGCGACACGCGGAGTGCGGAGGCGCTGTAATAAGCAAAGGCGCCGATGCCCTATGGCCAAAGGGTTCCTTCCCGGAGGTGCCCGACTTATGGCAACGAGAGTGATTCTACATCACCGCTCCCCGAGGCACAAAGCGGGCGGCCGCCCCTGCCTTTCGCTCGGGCCCTCCGCCTCAACTAGCGTCATGGGTCAACAAGGGTCTGGACTGGGGGGCAGCTAATGGCGTACCGACATTGCAAAGCCGCATTCGAGATCTCCTCAAGAGGGATGTCAGTCTTGTCAAGGTAATGCAAGTAATGTTGGAAATATGCCCTAGAGGCAATAATAAAATGGTTATTATTGTATTTCCTTGTTCATGATAATTGTCTATTATTCATGCTATAATTGTATTGACCGGAAACCTCAAAAGATGTGTGAATACATAGACCACAACATGTTCCTAGTGAGCCTCTAGTTGACTAGCTCGTTGATCAACAGATGGTCATGGTTTCCTGACCATGGACATTGGATGTCAATGATAACGGGATCACATTATTAGGAGAATGATGTGATGGACAAGACCCAATCCTAAGCCTAGCACAAGATCGTGTAGTTTGTATGCTAAAGCTTTTCTAAATGTCAAGTATCTTTTCCTTAGACCATGAGATTGTGCAACTCCCGGATACCATAGGAATGCTTTGGGTGTACCAAACGTCACAACATAACTGGGTGGCTATAAAGGTGCACTATGGGTATCTCCAAAAGTGTCTGTTGGGTTGGCACAAATCGAGACTGGGATTTGTCACTCCGTGTGACGGAGAGGTATCTCTGGGCCCACTCGGTAGGACATCATCATAATGTGCACAATGTGATCAAGGAGTTGATCACGGGATGATGTGTTACGGAATGAGTAAAGAGACTTGCCGGTAACGAGATTGAACAAGGTATCGGCATACCGACGATCGAATCTCGGGAAAGTACTATACCGGTAGACAAAGGGAATTGTATACGGGATTGATTGAATCCTTGACATCGTGGTTCATCCGATGAGATCATCGTGGAACATGTGGGAGCCAACATGGGTATCCAGATCCCGATGTTGGTTATTGGCCGGAGAGTTGTCTCGGTCATGTCTACATGGTTCCTGAACCCGTAGGGTCTACACACTTAAGGTTCGATGATGCTAGGGTTATAGGGAAGGTATGTACGCGGTTACCGAATGTTGTTCGGAGTCCCGGATGAGATCTCGGACGTCACGAGGAGTTCCGGAATGGTCCGGAGGTAAAGATTTGTATATGGGAAGTCATGTTTTTAGTCACCGGAAAAGTTTCGGGTGCTATCAGTAACGTACCGGGACCACCGGGTGGGTCCCGGGGGTCCACCAGGTGGGGCCACCGGCCCCAGAGGGCTGCATGGGCCAAGTGTGGGAGGGTACCAGCCCCAGGTGGGCTGGTGCGCCCCCCCACAAGGGCCCAAGGTGCCTAGGGTTACAAACCCTAGGGGAGGGGGGCGCCTCCACCTTGCTTGGGGGGCAAGTCTCCCCTCCTGGCCGCCGCCCCTCCCCTCTAGATGGGATCTGGAGGGGGCCGGTCCCCTCTCCCCTTCCCCTATATATAGTGGGGTTTTTGGGGCTGCCCAACACACGAGTTTTCATCTCTCCAGGCGCAGCCCTACCCCTCTCCCTCCTCGTCTCTTGCGGTGCTTGGCGAAGCCCTGCTAGAGTGCCACGCTCCTCCACTACCACCACGCTGTCGTGCTACTGCTGGACAGAGTCTTCCCCAACCTCTCCCTCTCCCCTTGCTGGATCAAGGCACGGGAGACGTCATCGGGCTGCACGTGTGTTGAACTCGGAGGTGCCGTCCGTTCGGCACTAGGATCTTTGGTGATTTGGATCACGACGAGTACGACTCCCTCAACCCCGTTCTCTTGAACGCTTCCGCTCGCGATCTACAAGGGTATGTAGATGCACTCCCCTCTCTCTCATTGCTAGTCTCTCCATAGATAGATCTTGGTGACTCGTAGAAAATTTTGAATTTCTGCTATGTTCACCAACAAGTAATGCTAGTTCGTCAGGTCCTGTCGTGCCAACGTCGATCTGTCGGTATGTGGGAGTTCAACCCGGAAGGACCGCGAACTATTCAACAGTTCTTCAACATGACGCTCAAAGGGATGTACAGATTGTTCTTGGGATCACGAATAAAGTGTCCGGACACCATCGAGGATGCGGGTCTCAACTGTAACTGTCCAGATACCCAAGTAAGTAATTTTGCGACCGAACATGCAGTCTTTATATTTGTCATAACATTATTCTAGAAAATTGCTCTCGACCAGGACTGGATAAGAAAGGCGGAGAGGATCAGGTGTTCGGCCCCCCTTCCTGAAGGCTCGCCGGATCCTTTATTAACCAGGATGCTTGAGCGCGCACCATATCAGGTGCCATCAGGAGGAGATGAGGGGAGGAATAGAGAAGCCACAGGTGGGCTTCATTGAGGGAGTCCTGGATAGGGGGGTATCCGGACAGCCGGACTATATACTTTGGCCGGACTGTTGGACTATGAAGGTACAAGATTGAAGACTTCGTCCCGTGTCCGGATGGGACTCTCCTTTGTGTGGAAGGCAAGCTTGGCGATTTGGATATGTAGATCTGCTTCTCTGTAACCAACTTTGGGTAACCCTAGCCCCCTCCGATGTCTATATAAACTGAAGGGTTTAGTCCGTAGGACAACAACAATCATACCATAGGCTAGCTTCTAGGGTTTAGCCTCTATGATCTCGTGGTAGATCAACTCTTGTAATACTCATATCATCAAGATCAATCAAGCAGGAAGTAGGGTATTACCTCCATCGAGAGGGCCCAAACCTGGGTAAAACGTCGTGCCCCCAGTCTCCTGTTACCATTAGCCTTAGACGCATAGTTCGGGACCCCCTACCCGAGATCCGCCGGTTTTGACACCGACATTGGTGCTTTCATTGAGAGTTCCTTTGTGTTGTCGTTGTAAGGCTCGATGGCTCCCTCAACCTTCAACAACACGGTCCAGGGCAAGACTTTTCTCCCCGGATAGATCTTCGTGTTCGGTGGCTTCGCATTGCTGGCCAACTCACTTGGCCATCTGGAGCAGATCGACAGCTACGCCCCTGGCCATCAGGTCAGATTTGGCAACTTGAATTACACGGCCGATATCCGCGGAGACTTGATCTTCGACGGATTCGGGCCCGTATAAGGAGCGCCGAACAGTCATGACGGGCACGACTTAAATCTGTTGTCGGACAGTATTCGGGATATCGCCCCTGCAGCGGCTCCAGACCTAAATCCGGGGCAGATCGCGTCGTCCGAGGACGGGTGGATGGACCCCGCCACGGAGGCTGCATACTCTTCGGCAGTAGAGCCGAACACAGACCCCGACATGAAGGAAATCTGCGTCACCGGACCCCCAGACCTGTGTCCGGATGTGGGTTCCGAACGGCGCGTGCCCGGGCCCATCGAGTCTGATTGGGCTCCAGTAATGGAGTTCACCGTCGCGGATATCTTTCAGCACCCCCCTTTGGCGATGTGCTAAATTCACTAAGGTATCTCTCTTTGTCAAGAGATTCCTGGCCGAACTATGTCCGGCTCGAGTGGGAAGCAGGCTACGAAGAAATTCGTTACCCACCCACCACCCACTTAATAGCCACTGTCGATGATTTGTCAGACGTGCTTGACTTCGAATCTGAAGACATCGACGGTATAGACGATGATGTGGGAGAAGAACAGGAACCACCGCCCACCGGGCGCTGGACAACCACCTCTTCATATGATATATATATATGGTGGACACCCCCAAAGAAAACAATGGCGATGAGGCAATAGAAGATAACCCCTTAGGGAAGAAATCAAAGCATGGGCGTCATCGGCGCCGCTCTAAGCCCCGCCATAGCAATACCGGCACAGGAAAAGAAAACCCAGATGGTGCCGAAGAGGGATACAATCCTGATCAGTCTAGCTTTGAACAGGCCGAACAGGAACATGGGCAGGTCAGCCCCGAGGAACAAGCGACAGACGGATACGTGGAGGACGACAACTATATGCCTCCCTCCGAAGATGAGGTGAGCCTCGGCGACGATGAATTCGGCGTACCCGAAGATCCAATAGAGTAGGAGCACTTTAAGCGCCGACTTATAGCCACTGCAAGAAGCCTGAAAAAGAAGTAGGAGCAGCTCCAAGATGATCAAGATCTGCTCGCAGACAGATGAACCGAGGTCCTGGAGGCCGAGGAATACGGACTTGAGCCCCCACCAAGTGTTACCCAAAGCACAAGCTGCTACCTCAGCTAGAGGAAGAGGACATGGAGCCTGCACTACCAGCACAAGACACGGCTGACCGGCCACCTCGTGGCCGGGATAAAATGATGTACCAGCCCGAACCCCCGCGCCAGTTCACTATGGCCCGGGGCAATACGCAGGACCTGCGAGACATATTGGAAAACAACGCAGGACAACCAAGATCGATCTACGGATCACGGGGGCGCGCCACAGCACATGACGATGACCGTCATGCCGGATACACTAATAATAGGTCCGGCCGGTCCGAACATAACCGACCAGACTTAGTCGGACTGCGTCGTGACATAGCCCGGCACAGAGGCGCCGCACACCCCCTCTGCTTCACTGATGAAGTAATGGATCATGAATTCCCAAAAGGGTTTAAACCTGTCAACATCGAGTCATACGATGGCACAACAGTCCCCGCGATATGGATTGAAGATTTCCTTCTCCACATTCACATTGCTCACGGTGATGATCTACAAGCCATCAAGTATCTCCCCCTTAAGCTTAAAGGGCCAGCCAAACATTGGCTGAATAGCCTGCCAGCGAACTCCATAGGCAGTTGGGAAAATCTTGAGGACGCATTCCTCAACAACTTCTAAGGCACTTACGTGCGACCACCGGATGCTGATGACTTAAGTCACATTACCCAACAGCCCGGAGAGTCAGCCAGAAAATTCTGGACTCGGTTCCTAACTAAAAAGAACCAAATTGTCGACTGTCAGGATGCCGAGGCCCTGGCGGCCTTTAAGCAAAATATCCGCGATGAGTGGCTCGCCCGACACCTCGGCCAAGAAAAACCGAAGTCCATGGCGTCCCTCACGACACTCATGACCCGCTTTTGCGCGGGCGAGGACAGCTGGCTGGCTCGCAATAGCACCACGCCAAGAAACTCCGGCACTTCAGATATCCGCGATAGTAACGGAAAGCCACGGCGCAATAGACATAAGCGTCAGAACAATTGCGACAATGCCGAAGATACGGCAGTCAATGCCAGATTCAGCAACTCAAAATCTGGTCAGCGGAAAAAGGCATTCAAAAGAAACAATCCGGGATCGTCCAGTCTGGACCGCATATTCGACCGCTCGTGCCAGATTCATGGCACCCCCGACAAACCATCCAATCACACTAACAGAGATTGCTGGGTGTTCAAACAGGCTGGCAAGTTGAATGACGAAAACAAGGACAAGGGGCTGCACAACGATGATGACGAGGAGCCCTGGCGTCCGAACACTGGGGGACAGAAGAAATTTCCCCCCAGGTGAAAACGGTAAACATGATCTATGCCACCCACATTCCCAAACGGGAACGAAAGCGTGCACTTAGGGACGTCTATGCGATGGAGCCAGTCACCCCAAAGTTCAACCCATGGTCATCCTGTCCGATCACCTTCGATCGTAGGGACCATCCTACCAGCATCCATCACGGCGGCTCAGCCGCATTGGTCCTTGACCCAATCATCGATGGATTCCATCTCACGCGAGTCCTTACGGACGGTGGCAGTAGCCTGAACCTGCTTTATCAGGACACAATGCGCAAAATGGGCATCGATCCCTTACGGATCAAACCAACCAAAACCACCTTTAAAGGTGTAATTCCAGGGGTAGAGGCCCGCTGTACGGGCTCAATAACATTGGAAGTTCTCTTCGGATCTCCGGATAACTTCCGAAGCGAGGAGTTAATCTTTGATATCGTCCCTTTCCGTAGTGGCTATCATGCACTACTTGGACGAACTGCGTTCACTCGATTCAATGCGGTACCACACTATGCATACCTTAAGCTCAAAATGCCAGGACCTCGCGGGGTTATAACAGTCAATGGAAACACAGACCGCTCCCTCTGTACGGATGATCACACTGCGGCCTTGCGGCAGAAGTACAAAGCAACCTTCTTCGACAGACAACCCATTCGGCAATGACAACCCCGAACACCGTCAAGCGAGTCCGAAGCACCCCGCAACAGGACGGTCAGACACGCCAAGAGCTCAATTAGCAATCCGGCCTCCGCCCAAGCCCCATTGAGGAGGCATTTGTGCCACGCGTACACAACTACGCACTCAAAATACCATGGGCATAGGTGGAGGCGAGTCGACGATGCAGCCCAAAGTGCGGTTCAACCGCCACAAGGCCCGCACACCCTTCTTCTTTCTTTTAGGACCCTACTTTCGGGCAGCCCCTTCAGAGAACCGAATAATCGGACTCATCACCGGAGGGAACACCAAGGAGGCAAGAGGCTTTGCACACAAGGGAATACCCAGGTGGTCTTTGGTAATGATCATTATACCTGTTTTACATACCCGCATGTAGCCTGCCCTTGGACAGGACATGTCAAATAATCCTATTTGTTTCTACTTAACGCATTAATTGTACACATACGCCTTGCTGTATTATACAACATCGGGAAATAGTATACATCGTCAGCTTCTTATTACTATCTTCATATTTTCCCTGGAATATTTATTTAATATTGCATCCGTACACTTTGGTACGATAAGTTTACCAGGGGCTCTTTATCGAGCCCCATAACATGGCAAGAAAAGTCCGAACACTTTCGACAGTGCGGCACCCCGAACTTATAGCATTATATGCATCAGCTCCGAATCATGTCTTGGGTCAATAGTTGGGTTAGCCCGGCTCCCTTGTTTTGGTACCTTATGTTCTGTTATATCGGCTAAGGTAGCGCAGAGAGAACTACTGCGATTGTGTCCCAGTTCTTTCGGACGAGCACCTTAGTAGAGAAAGCCGAAAACTGACTGTCATGATGCGGCGAGAGCTGGTCGCTATTCGAGAGGTACTAAATCCTTAAAGATTTTTTCCGCTTAAGGCGAGGAATATAGCGCCTCAGTTCGGCCTTCCGAATACTAGGGGCTTCACTGAAATTTAAAATTATATACTTCTATGGCCAAGTGAGAGTTATAAAGCCGCATAGTCCGATTACCTTGTTTGCTGCGCCAAACACCTCCTTAAAGGACCAAAAACTTGGATAAAGAGTGTTTGGGTTTTCCACGAACACCCCAGTACTAGCTACACGGGGGCAGAAGTCGACGACTGGCCTACTCTCAGAATTTTATAAACGGCCGCATAGAAGGTAATATTTTAAATCAACAAAGTCTTATATAGCGCAAACAAACTCGTTCTCATATTACAAAGACGACATGAGTCCATTCACTCAAAGATTAAGTTCTTGCTGCATTCATCGGCCACAAGGCGAGCGCCTTTCATAACGCCATCATAATATTTCTCGGCGTAGCAATGCTCCTTACCCTCCGGGGTCCATCCTTCACCAGCTTCTCAGCATCCAGTTTGGCCCAATGTATCTTCGTGTGGGCAAAGGCCCGGCGGGCACCCTCAATGCAGACAGACTGCTTGATAACTTCAAGCCGCGGACAAGCACTTACCATCCGCTTTATAAGGCCGAAGTAGCTGTTAGGAAGGGGCTCACCAGGCCACATCCGGACTATGAGGTCCTTCATGGCCAGTTCGGCCGCCCTGTGGAGTTCGATCAATTGCTTTAGTTGGTTACTCAGGGACATTGGGTGTTCGGCTCCAGTATACTGGGACCAGAACAGCTTCTCCATCGAGCTCCCCTCTTCGGCACGGTAGAACTCCGCGGCATTTGATATGATGTGTGGCAGATCTGCGAATGCCCCTGGAGAGCTTCGAATGCGGGTGAGTAAACGAAATGTCTCCTCCACATGATTGCTTTGCATAATGAATGCCTTACCCGCCGCTATCTTCTTAGCCGCCTAGATTTCCTGGAGGGCCTTTTGGGCTTCGGCCTTGGCATCTTTCGCGCTCTCAAGGGCTTTGGCAAGCTCGGACGCTTGCGTCTTGAAGTCATGCTCCAAGGACTCGAACTTCTTGCCGAACTCCTGGAGCTCTTGATGTACCTCCCCCACCCGAGCATCTTGCTTTTCACGCTCGGTGAGCTCTGCGGCGGCCTTGGCTTCGGCTTCGAACAGCGCTTTCTTTAGGGCCGCCACTCCGGTCGCCGCCCCTATTAAAAATCATGATGCTTTTTGTTAGCATCATCAATTTTCTCCTCTACACGACACACAGACAGGGTATCACTTACCTTTGTTCTCCTCGAGCTGCCTCTTCACGAGGCCGAGCTCTTCTTCGGCCTGCCCCAGGTCCTGCCTGAGTCCGGCGACCTCAGTTGTGCACGCAGCGGCGGTCAGCAGCAACGCCTGATCATTAACATAGATAAGTACTATTAGACTCCTGCGGATTAAACATTAACCCTCCGTTTGGCTTTTCTTTCCGAACACCAAACAGAGCATCAGGGGCTACTGTCTATTGGGTGATATTTTCTCACACTTTTTCATTACTTACCTCAAAGCCTGTTAGGAGGCTGGTGCAGGGTTCGGTCAATCCGCTTTTGGCGAACCGGACCTTCTCAATCACCGTACTCATGAGAGTACGGTGCTCTTCGTCAATGGAAGCACTGCGAAGCACTTCCAGCAAATTATTCGATGCCTCCGGCTGGGCGGAGGTCATCAGCACGCCCGGCTCACCCTCCTTAGCGAGGGGCTGCTCACTTGAATCCGGAACCTGTGAAGGCTCTGGTGCAGTAACCGGCGGGGAGCCAGACTTGTTGTGGCTCCCGTCCACATAATCCATGGGGATCTTACCCCCCATGTGCCCGGCGTATGGGATTTTGCCTTGGGGCGTCTCCAGAACGGTCGCCCTGCTCTGGTATCCTTTGGGACAACACCTCAGTGTCATCCGCAGGTCATGGGGAGGTGGCTATCGGGAGTGAATCCATCTCCGATGCACTCAAGGACCCATCCGAAGAGGATACCCCGAGATTGGACCCGGCCGGACTGCATACACGTGTTCGGTGTTATTACAAACCATGAAGTTAAAGTCGCACAAAAGGTCTTACAGAGTGCGAATACTTACGACCTCGCCCGGGGCTTGCCCCTGGGCAGCCACTCCTCCTCTCTGTAGGAGGTTGTGGTGGAGTGGTCCGGAAGGGATGCCTTTCCCTTCTTCGGCGTCCTAGCCTCCTCTTGTGTGGCTGCTTTCCTTTTATTCTCCTCCCTAGTGAGGGGAGGGGGCATTTCTTCGTGTTCCCCCCCGTCTCCATGGGAGGAATCTTCCTCGCCGTCCTCTGGCGATGAGTCTATTACGACCTTGCGCCGGAGACCCTTCCTGGTCCTCGCGGCCGCTTTCTTGGACCCTTCGGCCTCCCCGGATGGGGAGGCCTTCTTCCTCTTCTTCTCCTCCCCTTAGTGGGAGGAGTACGCCTCATCGTCTTTGGGCGAGGCGTCCGGTGCAACCTCGTGCCAGAGACCCTTCCTGGTCCCCGTGGCCTTCTTTTTGGCCTTCTCCTCCGGCACCTTGTATGGCGCCAGAGCCAGCATTTCCGTCAGGAGTGCGGTTGCTGGATCTTCGGGTAGCGGAGCCGGACAGTCGACCCGCTCCGCCATCTCCATGTAATCCTCTTTTAGCAATATAAATGACTTAAAGTTCTCCCATGAACGCGTTGGGAAAGATACATGTAGTGATATTCAGAGGACTTACCGGATTGGCAAGGCGCTTTGCGCTGAGTCCGCGGTCCTCAGAAGTGGGAGGAGGAACTTCGCCGGTCTTGAAAAGCACCTTCCAAGCGTCTTTATGCGTCGTGTCGAAGAGCTCATGCAACGTCTGGTGTTCGGCCGGATCGAACTCCCACATATTGAATGCATGTCTTTGACACGGGAGGATCCGACGGGCGAGCATGACCTGGACCACGTTGACAAGCTTGATCTGCTTGTCCCTCATACTTTTGATGCACATCTCGAGTCCGGTCAGCTCCGCAGGTTTGCCCCAGGCCAGGCCCTTCTTTTCACAAGAGGTGAGCCGCATGGGGATTCCGGATCAGAATTTGGGGGCTGCCACCCAATTGGCGTCGCGCGGCTCGGTGATGTAGAACCACCCTGATTGCCACCCTTTCATGGTCTCCACAAAGGAGCCGTCAAGCCATGTAACGTTGGACATTCTGCCCACCATGGCGCCTCCGCACTCCGCCTGCTGGCCGCTAATGATCTTCGGCTTCACGCAGAAGATTTTCATCCACAGGCCAAAGTGGGGCCTGATGCGGAGGAAGGCCTCGCACACGACGATGAACGCTGAGATGTTGAGGACAAAATTTGGGGCTAGATCATGGAAATCTAGCCCATAGTAATACATGAGCCCGCGGACGAATGGGTGGAGTGGAAATCCTAGTCCGCGGATGAAATGAGGGAGTAATACTACTCTCTCCCGAGACTTTGGGGTGGGGGTGATCTGTCCCTCTGCCGGAAGCCTGTGCGCAATGTTTTCGGCCAGGTATCCGGCCGCCCGAAGCTTGGTGATATACTCCTCAGTGACGGAGGAGGCAATCCACTTGCCTCCCGCTCCGGACATGCTGTGAATGGTCCTACAGAGAAGGTGAGAACTTGGGCGCTGGGGCTCGAGAATGCAAGAGCGGATGAGCAAAGGAGGAAGAAGGCGTGGTGAAAATGGGAGATCCTTATCCCTTTATAAAGGCGGTGAAAAAATGTGCGCCTCCCCACTTGCCCATCGAGATTACTCATTTTCCAAGCGCCACGATTGATGGCTCGGTTGGGTTACCCATACCCGTATTGATGAGGATCCCGCTATGAGGGGACATGATCTCTGCTTCGACAAGACGTGCCAAAGAAACCACCTCGCGATATGCGTAGTAGCTGGTTGCAAAAAAATGGTTCGAATAATAACCGGGCCATGGTGTGATGTCATGCCACGAGGAATTGTCAACGGATTAGATTTGTGAATTATTGTTCTCTCTACGGTGGTATGTGAAATTTGTCTTGCAGAGCCGGACACGGTCCTTGTGTTCGGAAATTATCTTGGAGTATTTGGAGATGGAACCCGCCTTGCAATGCCAAAGACAATCTGCGCGCCGGACTCATCGTCATTGAAGCCTGGTTCAGAGGCTACTGAGGGAGTCCTAGATAGGGGGGTATCCGGACAGCCGGACTATATACTTTGGTCGGACTGTTGGACTATGAAGGTACAAGATTGAAGACTTCATCCCATGTCCAGATGGGACTCTCCTTTGCGTGGAAGGCAAGCTTGGTGATTCAGATATGTAGATCTCCTTCTCTGTAACCGACTTTGTGTAACCCTAGCCCCCTCCGGTGTCTATATAAACCGGAGGGTCTAGTCCGTAGGACAACAACAATCATACCATAGGCTAGCTTCTAGGGTTTAGCCTCTACGATCTCGTGGTAGATCAACTCTTGTAATACTCATATCATCAAGATCAATCAAGTAGGAAGTAGGGTATTGCCTCCATCGAGAGGGCCCGAACCTGGTTAAAACATCGTGTCCCCAGTCTCCTGTTACCATTAGCCTGAGACGCATAGTTCGGGACCCCCTACCAGAGATCCGTCGGTTTTGACACCGACATTCATACCTTACACATCCAAACCTGGGGAGTAAGTGCCTCCACTAAGGAGGAAAATGGGGGAGGTGAATCTAGAATCCCCTCCCCCGATGGGAAGAAAAGGGCCGCCTCCGAAGACTTGGAAGCGGAGGTTTCCAAACGAGGGAAGAAACCTTCGCCAGGGGGCCCTGCCCTAGAGGGCGTCCTCACCGTACAGCGTCCGCAAGAGGGCCAGCCCTCCACAGAGCTGTAAGTGAATCAAGAATACTTTGGTAAATATATCCTGCTTTATCTTTGAGAATAATAACTGAGACCTATCTCTTGCAGTCCGGCTTGTAGCCCTTCTCAACAGAGTTCGTCTTCGGGGGATCTTCTTCCGGAGATGATGGAGAGCGAAACGCCTCCTCCTGCCACCCCGCCCCATGGGGCAAATGACCCCGAGGTGTCGTCATGGAGGATTTCTCCTGATCCGCCAAGGCCATAAGTTAACACTTCGGCCGCCCAAAGACTGGAGTATTCGGCTCCCAAGGAGAGCAACATGAAGAGTCCGGGATTGTCCGGCACACAGTCGGACACACTGATGGGTCTTCTGGAGCAAGCGGCTATCTCAGAGGCGCGTCATACCTTAATGGGTATGGTGTTTGAGAGGATTTCATCCGCCAAAAGCGGGTTGAATGAAGCTTTTACAAGCCTTCTCAAAGGCTTTTAGGTACGCAAAGTAACATGTATATTTTCGACCGTACCGCACACGCTAGGTGTGCTCTGTATAGATAGTAGCCCCTGAGACTCTGGTTGTCGTCCCGAGGCGGCAAACCAAGGATCATAGTCGCAGGTAATGATCACACTACGTTATGTGCAGGCGGCTGAGTGTCCGGCGGCTGACCGGACTGATGATTTTGTCGAACTGAGGCAGCTTGACGTGGCGGATGCCGACATCGCGCTTGTGAACAAGCAGCTTGATGAGGCATAGGGTATGTATGTATGGATTGTTAGCAAATATTAAGAGGAGCATGATGCTAGTATCTATAATATGCTGTGACTGCAGATGGAGCTGCTGCCATGGAGACCCTTCGGGCGGAACTTGCCCGAGCCAAGGAACAAGCCAGGATAAGTGATGCGGCCACCCTAAAGGCGGCCGAAGAGTTAAGAGCCGAGCGGACTGCTCATCGCTTGAGCGAAGATAAAATAGACAAGATGGCTGTTGAGCTGAAAGATGTCGCCGGCCGATATGAGCTCCTTGAAAGGGAAAGCTAAGCGAAAGCGGCTGACCTGAAGAAGGCCTTGGAAGTAGCCAAAGAAACCCGCTCTAAAATGAGAGGGGTGAGGGAGGAGCTTTGTGAAGCCAGAGATATTGCGGTTGGGAGGCCCTTTATGTTGCGGATGAAATTCGGAGATCCGAAGTATGCCCCTCTAGATCAATTATGGTGTGCTGCAGACGCGTATTCGGACTTGGCAAAGAGTGCTACTGATGCAACTGAGTTTTTCAAAGATCAGAAAGATCATGAGGTGGAAAGGTTGTTCTAGTCGCAGTTCAGTGCTCCGACGCGTCTGCTGCCGTTGAATGAACGAATGGCCGAGTGGACCGAGCTCCATAGGTTGTCCGGGCTTGCTATGAGGTCTGTCGTGGATCACCTTTGGCCGAAGGGACCAAGGTCAGACAATTATTTTGGTTTAGTGCAACGATTCCTTGGGGCTGTGTCACATATCAATGCTGTGAATAGGTCGGCGTGCATAGAGGGTGCACGGATGGATCTTGCCTGTGTTAAAACATATTGGGCAGGGATGGAGACCACCGCTATTGCAACCCGGGGTCCGGCTGGAGGCCAGGACCTGGCCGAGCACTATTTTGAAGAAGTCCAAGAAGGCGCCCGTTTAATAGAGGCTCAGTGCTCGAAGAGCACCATGTTCGAGTGACATGTATCTGAATTGTAAAAACAATGCTATTTTCATTAGAAAGGTTGTATTTATACTTTTACCTGAAAGTGTTATAGTGCCTCATGTGCGGCCGTTTATGTATGTATATAACCTGAAAGTTTGCAGTCGTTGGCTTCAGCCCCCACGCATATAATGCGGGGGTGTTCAAAAAAGCGCGTAATCACACTTGATCCAACGTCTTGGTCCATTAAGGAGGTGATAGCGCAGTGAACTAGGCAATCGGACTATATAGCTTTAACACTTTCACTTAGCCATAGGAGTTTGACGGTAGGGCTACTATATAGCCCCTGGTACTTCCGCGTTCATCCGAATACGGTGCGCGTACGTACATGACCGAGAAACCGGTCCTTTGTTAATGCGGAGGAATCGTGAAGATTCTGCTGAGTCATCGAGTGGTTGACCAGTCTCGCGCTATATCATAACAGTCAGTTTTCGGCTTTCTCTACTAAGGTGCTCATTCAGATGAACTAGGGCACAATCGCAGTAGTTCTCCCAGTGCCACCTTAGCCGATAGAGCAGAACGTAAGGTAGCAAAACATGGGAGACGGGAAAACCCAACTATTGACCAAAGACATGATTCAGAGTTGATGCATATAAGGCCAAACTCGCGACGCCTAACACTCCCTAAGGTATTCGGACTTTACAACATATACTGGGCTGAGTAACACCCTCGATAATGAGCCCTGAATTTCCAGATACATGCATAGGTCCGGCATGATGAAATGCCAATAATGCTAGCTTCCCTCTCAGTTGCGTTGAGTGCCCGGAGGGTGTGAAGCAACAAGAGACATTAAAAAGGTTTACGCGGGGTCTTAATCTAAAAAGAAACCTTTGAGCGGGGCCCTGCTGCACGTCTGTGCCTTTATCTCCGTTGTGCCGTATCCTGGAGGTGTAGCACGATGATCATCTATAAAAAAAGAGAGAAAAAATCCAAGTGAAAGACTTCGTGCGAAATGTTGGTTATTTTTAATGAACCATGAAAATGCAATCTAGTATTGTATTAATAGGGTCAAGCCGAACTATGGGCTCTTCTACATGCGGGCAGCCCCTAGCACCACCTATGGGGGTGTATCCGTTGACCCAAGCTCAGGTTTATCTGGGTTGTTAGAGCTGGTGGTGCGCCAGACTCATCTAACCGTGTCCGTCGCCTTGACGACCGATCATTTTGGTTGGAGAGGCCGTTCAGTGTTCGGCTGCTAAAGCCGCCACATATTCTTCTGCACGTAAGGAACGCTCTGTGTTTCCGCTAACTGTGATGACGCGACGTGGACCATGCATCTTGAGTTTAAGATAAGCGTAGTGCGGTACTGCATTGAAACGAGTGAAGGCCGTTCTTCCAAGTAGTGCGTGATAGCTGCTTCGGAATGGAGCGATGTCAAAGATTAATTCTTTGCTTTTGAAGTTGTCGGGAGAATCGAATAAAACCTCTAGTACTAGAGAGCCCGTGCAGCGGGCCTCGACGCCTGGTATTACTCCTTTAAAGGTAGTATTGCTTTGGCTGATTCTTGATGGGTCTATTCCCATTTTGCAAACAGTGTCCTGATATATCAGATTAAGACTACTATCGCCGTCCATAAGGACTTGGGTGAGATGGTATCCATCAATTATTGGGTCGAGCACCAAGGCAGCCGATCCTCCGTGCCGGATACTAGTCGGATGATCCCTGCGAGCAAAAGTGATCGGACAGGCCGACCAAGGATTGAATTTGGGCGCGATGGGCTCTACAATGTATACGTCTTGGAGTGCGCGTTTGCGCCTTCTCTTCGGTATGTGAGTTGCGTAAATCATATCCACTGTTTTGACTTATGGTGGGAATTTTTTTTGTCCCCCAGAGTTCGGTGATGACCCGCAAGTATACGGGATAGTTGTAGCCTCTTTCGATAAGTAAGAGTCTCGAACCAAACAAGGAGCTAAAGGTAGAACAAATATTCCCTCAAGTTCTATCGACCACCGATACAACTCTATGCATGCTTGACGTTCGCTTTACCTACAAGTATGAAACTAGAAGTACTTTGTAGGTGTTGTTGGATAGGTTTGCAAGATAATAAAGAGCATGTAAATAAAGAGTAGGGGCTGTTTAGATAAAGATGCAATAAAGTAAATATAGCAAGTGTGGAAAAGTGGTGGTAGGAGTTGTGAAATTGTCCCTAAGCAATTGACTACTTTACTAGACTGGTAATCACTATTGCAATTTTATTTGAGGGAGAGGCATAAGCTAACATACTTTCTCTTCTTGGATCATATGCACTTATGATTGGAACTCTAGCAAGCATCCGCAACTACTAAAGATCATTAAGGTGAAACCCAACCATAGCATTACAGTATCAAGTCCCCTTTATCCCATACGCAAACAACCTACTTACTTGGGTCTGTGCTTCTGTCACTCACGCCACCCACCATAAGCAAATCATGAACATATTGCAAACCCTACAACGGGAATCCCTCATGCTTGTGCGGCACGGAGGGCACAATAGGACAACACCAATAATAAAACATGTAATTCAAACCAATCATAGCAATTCATCAATCACCGATAGGACAACGAAAATCTACTCACACATAATAGGATGGCAACACATCATTGGATAATAATATGAAGCATAAGGCACCATGTTCAAGTAGAGGGTACAACGGGTTATGGGAGAGTGGACCGCTGAATATAGATGGGGGAAGGTGATGGAGATGTTGGTGAAGATGACGGCGGTGTTGATGAAGATTGCGGTGATGATGATGGCCCCCGGCAGCGCTCCGGCGCCACCGGAAGCAATGGGGAGGGAGCACCCCTTCTTCTTCTTCTTCCTTGACCTTCTCCCTAGATGGGAGAAGGGTTTCCCCTCTGAACCTTGGCTCCCATGGCTTGGGAGGGGTGAAAGCTCCTCCGAGATAGGATCTATCTCTGTTTCTGCGAAACATAAAACATGCAACAAACATAAACTGGCACTAGGCACTGGATCAGTATGTTAGTCCCAAAAATAGTATAAAAAGTTGCCAAAAGTATATGAAAGTTGAATAATATTGGCATGGAACAATCAAAAATTATAGATATGATAGATACGTATCAGCATCCCCAAGCTTAATTCCTGCTCGTCCTTGAGTAGGAAAATGATAAAAAAGATAATTTTTGTTGTGGAATGCTACCTAGCATAATCTTGATCATATGTCTAATCATGGCATGAATATTAAGGTACGAGTGATTTAAAGCAATAGTCTATCATTTGACATAAAACAATAATACTTTGAGTGTACCAATAAAGCAATCGTGTCTTTTCAAAACAACATGGCCAAAGAAAGTTATCCCTACAAAATCATATAGTCTGGCTGTTGCTCTATCTTCATTACACAAAGTATTTAATCATGCACAACCCCGATGACAAGCCAAGCAATTGTTTCATACTTTAGTAATCTCAAACTTTTTCAACTTTCACGCAATACATGAGCGTGAGCCATGGACATAACACTATAGGTGGAATAGAATGGTGGTTGTGGAGAAGACAAAAAGTAGTAGATAGTCTCACATCAACTAGGCGTATCAACGGGCTATGGAGATGCCCATCAATAGATATCAATGTGAGTGAGTAGGGATTGCCATGCAATGGATGCACTAAAGCTATATGAAAGCTCAACAAAAGAAACTAAGTGGGTGTGCATCAGATTCGCTTGCTCTTGAAGACCTAGGGCACTTTGAGGAAGCCCATCATTGGAATATACAAGCCAAGTTCTATAATGAAAAATTCCCACTAGTATATGAAAGTGACAACATAGGAGACTCTCTATCATGAAGATCATGGTGCTACTTTGAATCACAAGTGTGGTAAAAAGGATAGTAGCATTGTCCCTTCTCTCTTTTTCTCTCATTATTTATTTCTTTTTTTCTTTTTTTTCTTTGGCCTTTCTCTTTTTTTGGCCTTTCTTTTTTTATCCCCTTTTTTTATAAAGTCCGAAGTCTCATCCCGACTTGTGGGGGAATCATAGTCTCCATCATACTTTCCTCATTGGGACAATGCTCTAATAATGAAGATCATCACACTTTTATTTACTTACAACTCAATATTACAACTTGATATCTAGAACAAAGATATGACTCTATATGAATGCCTCCGGCGGTGTATCGGGATGTGCAATGATCTAGCGTAGCAATGACATCAAAAAAAATACAAGCCATGAAAACGTCATGCTAGCTATCTTACGATCATGCAAAGCAATATGACAATGAATGCTCAAGACATGTATATGATGATGATGGAAGTTGCATGGCAATATATCTCAGAATGGCTATGGAAATGCCATGATAGGTAGGTACGGTGGCTGTTTTGAGGAAGGTATATGGTGGGTGTATGGTACCGGCGAAAGTTGTGCGGCACAAGAGAGGCTAGCAATGGTGGAAGGGTGAGAGTGCGTATAATCCATGGACTCAACATTAGTCATAAAGAACTCATATACTTATTTCAAAAATCTATAATCCATTGAAAACAAAGTACTACGCGCATGCTCCCAGGGGATAGATTGGTAGGAAAAGACCATCGCTCGTCCCCGACCGCCACTCATAAGGAAGACAATCAATAAATAAAATTGTGCTCCAACTTCATCACAAAGCGGTTCACCATACTTGCATGCTTCGGGAATCACAAACCTCAACACAAGTATTTCTACTAAGCCACAGTCTCCCACTAGCATTCCTCTAATATCACCACCTTTATATCGCAAAACTATTGCAAGGAATCAAACATTTCATATTCAGCGATCTACAAATTTATGTAGGATTTTATGACTAACCATGTGAATGACCAATTCCTGTCATCTCTCTAAATAGATATAAGTGAAGCAAGAGAGTTTAATTCTTTCTACAAAAGATATGCCCATGCTCTAACAAATATAAGTGAAGCAAAAGAGCATTCTACAAATGGTGGTTTTCTATGTGAAGAGAAACAGGCAATCCAAACTTCAAATGATATAAGTGAAGCACATGAAGCATTCTATAAAGCCATACTCAAAAGATATAAGTGAAGTGCAATGAGCATTATATAAATCAACCAAGGACTATCTCATACCAGCATGGTGCATAAAATAAAAATGAAAACTAAATGCAAAAGACGCTCCAAGACTTGCACATATCGCATGAACGAAACGAATCCAAAAACATACCGATACTTGTTGAAGAAAGAAGGGATGCCTTCCGGGGCATCCCCAAGATTAGACGCTTGAGTCTCCTTGAATATTTACTTGGGGTGCCTCGGGCATCCCCAAGCTTGAGCTCTTGCCTCTCTTCCTTTTTCTCATATCGAGACCTCCTCGATCAAACACTTCATCCACACAAAACTTCAACAGAAAACTCGGTAAGATCCGTTAGTATAATAAAGCAAATCACTACTCTAAGTACTGTAGCAAACCCATTCATATTTTGTTTTTGCATTGTGTCTACTGTAATATAAATTTTCCATGTCTTAATCCACTGATATAAATTGATAGTTTCATCAAAACAAGCAAACTATGCATCAAAAACAGAATCTGTCAAAAACAGAAAAGTCTGTAGAAATATCAACATTCACCATACTTCTGGTATCCCAAAACTTCTACCAAAATTAGGAAAAATAAAAAACTTGTACATAAATACAGTTCAAAAAGAATCAGAACCGTTTGACGTTCCAGTAAAAAATGTAAAATCGCGCACTACATCCAAAGTTTCTGTCCTGCACCATACAAACCAACAAGCATTGTAAACATCCTAAAGGCAAACCTTGGCACATTATTTTTATAATACAATTGAATTTTACAAGGGGATAATTATTTTTGATGAAAAGTTTCTGTAATTAAGATTCACAAAGTTTCCGTGAGCATGAACAAAGTTCAAGGAGCTCTCCCACTTCAACAATGCTTATCTCTCTCACTTTCACATTCCTTTTTGAAAAGTTTTGGGTTTCCCTCTTTATTTTTTTTGTTTTTATAATATATGAAAGCACACAACAGAAATAAATGACTCTCTAAAACTTCCGGTTTGTCTCCCTGTCGGCGCTTTCATTAAAGCCATTAAGCTAGGCATATAGTGCTCAAGTAATGAATCCACCCGGATCCCAAGGTATATCAAAGCCAATTTTAATTAACAATGATTTGTAATTTAGTAGTGAGCACAAAGTAACATATATCAAGCAACAACGAAGTCTAACTCTCTTCCTATGCATCGGCATGTCATAAAAGAACAATTCATGCACACATAGTAAAGGCCAATGCATAGTATAAGCAGTTTCTTGCAATTTTATCATATTGGAAACATAGAGAGGTGGAGATATAGTTCCTCTCTCATAATAATTGCAAGTAGGATCATCAAGCACATGCATATTATATCTATCTAAATCATCATGTGTAGTGGTAAAAGGCAACCCATCAATATAATCCTTAATAAGCACAAACTTCTCCGATATAGTGTAGTAGGGAGAATTCAAAAAGATAATAGGACTATCATGCGTGGGTGAAATAGCAACAATTTCATGTTTAACATAAGGAACTATAGCAAGTTCATCTCCATAAGCATAATTCATATTGGCATCTTGGCCACAAGCATAGCAAGCATCATCAAAAGGGGATATTTCAAGAGAATCAACGGGATCATAACAATCATCATAGCAATCATCATAGTAATCATCATAGAAATCATCCTTCGGTAAGCACGAAGGGAAATTAAACAATGTATGAGTTGAAGAGTTACTCTCATTAGAAGGTGGGCACGGGTAGCTAATCCGCTCTTCCTCCTTTTGTTCTTCGCTCTCCTCATCATCTTTTTCATCCAATGAGATCATGGTTTCATCAATTTCTTCTTCCATAGCTTCCTGTAAAATATTAGTCTCTTCTTAGAAAGCGGAGAATTTCTCAATATATAGTTTAACATAGGCATTAGAAGCATAATTATCATAATAATATTCAAGTATGGCAAAATTTTCAGATTTGTAGAGAGTAGCATCATACTCTTCAATCAAAGAAGCAATTTCATAAGCACCCTTAAAAGCAAAAAATTCTTCAATTTGTTGAACATCATAGTAATTATAAACACCCTTAGCATACGAAGATACGATTCCATTATCAATAAACTCACATTGGTAGGGAAGGTGTTTCTTGGGGTTTTCAGAACAACAAGTAACATCATATATTTCACATAAAGTCCAAGCATAACATTGCAAATGATGAATTTGATCCAGTAAAAGTTTCCCTTTTTCAGATATACGGTGTCGCACATAACAAGCATGCTCATCTAAAGATTTGCCCTCAATTAAGCTAGTTGGGGTTCCAGCACGAGCACATAGGGATCGAAGATGATCCAAGTAAAAAGCTTCAGCAGTGTGATAGATTTTGAGTGGTTCTTCAACCATTGGTTCAGTAGGTAAAACTAATTTTTTTTCGTATTTTGCGTTTCCTACCCATAACTAAAGATTGAAAACAACTAAGAACAGCAAATAAAAATTACTTAGTGATAAAGCAAACAAGCACACACGAGAATATTCACCCCATGCTATGACTCCCCGGCAACGACGCCAGAAAAAGGTGTTGATGACCCGCAAGTATACGGGATAGTTGTAGCCTCTTTCGATAAGTAAGAGTGTCGAACCCAACGAGGAGTTAAAGGTAGAACA
This sequence comes from Triticum dicoccoides, assembly GCF_002162155.2. Lineage (NCBI taxonomy): Eukaryota > Viridiplantae > Streptophyta > Magnoliopsida > Poales > Poaceae > Triticum > Triticum dicoccoides. The sequence continues at coordinate 467,718,813 of NC_041381.1, forward strand.
AATATTCCCTCAAGTTCTATCGACCACCGATACAACTCTACGCACACTTAACGTTTGCTTTACCTAGAACAAGTATGAAACTAGAAGTACTTTGTAGGTGTTGTTGGATAGGTTTGTAAGATAATAAAGAGCACATAAATAAAAAGTAGGGGCTTTTTAGATAAAGATGCAATAAAGTAAATATAGCGAGTGCGGAAAAGTGGTGGTAGGAGTTGTTAAATTTTCCCTAAGCAATTGACTACTTTACTAGACCGGTAATCACTATTGCAATTTTATTTGAGGGAGAGGCATAAGCTAACATACTTTCTCTTCTTGGATCATATGCACTTATGATTGGAACTCTAGCAAGCATCCGCAACTACTAAAGATCATTAAGGTAAAACCCAACCATAGCATTAAAGTATCAAGTCCCCTTTATCCCATACACAAACAACCTACTTACTCGGGTCTGCGCTTCTGTTACTCACGCCACGCACCATAAGCAAATCATGAACATATTGCAAACCCTACAGCGGGAATCCCTCACGCTTGTGCGACACGGAGGGCGTAATAGGACAACATCAATAATAAAACATGCAATTCAAACCAATCATAGCAATTCATCAATCACCGATAGGACAACGAAAATCTACTCAGACATCATAGGATGGAAATACATCATTGGATAATAATATGAAGCATAAGGCACCATATTCAAGTAGAGGGTACATCGGGTTGCAGGAGAGTGGACCGCTGAATATAGATGGGGGAAGTTGATGGAGATGTTGGTGAAGATGGCAGTGGTGTTGGTGAAGATCACAGTGATGATGATGGCCCCCGGCAGCGCTCTGGCGCCACCGGAAGCAAGGGGGAGAGAGCCCCCCTTCTTCTTCTTCTTCCTTGACCTTCTCCCTAGATGGGAGAAGGGTTTCCCCTCTGGTCCTTGGCTCCCATGGCTTGGGAGGGGCGAAAGCCCCTCCGAGATTGGATCTATCTCTCTGTCTCTCTCTGTTTCTGTGTTCTCAGATTCTGCCCCTTCACCGTTTCTTTTATATCCGGAGATCTGTAAATCCGACTGGGATAATCTTTCACCCAGATATTTCTCATAAAATTAACTTTCTTGCG
>NC_041381.1:467720159-467759520 GCF_002162155.2 Triticum dicoccoides
CCCTGGGGCGCGCCCCTATCTCCTGGCCCCCTTGGGCACCGTCTCGCATTGATTTTACCTCCCAAAAATCATAAATATTCCAAAATAATTCTCTGTCCGTTTTTATCCCATTTGGACTCTGTTTGATATTGGGTTTCTACGAAACATAAAACATGCAACAAACAGGAACTGGCACTGGGCACTGGATCAATATGTTAGTCCCAAAAATAGTATAAAAAGTTGCCAAAAGTATATGAAAGTTGAATAATATTGGCATGGAACAATCAAAAATTATAGATACGACGGAGACATATCATTCGGTTGGCAAGGCTCATCCTCGTCTTCACGTGGCGTCTCCCTCCCTTTGTGTTCGGCATTTACCTTGCCGGCCTGCTTGAAAACCCAACATTCTTTGTGGGTGTGATTTGCAGGTTTTTCCGGGGTGCCATGAATCTGACATAATCTGTCTAGAATCTTGTTTAGGCTGGACGGTCCATCTCTGCTGCCTTTAAATGGCTTTTTCTGTTGACCGGGTCGAGAGCCCCTGAATCCGGCGTTGACCGTCGTGTTATCTGGGCTGTCTTTTCATTGTTTCGAAACTTGTTTTTATTGCGTCGCGGCTTCCCGTTGCCATCCCTTACTTCGGATGTGCCTGGGTCGCTGGTGCCGCTACGGGCCAGCCAACTGTCCTCGCCCGCACAAAAGCGGGTCATAAGGCTTGTTAGGGCTGCCATTGTTCTCGGCTTCTCTTGGTCGAGGTGTCTGGCGAGCCATTCGTCTCGGATACAGTGCTTGGAAGCCGCTAAGGCCTCAGCATTCGGGCAGTCAACGATTTTATTCTTCTTAGTGCGAAATCTGTTCCAAAGCTTACGGGCTGACTCTCCGGGTTGTTGGATTATGTGACTTAAATCGTCTGCATCCGGAGGTCAGACATAGGTCCCTTGAAAATTGGCCCTGAAAGCATCCTCAAGTTCCTCTCAACTTCCAATTGAGTTTTCGGGGAGGCTTTTCAACCAATGCCGAGCTGGTCCTTTCAACTTGAGGGGCAGGTATTTAATGCTGTGGAGATCATCTCCGCGAGCCATGTGGATGTGAAGCATAAAGTCCTCAATCCAGACCCCAGGGTCTATGGTTCCGCCGTATGCCTCTATATTCACGGGTTTAAATCCCTCTGGAAATTCATGATCCAGCACCTCATCAGTGAAGCACAGGGGGTGCGCGGCACCCCTGTATATGGATGCGTCATGGCATGTTGTTGACGGCTGTTGTGTTCGGTGTTGATTCCGAGCTGGTATTCGATCGGTATGATCATTTTGGTGGCTGTGATCCTGCGCCGGAGCACGCTTTCTAGATCCATAGATGGACATGGTCACGCCGGCTTTTTTGTCCAGGAGCTCACATAAATCGTGTGGTAACTTGTGTGCGGCATTGTTAGCCGCCCTATCGTGGCCACGGGGTGGTCGGTCCGGCTGATCGGCTGTATTATTTTTTGGCGGAATGGGCTCTATGGCCTCATCATCGAATTCAGGCAGTAGCTTGCGCTTTGGATAGCTCTTTGTGTGGCGATCGTCGCCGTATTTTTCTTCAGTATCGAGCACTTTGTTCCATCTGCGGTTGAGCGTATCCTGCACGGCCTTAAGCCTTTGCTTCTGCTTCTTCAACCTCCTCACAGTGGCAATAAGCCTTCTACGGATGTTCTCTTGTTCCAAGTGTTTTTCTGGGATGATGAGTGCATCGTCGTCTGGACTGTTCTCCTCTCCGGAGACAGATTGATGAGTTTTACCCTCGGGATCGCCATCATCGGACATCAGCTCTGGACTATGTTCAGCATCCCCCGGCTCATCCTGCTCCATCGCTGGGTCCATGGGGTTGTCGTTTCCTTTGGAGTCGACCAGGGTGTTATTCTTTCTTGCGCTGTTATCGCTGTTTTTACTGTGGCGGGATTTAGAGCGGCGCCTAGGTCATTGCTTTGGTTTCTGCTCGAGGGGGTTATCCTCCGTTGCATCCTTCCGTTCCTCGCCGCTGTTTCTTTTGGGTGTATCCACCATGTATATATTGTATGATGAGGTGGCTGTCCAGCGCCCTATGGGCGGTGGTTCCTGTTCATCTCCAGCATCATTGTCCATACCGTCGATGTCTTCAGAGTCGAAGTCAAGCATGTCGGTTAAGTCATCGACAGTGGCTATTAAGTGGGTGGTGGGTGGGGAACGAATTTCTTCGTCGTCCGTTTCCCACTCAAACCGGACATAGTTCAGCCAAGAGTCTCCTGATAGAGAGAGAGACCTCAATGAATTTAGCACGTCGCCCAAGGGTGAGTGCTGAAGATATCCGCGAAGGTAAACTCCATGATCGGTGCCCAATCAGATTCGATAGGCACGGACACACACGGTTCGGAACCTATGGCCGGAGACGAGTCCGAGGGTCCGATGACACAGATCTCTTTAGAGGTTTAGTCTGTGTTTGGCTCTAGCGCTGATGAATGTGCGGCCTCCATGGCGGGGTCCATCCACCCGTCCTCGGATGGCACAATCTGCTCCGGATTAAGGGTTGGGGCAGCCGCAGGTGTGATCTCCTGAACACCGCCTGATGGCAGATCTAAGTCATGCCCGTCGTGACTGTTCGGCGCTCCTGACATGGGCTCGAATCCATCGAAGATCAAGTCTCCGCGGATGTCGGTGGTGTAGTTCAAGTTTCCAAACCTGACCTGATGGCTAGGGGCGTAGCTATCGATCTGCTCCAGATGGCCAAGCGAGTTGGCCCGCAATACGAAGCCGCCGAATACGAAGATCTGTCCGAGGAGGAAGACCTTAGCCTGGACTGCATCGTTGCAGATGATTGAAGGAGCCATCAAGCCTTATCGTGACAACACAGTGGAACTCTTAATGAAGCACCAATGTCTGTGTCAAAACCGGCGGATCTCGGGTAGGGGGTCCCAAACTGTGCGTCTAAGGCTAATGGTAACAGGAGGCGGGGGACACAATGTTTACCCAGGTTCGGGCCCTCTCGATGGAGGTAGTACCCTACTTCCTGCTTGATTGATCTTGATGATATGAGTATTACAAGAGTTGATCTACCACGAGATCGTAGAGGCTAAACCCTAGAAGCTAGCCTATGATTATGATTGTTGTTGTCCTACGGACTAAACCCTCCAGTTTATATAGACATCGGTGGGGGCTAGGTTTACACAGAGTCGGATATAGAGAAGGAAATCTACATATCCGAATTGCCAAGCTTGCCTTCCATGCAAAGAAGAGTCCCACCCGGACACGGGACGAAGTCTTCAATCTTGTATCTTCATAGTCCAACAGTCCGGCCAAAGTATATAGTCCAGCTATCCGAGGACCCCCTAATCCAGGACTCCCTCAGGGATCCTGACATTTAGTTGCACTGCTTGGCTACTCACAGTTTTAGGCGATGTGCAGGTGGCTGCACACGCCGACATTTGCTACGGTGTCTCCCAAGGAGATCTCTGGTTCAAGCCCAGGGGAAGTGCAGAATTTTGGTAAGATGACCGTCATTTTGTGGATATGTTTGTATGCATTGTTTTAAATTGGTCCTGCTTGCTAGCTTTGTCATGGGCACGCTTCATAAATGTCTCTGTCCATGGGGTTACTGATTATTGCTTGTGATGTTTAAGTGCGATACACAGGAATATTATTATATTTATGGTGAAGGTGGATAGAAATAATTTTACTTGAGAAGGAGCTTTCCATTGCGTCCGATTTGTACTATCGGTATCCGACTTCATTCCTCTGAACTTCCTATTGGAAAAAAATGGGCAGGATGTGTTTGGTCAGTCGTGCTTTGTTTTTTTAGGCTATGGCTATGATAACTTGATGACACCCCTTTGTAGTATAGAGCAATCTCATGTGTTTGTCCTCCGGCTTCAGGAACATTTATTACTGTACAATGGCCAAGCAATTATTTAAAAAGAATACAAAACCTGGATTTGAATTGCTAAAACATGGAATTATTCTGCTTCTTCGTAGGTTAATGCATGACTATCAGGTTCCCCACCAATTGAAATGTGCTATTTCACCATAGACATTGACGAAGTTAGGTTCAGTGCAGGGAAAATGGATAGTCTGCTAACTGGAACTCTGGATAGTTGATCCTTTGAATGGCGAAAATTTTATCAAAGTTGCTGAGGTCCAGGGATCTAAAATAAAGTTAGTGATGCTTTGGGTTGCTTATCTTTTCATTTCCATGTCATAGCGCTGTGAGTGTAATTTTTGGTCATGATATCTATCAACTTTTCCCAGATCAAAATACAATATATTTTTCTTCATAAAGAGCTCCAAATACAACTGACTTTTCGTTGTTTAAACTTTACTAGTATTGTCGTGTGTGTATTAGCTCTGAAGTATGTTCTGAAAGAATATGTAATATTTTCGTGTTGCATCCATTTGTGGAGAGTTTATCTAAATGCTCAATGCATGAACTTCACAACCCCCTTAGAGCTCCTTCTGGTTTGTGTTGTTTTCTTGTACTATGGATTTAAGGTGATTCTCGAGGGGAACAAGTCGCCATGGACCGGCGAGATCAAGAGAGGCTCCGCGGTTGTGAGGAGCGCCGACTAAGAGGAGTGCCAACAACAACCCGTTGACCGTGACGGCCCAAGCATTTGTGAGAGGGGATGGAGCGGCAGCTGCGCAGCTACATCGTCCCAACAAGTTGCAAGAGTGGATGGAGTGGCGGCTGCACGGACGCGCTCCTGGAGGTGTCAGTACGCACCCTGGTTTTGAGCCTGGGAGGATCCTCACTGTGCCCTAGCCTCAAGGGTGTCCATCTACTTTGGTGTCGTGTTCTGGTGTCAAGATGATGCACTAATGCAGGTTTGATTCTCTATTTTTTCTTTTCTTTTATTTGTATGCATATCCCTGAATTTTGTGAGCCGTGATTTAAATGCTGACATGTGTGCCATTGTGTCTTGTATAATGATTGTTATTGAGGTACCGCTGCAACCCAGTTTGTTTATCAAACTGATGCAAGAAACAAACTAATACACAACGAGTACAAATTTATTACACTAATTTGTATATCCCTACGCCTGGCGGTAGGTAGAGATGGATAAACTTTGTAGCTTTTTATTCTCGGTTTTTCCTATCGAAATTATGGATTTGGAAGCTAATCATGGAGTGTTGAAATTTCCTGCTATAACATGGATTTGCAATGAGCACAAGCCTGCAACCTTGATGGAAAAGCCGTTGCTGCTGATCATAATATTACGTTGTAGCAAGAATGCATAGAGCTCCAGCTCTGTGGATCCTTCTCTTCACAAAAGGTGAGGTTTAGAGTTCATGCTTTGTGCTTATTAAAAACAAACAAAGGAACGAGTTTCTTGATATATTGATAGGTATATAGTGTAACAAAAACACGCTTTTAGTTCTAACATGAATTTGATTGAAGTTGGAGTTGTGACATGCAAATATTTTATGGTTGATAATTCTGTACTACCGGTTATATATGATGGGGAACGCGGTAATTTCAAAACAATTCCTATGATCACGCAAGATCTATCTAGCTGATGCATAGCAACGAGAGGGGAGAGTGTGTCCACGTACCCTTATAGACTGAAAGTGGAAGCGTTTCAATAACACGGTTGATGTAGTCGAACGAATTCGCGATCCAACCGATCCAAGTACCAAACTTACGGCACCTCCGCGTTCAGCACACGTTCAGCTCGATGGCGTCCCTTGTGCTCTTGATCTAGTTGAGGACGAGGGTGAGTTCCGTCAGCACAACAGCGTGGCGACGGTGATGATGATGCTACCGGTGCAGGGCTTCGCCTAAGCTCTACGATGGTATGATTTAGGTGTCTAAATGTGGAGGGGGGCACCGCACATGGTTGGGAGAGAAACTTGTATGTTCTAGGGTGCCCCCTACCCCCATATATAAAGGAGCAAGGGGAGGCTGGCCGGCCCTCCTAGGGCGCGCCAAGAGAGGGGAATCCTACTAGGACTCCAAGTCCTAGTAGGTTTCCACCTAAGGAAGAGGGGGAAGGAGGAAGGAAGAGGTGGAAGGGAAGGAAAGGGGGGCACCGCCCCTTCCCTTGTCCTATTTGGACTCAAGGGGCGCGCGCGGCCAGCCCCTCCTGGCCCTTCCTCTCTTCCCACTAAGGCCCATCTAGGCCCATTAGTTCCCCCGGGGGGTTTTGGTAACCCTCCGGCACTTCGATTTTATCCGAAACTTCTCCGGAACACTTCTGGTGTCCGAATATAGCCGTCCAATATATCAATCTTTATGTCTCGACCATTTCGAGACTCCTCATCATGTCTGTGATCTCATCCAGGACTCTGAACAAACTTCGGTCATCAAAAACACATAACTCATAATACATATCATCATCGAACGTTAAGCGTGCGGACCCTATGGGTTCGAGAACTATGTAGACATGACCAAGACACATCTCGGGTCAATAACAAATAGCGGAACCTAGATGCTCATATTGGCTCCTACATTTGTACGAAGATCTTTATCGGTCAAACCGCATAACAACATACATTGTTCCCTTTGTCATCAGTATGTTACTTGCCTGAGATTCGATCGTCGGTATCATCATACCTAGTTCAATCTCGTTACCGACAAGTCTCTTTACTCGTTCCGTAATACTTCATCCGGCAACTAACTCATTAGTTACAATGCTTGCAAGGCTTATAGTGATGAGCATTACCGAGAGGGCCCAAAGATACCTCTTCGAAACACAGAGTGACAAATCCTAATCTTGATCTATGCCAACCCAACAAACACCTTCAGAGACACCTGTAGAGCACCTTTATAATCACCCTTTTACGTTGTGATGTTTGGTAGCACAAAAAGTGTTCCTCCGGCATTCGGGAGTTGCATAATCTCATAGTCTGAGGAACATGTATAAGTTATGAGAGAGCAGTAGCAATGAAACTGTAACGATCATAATGCTAAGCTAACGGATGGGTCTTGTCCATCACATCATTCTCCTAATGATGTGATCCTGTTCATCAAATGACAACACATGTCTATGGTTAGGAAACATAACCATCTTTGATTAACGAGCTAGTCAAGTAGAGGCATACTAGGGACACTATGTTTTGTCTATGTATTCACACATGTACTAAGTTTTCATTTAATACAATTCTAGAATGAATAATAAACATTTATCATGATATAAGGAAATATAAATAACAACTTTATTATTGCCTCTAGGGCACATTTCCTTCAATCTCCCACTTGCACTAGAGTCAAAAATCTAGTTCACATCGCCATGTGATTTAACATCAATAGTTCACATCTATATGTGATTAACACCCATAGTTCATATCGCCATGTGACCAACAACCAAAGGGTTTACTAGAGTCAATAATCTAGTTCACATCGCTATGTGATTAACACCCAAAGAGTACTAAGGTGTGATCATGTTTTGCTCGTGAGAGAAGTTTAGTCAATAGGTCTGACACATTCATAGCCGTGTGTATTTTGCAAATATTCTATGTCTACAATGCTCTGTGTGGAGCTACTCTAGCTAATTGCTCCTCTTTCAATATGTATCCAGATTGAGACTCGAAGTCATCTGGATCCGTGAAAAAACTTGCATCGACGTAATTCTTTATGACGACCTCTTTATCACTTCTATAACCAAGAAATATTTCCTTAGTCCTTACTAAGGATAATTTTGATTGTTGTCATGTGATCTACTTCTAGATCACTATTGTACCCCCTTGCAAAACTCATGGCAAGGTACACAATAGGTCTGGTACATAACATAGCATACTTTATAGAACCTATGACTGAGGCATAGAGAATGACTTTCATTCTCTTTCTATCTTCTGCTGTGGTCGGGCTTTGAGTCTTACTCAACTTTACACCTTGTAACATAGGCAAGAACCCTTTCTTTGACTGATTGATTTTGAACTTCTTCAAAACTTTATCAAGGTATGTGCTTTGTGAAAGTCCAATTAAGCGTCTTGATCTATCTATATAGATCTTGATGCCCAATATGTAAGCAGCTTCACCGAGGTCTTTCATTGAAAAACTCTTATTCAAGTATCCCTTTATGCTATCCAGAAATTCTACACCATTTCCAATCAACAATATGTCATCCACATATAATATTAGAAACGCTACAGAGCTCCCACTCACTTTGTTGTAAATACATGCTTCTCCAAAAGTATGTATAAAACCATATGCTTTGATCACACTATCAAAGCGTTTATTCCAACTCCAAGAGGCTTGCACCAGTCCATAAATGGATCGCTGGAGTTTCCGCACTTTGTTGTCACCCTTTGGATAGACAAAACCTTCTGGTTGCATCATATACAACTCTTCTTCGAGAAATCCATTAAGGAATGCAGTTTTGACATCCATCTGCCAAATTTCATAATCATAAAATGCGGCAATTGCTAACATGATTCGAACAGACTTAAGCATCGCTACAGTTGAGAAAATCTCATTGTAGTCAACACCTTGAACTTGTCGAAAACCTTTTGTGACAAGTCGAGCTTTGTAGATAGTAACACTACTATCACTGTCCGTCTTGCTCTTGAAGATCCATTTATTTTCTATGGCTTGCTGATCATCGGGCAAGTCCACCAAAGTCCACACTTTGTTCTCATACATGGATTCCATCTCAGATTTCATGGCCTCCAGCCATTTCGCGGAATCTGGGCTCATCATCGCTTCCTCATAGTTCGTAGGTTCATCATGGTCTAGTAACATGACTTCCAGAATAGGATTACCGTACCACTCTAGTGCGGATCTCACTCTGGAAGACCTATGAGGTTTGGTAGTAACTTGATCTGAAGTTTCATGATCATCATCATTAGCTTCCTCACTAATTGGTGTAGGAATCACTGGTACTGATTTATGTGATGAACTACTTTCCAATAAGGGAGAAGGTACAATTACCTCATCAAATTCTTCTTTCCTTCCACTCACTTATTTCGAGAGAAACTCCTTCCCTAGAATGGATCCATTTTTAGCAATGAATATGCTGCCTTAAGATCTGTGATAGAAGGTGTACCCAACAGTTTCCTTTGGGTATCCTATGAAGACGCACTTCTCCGATTTGGGTTCGAGCTTATCAGGTTAAAGCTTTTTCAAATAAGCATCGCAACCCCAAACTTTAAGAAACGACAACTTTGGTTTCTTGCCAAACCATAGTTCATAAGGCGTCATCTCAATGGATTTTGATGGTGCCCTATTTAAAGTGAATGCAGCTGTCTCTAATGCATAACCCCAAAATGATAGTGGTAAATCGGTAAGAGACATCATAGGTTGCACCATATCTAATAAAGTGTGGTTACGAAGTTCGGACACACCATTACGCTGTGGTGTTCCAGGTGGCGTGACCTGTGAAACTATTCCACATTGTTTTAATGAAGGCCAAACTCGTAACTCAAATATTCTCCTCCATGATCAGATCGTAGAAACTTTATTTTCTTGTTACGGTGATTCTTCACTTCACTCTGAAATTCTTTGAACTTTTCAAATGTTTCAGACTTGTGTTTCATTAAGTAGATATACCCATATCTGCTCAAATCATTTGTGAAGGTCAATAAATAACAATACCTGCCACGAACATCAACACTCATTGGACTGCATACATCGGTATGTATTATTCCCAATAAGTCATTAGCTCGTTCCATTGTTCCGGAGAATGGAGTTTTAGTCATCTTGCCCATAAGGCACGGTTCGTAAGTATCAAATGATTCATAATCAAGTGATTCCAAAAGCCCATCAGCATGGAGTTTCTTCATGCATTTTACACCAATATGACAAAAACGGCAGTGCCACAAGTATGTTGCACTATCATTATCAACTTTGTATCTTTTGGCATCAATATTATGAATATGTGTATCACTACGATCGAGATTCAATAAACCATCTGTAGTAGATATGCCCTAGAGGCAATACTAAATGCTATTATTTATTTCCATGTTCATAATTATGTTTATGTTCCATGTTATAACTGTTGTGGTTCCCGAGCCCGTATATCCATAAAGGCTCTGGGGAAAACCCATGTGCACATGTGGAATAATAAATGGTAAAATGTATTCCTAGTCATGCCTCTAAGACTAGCTCAATTGTTGCATGATGATTATGTTTTCCCAATCATGGGCATGTCTATGCCAGCAACTTTGAGGGCACAATGTTAAGAGAACATTTGTGTTGAATCGACCCAGTTTGATGTTATGCGATGAGATTCATTCATCACAAGTTAATGGTAAATAACATAGAGATGGTTAATGTTTGCATGATTTCTTAGACCATGAGAGTATTGAGTTTCTTCATGCTTTCTTCATGAACTTTGGGGTTTGTTAAACGTCATCCATAAATGGGTGGCTATTACGGCGGCTTATGGGTTCATGGAAAAGTATGTCAAGTAACTTGATAGCTCAAGATTGGGATTTGCTCCTCCGACAATGGAGAGATATCTCTGGGCCCTCTCGGTGTTATGGTATCCATCATCGTCTGGCCAGACACTTTGTGATTTGATCACGCGGATGCCGGAACACGATAACGAGAAAAGAGAACAATACCGGTAATGAGGTAACTGGCATAGTGGACAAGTTGTTGATCCACGGGAATGCCAACATGTCTCATCTCGGGTATTTGTAACATATCCTGAAGCAACAGGAATAGCACACGGCAACTGGAGGTTCGCTCGAATATTCCTTCGTGTGGGTATAGGGGTCAATATGGGTGTCCACGGCTCGGATGTTGATCATTGATCGGAAGGGGTTCCTGGTCATGTCTATACTTCACCGAACCTATAGGGTCACACGCTTAAGGGTCATCTATCTGCTGAATACTAGACAGGGAGTCTGACAGAAAATCGCCAAAAAAGTTTTGGACACCGGAAAAGTTTCGGACAGCAGAAAAGGTTCCGTAGAGAGAGATCATCGGATGAGTTTCAATGAAACTGAAAAGTTGTTTCAGGGGATACCATTAAGTCAAATTGGTTTCAGCACATGCCTGATAATTCTTGGAGGCTGCCAGAATCATTCTGGAAGCTTTCTAGAATTTTCCGGGATAATAACCGGATATGCTCCGGAGCTGCCGGAACCACTTCAGATGCTTTTCGCAGATGAAAATCACTAAACCGAAATTGTTTTGGAATGTGTTGAAAATAATTTTGGTGGGTACTAGAAATGTTCTAAGCCCACATAAATATTTTCAGTTCAAACGGACACTGAAAAATGTCTTCGTGAATAGTGAAAGTGCTTTTTGGGATATTTATGGAAAGTCACCTTTTGGGGCTTTTCCCAAAAGGCTTCTAGAAGGACTTGGGGATCAAGGAACCCCCTTTGGGGGGGCCCCATGAAGGTGGGACGTTGGAGGGTGCAGCTCCTACATGGGGCTCCACTTGACATCCCTTTATGCCCTTTATGTGTGACATAAAGTATGGGCATTTTGGGGTTTTTCATGTGCCCCTACCCCTTGGGTTTTTCCTATAAATAGAGGTGGAGAGGCACTCTCCACATCCATCCCTTGCTCTCATACAAGTGACATGTAATGATCTGGCTTCTCTCTCCCTCCCCGTGGAATAGTTCCGTAGAGCCGAAAGCCTGCCTGGGTTCCAGTGGGAACTAGTTCTGGACGGCGAAGCCCTACTGGATAGATGACATCGTATGTGTGCAACTCTGTAGAGAGATCGTAGTTTTGGTCTTAGTTCGAGAGTGCCTCCCAAAGGGCAGTCCGTGTGATCGTCCGAGTTTCGAAGGTCCTCCCGAAGGGCTGTCTGAGTGACCGTCTGAGTTTCGAAGGTTCTCCCGAAGGGCTGTCCGCGACACCGTCCGGGGGACTGTCCAACTGAAAGTGCAACTATCCCTAGGTGGTTTTGGTAATTCCTAACAACATATAGCTCATTGAGCTAATACTATTCCAAGACAAATATTTCAGGAAAGCTCAATGAATGGCATGGCATGGATGAGAAAAGTAGATCCCTCAAAATGCTATGGATAAAAGGATTGGCTCAAGCTTCAAGCTCAAGACTCTACATTTTATATTTTAGTGATCCAAGATCACATTGAGTCTATAGGAAAAGCCAATACTATAAAGGAGGGATGAGGTGTTGCTTAATGAGTTTCTTGCTCTATAAGTGCTTAGTGGTATGCTCCAAAACCCTCAACTACTTTCCCACATCCACATATGACCCAAACCAAAAGTCAAACTCAGCCCCACCGATTCTTTCTATCTGGTGCCACCGAGTTCAGATGTCATAGCCACTGCCACAAACCCTAGGCAAATCGGTCTCACCGATAGGGATCTCGGTCTCACCGTGATGGGATTGTAATCTCTCTGTTTCCCTTGTAACATTTCGGTCTAACCGAGATGAGCGATCGGTCCCACCGAGATTGCAATGTAAACACTCTGTTTCCTTTTCGTAACATTTCGGTCTCACCGAAATGAGCAAACCGGTCCCACCGAATTTACCTGACCAACTCTCTGGTTAGCTTATTACCAAAATCAGTCTCACCGAGTTTGTGTAATCGGTCTCACCGAGATTATGTTATGCCCTAACCCTAACCATATCGGTCCTACCGAGTTGCTTGTCGGTCCCACCGAAAACCCTAACAGTCACTAGGTTTACTAAATCGGTCTGACCGAGTTTGTTGATTCGGTCCCACCGAGGTTGGTAAATTGTGTGTAACGGTTAGATTTTATGTAGAGGCTATATATAACCCTCCACCTCCTCTTCATTCATTGAGAGAGCCATCAGAACAAACCTACACTTCCAACTTACCATTTCTGAGAGAGAACCACCTACTCATGTGTTGAGGCCAAGATATTCCATTCCTACCATATGAATCTTTATATCTAGCCTTCCCCAAGTTGCTTTCCACTCAAATCTTCTTTCCACCAAATCCATATCCTGTGAGAGAGGCTTGAGTGTTGGGGAGACTATCATTTGAAGCACAAGAGCAAGGAGTTCATCATCAACACACCATTTGTTACTTCTTGGAGAGTGGTGTCTCCTAGATTGGCTAGGTGTCACTTGGGAGCCTCCAACAAGATTGTGGAGTTGAACCAAGGAGTTTGTAAGGGCAAGGAGATCACCTACTTCGTGAAGATCTACCGCTAGTGAGGCAAGTCCTTCGTGGGTGACGACCATGGTGGGATAGACAAGGTTGCTTCTTCGTGGACCCTTCTTGGGTGGAGCCCTCCATGGACTCGCGCAGCCGTTACCCTTCGTGGGTTGAAGTCTCCATCAACGTGGATGTACGATAGCACCACCTATCAGAACCACGGCTCAAAAATCACCGTGTCTCCAAATTGCGTTTGAAATCTCCAAACCCCTTCCTTTACATTCTTGCAAGTTGCATGCTTTATTTTCCGCTGCTCATATACTCTTTGCATGCTTGCTTGAATTGTGTTAAGATTGCTTGACATGTGCTAAGTTTGCTAAAATCTGCCAAAGACTAAAATTGGGAAAAGGTTAAGTTTTTATTTGGTCAATTAGTTTAATCACCCCCTCTAGACATACTTAAAGATCCTACAAGTGGTATTAGAGCTTTGGTCTCCATTTGCTTTGATTTCCATAGCTTTTGGTGGTCATAGCCTTGGCTTCACAACCTAGGAGAGTATGGCATCTAGTGAGGGAAACTACCACCATAGAGGTCCTTACTTTGATAGTACTAATTTTGCTAGTTGGAAGCATAATTTTGCTAGTTGGAAGCATAAGATGAAAATGCATATCGTCGGACATAACCCCGCCGTTTGGGCTATTATGTGTATTGGCTTGCAAGGTGAATTCTTTGATGGGAGAGAACCAAACCGTGAAGCTAGTGCGGAAGAGTTGAAGATGCTGCGATACAATGCTCAAGCTTGTGATATCCTCTTCAACGGACTGTGCCCCGAAGAATTCAACAAAATCAGCCGTCTTGAGAATGCAAAGGAAATTTGGGACACTTTGATTGATATGCACGAAGGTACCAACTCCGTCAAGGAATCCAAATTGGATGTGCTTCAAAGTCAACTTGACAAGTTCAAGATGAAGGATGGTGAAGGCGTCGCTGAAATGTACTCTAGGCTTACTCTCATCACAAATGAGATTGCCGGCTTAGGAAGTGAAGTGATGACTGACAAATTCATCATCAAGAAGATCCTAAGAGACTTGGATGGAAAATATGATACCGTGTGCACATTGATCCAAATGATGCCCAAATACAAGAATCTCAAGCCAACGGAGGTCATCGGAAGAATTGTTGCTCATGAGATGTCACTCAAGGATAAGGAGGAGCTGCACAACAAGTCAAGTGGTGCTTACAAAGCCTCATGTGAAGCTCCCACATCATCAAGTGAGAAACAAACCTTCAATGAATAATTGAGCCTAATGGTGAAGAACTTCAACAAATTCTACAAGAGTAGAAGCAAGGAAAGAAGTTCCAAGTCAAGGTCCTACAATGACAAAAGATCTTCCAGTCGAGAGCGAAATTGCTACAACTGGAAGACCCAGACACTATTCCAATGAGTGTACGGCTCCCTACAAAAGATTAGAAGATTCACCTAAGAGGAGAAGTAAAAGAGAAGAATCACCGCCAAGAGAGAGAAGGAGTAGAGATGATCATTATGAACAAAGAACATCCCGGAGAATCAAGGATTCGGAAAGGAAGGACAAGTCATCAAAGAGCTACACAAAACGAAGACATTAAGCTCATGTTGGTGAATGGGTATCTGGTTCCGACTCTGAACATCACTCCGAGAGAAGCTATCACTCCGACTGCGAACATACTCAAGATGAAGGTGTTGCTGGTCTAGCACTTGTGTCAACCAACTCCCACGACATATTTGATTCACCAAATGAAGGAATTGGAAGATGCTTCATGGCTAAAGGCCCAAAGGCAACACACCCCGAGTATGTTGATTTCAATAGTGATGAAGATGACTTGCTAGGTGATGATGATTTACTTATTGACAACTCTAGTGATGAATACTAAGATGAAACATCAATTAATCATGCTAATCAAGATAAAACGAATGACGATGATAAGGAGAAAATTGAGCTTCTAACTAAAGAACTAAACACTCTTAAGTTAGCTCATGAAACTATCTTAGGGGATCATCGAGAACTTTTAAGGACTCATGAGAAGTTACGCTTTGAATAGCTCAATCTTGAGCAAGAGCATGAGTTCTTAAAGGCAATCAATGATGATCTCTGCAAGAAAAAATCTTCTTACATTGCCAAGCGTTTACTCTTATCTACTTACATGCCTCAAGTCAAGTCTAGTAACAAAAACAAGAAGGATTCTTCCTCTAGTAGTAAGAATCATCATGTTAAATCCAATGTTGTTGCTTCTAGTAGTTCTCTTGATTCCACTAATGATTCTCTTAGCCAAGTTACACTTGAGCAAGAAAATAGCTTATTGAAGGGAACCATAGAGAAAGGTGTGTACAAGAGCCTTGCCGGGAGTAAGCAATTCGAGGAAATTGTATGCAAGCAAGGAAGGCACCGGAAGAACCAAGGTGTTGGTTTTGAACAAAAGTTCAATGCCAATGGAGTTGAGTGGGAAGAAGATCAATACCCCAAGACGAAGTTTGTTCCTCAACAAGAGAAGTATGATCCTACTTCCTTCAAAGGGACACAAGCTCAAGATGATCTTCCACCACAAGACCACAAGCAAAAAGGCAAGGATGAGCTTCAAGAGGAGATTGATGCATTTGAAGAAGCTTCCAAGGCCTTGGTCAAGTGGATTCCCAAAACTACGTCAAGCTCTACTTCATCAAGTACAACTACAACTCCAAGGATTCCCATCAACATGGTGTAGATCCCGAATAAGAAGAACTAGAGAGTTCTTGAGGGTGACTCCGCTAACATTTTTCACTCATATCACTTTGGCAAGGACAAGTGCAATCAACTTCCACATCTTGCATTAGTTCAAGGAGTCACAAACCCTCTTGTTGGTAAGACAAGGGACAAGGTAACCTAATGCTTTCATGGACATCATCTTGTGTGTGCATCACTCTATGTCTGTGGATATACTTGTTTGTTCCTTGTGGGACTAACCCGTGTAGGTATTGAAAGTGCAACTCACTCCAAAGGATTGCTCCAAATGATCTTCATCAACATTGAGCATCCATATCTTTAACACCTACATGAAGTCATCATCGACAAAACCCAAGGTTAGTTCATCCCTCTAAGGGGGGATCTCACATCTAGGGGGAGCTTAACTCTAAGAATTGAGTCAAAGCAACTCTAATGGTGTGAACACATCAATGCATTATGTAAAAGTGGTAACCCCACTTGAGCTTAAACGATGAGTATGACCTATGATCAAATGTTCTCATTTGACTCTAAGTCAATATACTCATATATATAGATGACCTAGTCATCACCAATTGCTTGATAGATGCTAGAATTGGTTGTGCATGCTTTGCCACATATTTCATTTGTCATTTTATTTGGTGAGCATGTTGGTTGCATATTTTACTCATTCGAGGACATCCACTTGTAGTTTTGCTTGTTTGGCTTCTTTTTCTTTTGGCCAAGTGGAGGGACAACAATGCCTAAGAACCTTCTCTAGCTATCTATGCTTTTCTTGTCTCAAACTCTATTCATTCTACATCACAAAATTTGATCAAGTCAGATTCGAACCACTTTGTGTGAGGAGCACTCGGAGTCCCCGATTCGTCATAGGCTTAAACTTCCAAAACTTCTTTGTGCGTTTCGGTCTGACCGATTCTTCCATTTAGGTCATACCGAGATCACTAAGTCGATCTAGGTTTTCAATCTCGGTGCAACCAATTTGAACGTTTCGGTCTCACCGAGTTGCACCAACTGCTTGCAGTTATGCATCTCGGTGCCACCGAGTTGTTCCACTCGGTCACACCAACAGGGTCGGGCTATATATACCGAAGGGCAAAAATTTTGGAAATTTCTCCAAACAGTTTTCGCCCGCGCTCAGCCCGCTCTGCCTCAAGGGTCTCCGGATCGTTCTGTTCATCGCCAGCCGCCTCCCGCAGCTGGTCTCCACTGCCGTCAACGGGAATCTCCACCGCCATTGCCGCCGTAGCGAGTCCATCGCCAAACTAGGGTATGGAGTTGATCACTGTGCTATCCCCATCTGATTCCTAGCACATTGTGTTTGTCATGAATCTTGCCACGATTGAAACTATCTTATCTAGTCAAAACTATCCGTAGATTAGGTTTGGATTGAAAATTTAGGGTTAGGTTTCCGCCGAAACCATCTCAGACCCACCGAGTTGTAGAAATCGGTTCCACCGATTTGGCCAAGGCCATTGCACTTGTGATTCTCGGTCTGACAGAGAATTGCAAATCGGTGTGACCGAGATCAGAACTTTGTGAAACCCTAGCAGTCTCGGTGCCACCGAACTATGACTCGGTCTGACCGAGTTCACTAGTTTAGGTTCCTAAAGCTGCTTCGGTATCACCGAGTTCACAAATCGGTTGATCTGAAATGCTTTGTGTGGAAAACTAAAACTAAGTTTTTAACTCAATCTTTTGCAAAAACCTCTGTATTTTGTGATGCTTATCCTCTCTATCTCATCTACATCTATTCACAGGGTCAGTAATTAGTGTTTGCAGCATGTCTGATCAAAGTGACAGCCAAAACAGGGAAGAGGAGCAGATTCCTATGAGTGAGGCACTAGTCCCTCTAGTTCCTCAGATGATGGCAGCAGGAGCACCCCAAGCAACTTACCCAAAGGTGCCACCAGGGTCAGAAAGAAGAAAACCTCAGACTCTGAGGATGAAGACTATGTGGCAGAAGAGGATGAAGCCACATCCAGGAAAGTGCTCAAGAAGGAGTATGGCACTGCTGCAACCACCAAGCCAGGTCTGAACAGGAAAGTCCCTGCCAAGAGGACTCCTATGCTAAAAGTCAGAGCTTCAACTCAGGAAATTGAGAGATCAGAACCCAAGGAGCCAGTAGTGGCTGAAAAGAAGAGGAAGGAAAGGGTCAAGAAGACCATGGCCAGAGTTGTTGGGAAGCCTTCCATGATGGAAGATGATGAAGAAGAAGAGGTTGCTGCTCCAGCTCCCAAAGCTCAAAAGCTCATGGTGATGCCATAAGGTCAGGGGCTGCTTCATCAATGCCCAAAGAAGCACCTAAGGCTGCTTCCAACCCCAAGACTGCACCCAAGAGGAATACCAGGAACATCCCAGCTGCTGAAAAGAACAAGGCCCCAGTGCCTGAAGTTGTTGCTGAAGAAGAAGATGATGAAGAGCATGTTCTGAGGAAGTTGAAGCCTAAGATTCCAGATCATAACGATGCTCATCCTGTTGCAGAGAATATGAAGCTGAGAAAGGATGCAAGACTCAAACAGTGGAGGTTGACTGATTCTTATGCAGTCAGGAGGAGAACTGTTGTGGACTACAGGTTCCATACAAAGGAACAACATGACTTCTATGAGACTGTGCTGCTGGACAAGAAACCAATAGTCTGTGATATGAGATGGGTCGATTGGAAATACATCAAGGAGAATGAGGAACACTACCCAGGAGTGCTTGACAGCTTCAAGGGTTGTGGAGTGGATGACTTTGTTGGGCAGAAGCTCACAAAGTGGAATGATGAGCTCATAATGTAATTCTACTCCACAGCACATTTCTATCCTAATGGCAGAATAGTTTGGATGTCTAAAGGTACAAGGTACCAGTCTACTATTGAA
Organism: Triticum dicoccoides; assembly: GCF_002162155.2. Taxonomy (NCBI): domain Eukaryota; kingdom Viridiplantae; phylum Streptophyta; class Magnoliopsida; order Poales; family Poaceae; genus Triticum; species Triticum dicoccoides. The sequence continues at coordinate 467,738,742 of NC_041381.1, forward strand.
GAATGGGCAAATCTGATCAATGCACCAAAGGAGAAAGAATATGACTTGGATGTCTATGCCAAGAAGAAAATGGATCACAACTCTATGGCACATATGTACAAGGAGATCCCAGATGATGCCCTTGAGACTCACAAGTTTGGGTCTGTACATTTTCTTCTGTCAGGACTGCCAACCATCAACTGGATCCTCAGGCACACACTCTTGCCCAAGTCAGGTGATCATAACATGATCAGAGGCCATGCTATTAATCTGCTACACTTGTTTGATGTGCCTCAAAAGTTCAAGATTATGAGCCTCATTGTTGAAACAATCAAGAGGACAGCTGCAGACCAGAAGAGAAGTTGTGGGTATGCCCCACAGATCCAGGAGCTGATTAACTCCAAGATGGGCACTGGCACTTACTTATTGGACAAGGAACACATGCCTACATATCCAAACTTTGAGGACAACCAAGTGGTTATGGATGAAAATGAACCATCTTCAGTGCAAGCACAAGCTAAGAAGGAGAAGGCAAAGACTGAGAAGGCTGCCAAGATGCCAACAATTGATGAGGCATCTGAGTACTTCCTGAAGAGCAAACAAGACCAGCTTGGTTACTTGATAGCATCCACACTAAGGATTGAGAAAGGGTTGGCCACCCTGACTCAAAACCAGGAGAGCCTGGAGAGGATCATGGAGCAGAAGTTCTATGACTTGGATGTGAAAGTAACTGAGATCCAGTTTGTTGTTGAGAAACTCCAAGATGACATGCAGGAGAGGAAGGGAAAGACAACCACTGAGGCATTTGCTAGAGTGCCTAGAGCTCAGAGATCAGCTGATGTGCCTGTGACAGACACAAGAGCAACATCATCTGCACCTGCTACAACTTTAGTGCCACCAGCTCCAGCATCTACTCCACAAGCTCCAACTTCATCAACTGATGCCTTCGTCCATGGAGTCTTATCTACACCACCATATCAAGACCAAGCCTGAGAGACGACATAGTACTATGCATTTTCTAGGAACTTTTTGGTAACTTGTTGCCAAAGGGGGAGAAAAATGTATAGATCATAGGCTTCGAGAGAGAGAGAGAGAGAGAGAGAGAGAGAGTTTGCTTTTGTTCTCTCTTGTCTTTGTGGTTGAACTTTATTTGCTTTCGCTTGCTTGAGATACTTTATTGCTTGTGTGATACAATGATGATCATGTGTTTGATCATATGCTACATTAATGCTTGTTGGATGACTTTATCCATTTTATCTCTATATGATCATTCACTTTGCTTGGTGATGAGTGCATGTATTTTGATTATTATCATTTTGAGCGCTCCACCAAGATGTATGTGACATGGGAGAGTAACTCATGAACTCTATGTGCATTTGCAGTCCAAAGCAAATCTTAAACTATGCACAAATTTAGGGGGAGCTCTCACATTTCACATACTTCTCAAAGCCACGATGTTTTTCAATCTTATTATCTTTTGTCGAAGCTTTCATCTATATGTTGTCATCAATTACCAAAAAGGGGGAGATTGAAAGTGCAACTATCCCTAGGTGGTTTTGGTAATTCCTAACAACATATAGCTCATTGAGCTAATACTATTCCAAGACAAATATTTCAGGAAAGCTCAATGAATGGCATGGCATGATGAGAAAAGTGGATCCCTCAAAATGCTAAGGATAAAAGGATTGGCTCAAGCTTCAAGCTCAAGACTCTACCTTTTATATTTTAGTGATCCAAGATCACATTGAGTCTATAGGAAAAGCAAATACTATCAAGGAGGGATGAGGTGTTGCTTAATGAGTTTCTTGCTCCATAAGTGCTTAGTGGTATGGTCCAAAACCCTCAACTACTTTCCCACATCCACATATGACCTAAACCAAAAGTCAAACTCGGCCCCACCGATTCTTTCTATCCGGCGCCACTGAGTTCAGATGTCATAGACACTGCCACAAACCCTAGGCAAATCGGTCTCACCGATAGGGATCTTGGTCTCACTGAGATGGGATTGTAATCTCTCTGTTTCCCTTCGTAACGTTTCTGTCTAACCGAGATGAGCGATCGGTCCCACCGAGATTTCAATGTAGACGCTCTGTTTCCTTTTCGTAACATTTGAGTCTCACCGAAATGAGCGAACCGGTCCCACCGAGTTTACCTGACCAACTCTCTGGTTAGCTTATTACCAAAATCAGTCTCACTGAGTTCGTGTATTCGGTCTCACCGAGATTATGTTATGCACTAACCCTAACCATATCGGTCCTACCGAGTTGCATGTCGGTCCCACCGAAAACCCTAACGGTCACTAGGTTTACTAAATTGGTCTGACCGAGTTTGTTGATTCAGTCCCACCGAGATTGGTAAATTGTGTGTAACGGTTAGATTTCGTGTGGAGGCTATATATACCCCTCCACCTCCTATTCATTCGTGGAGAGAGCCATCAGAACAAACCTACACTTCCAACTTACCATTTCTGAGAGAGAACCACCTACTCATGTGTTGAGGCCAATATATTCCATTCCTACCATATGAATCTTGATCTCTAGCCTTCCCCAAGTTGCTTTCCACTCAAATCTTCTTTCCACCAAATCCATATCCTGTGAGAGAGACTTGAGTGTTGGGGAGACTATCATTTGAAGCACAAGAGCAAGGAGTTCATCATCAACACACCATTTGTTACTTCTTGGAGAGTGGTGTCTCCTCGATTGGCTAGGTGTCACTTGGGAGCCTCCGACAAGATTGTGGAGTTGAACCAAGGAGTTTGTAAGGGCAAGGAGATCGCCTACTTCGTGAAGATCTACCGCTAGTGAGGCAAGTCCTTCGTGGGCGACGGCCATGGTGGGATAGACAAGGTTGCTTCTTCGTGGACCCTTCTTGGGTGGAGCCCTCCGTGGACTCGCGTAGCCGTTACCCTTCATGGGTTGAAGCCTCCATCAACGTGGATGTACGATAGCACCACCTATCGGAACCATGGCTCAAAAATCACCGTGTCTCCAAATTGCTTTTGAAATCTCCAAACCCTTCCCTTTACATTCTTGCAAGTTGCATGCTTTATTTTCCGCTGCTCATATACTCTTTGCATGCTTGCTTGAATTGTGTTAAGATTGCTTGACATATGCTAAGTTTGCTAAAATCTGCCAAAGACTAAAATTGGGAAAAGGTTAAGTTTTTATTTGGTCAAGTAGTCTAATCACCCCCCCCCCTCTAGACATACTTCAAGATCCTACACCAACCCCCTCCCGGAGGGCTATCCGAGGGGCAGATGAGGGTATACATCCTCGCGGTTGGGAGGTTGTAAATCCTAGCTGCGGGGATCTGCACCACCAATCATCATCGACTCTACTTCCCGCTGCGCTACGAGTCAGTAACGAAAAAGATCAAACCATGTATGCAGTCTCCATAGTGGTCATGGGCTGGTGCATAGGTCGGAATTTTTTTGTTTTCTGTTGCGTTATCCTATAGTGGCATCAAGAGCCGTGCTATGTGTAGATACAGGTTGCAATCTAGAATACATAGAGATGTATGGGTGTTGCACAATATAATTTGTAGTAGATGAGTTCTATTACTAAAAGTTATTTGTGCGGGTAGCAGATGAAATCTGTTACCCGATGTTCCTGTTGCTTCCCTTGAAGTTGCATAATCCTGATCTTGACGACATGGTGGAATCTCACAAAGTTCTGGCAATCCATGATCCTTTCATGCTGCTCCTGAGTATGCTGATTAACAGATCAACGAAGTGCTAATAGTTCTTTGGGTTCCACCATAGTTAAAGAAAGATGAATGTTTCGCAAACAAAAGGGTAATGCTGATATGATCTGCACGGGAGTCATGCGTATGACGAAGTTCAGTATGGGGCTCGTGATTTTATTATCTCGTGTTTCATACACCCTGCAAAGTTAATCTAGCGACTTGAATAAATCATACTTGATGATGGATGTAGGTAGCTTCGGTTTGTTTCGAAACCTTAGAAGCCACGTAAAACCTTTTTTTGTATGAACCGATTAGAGGCGTCTAACTTGGTTTTTTGGGGTGGTTTGCATGTGATGTGGTATAGCAGTGCTCATAATAATTTGATTATGCATGAGATGACTATATAATGTAAATTAACATGACCTGCGTGTCATGATTCGGCATGATGGCTGGAGCCATATGATTGTCACTTTAATGACATGCGTGTCAACCTTAAGTAATGCACTTATTTTATTAGCTATAGAGATAGCAATATTATCTGGTGCATCGACAAGGTGGTGGCAATCTTTGCGAAGGTGAACACCGACGCAAATGCCGAAGACGAAGAAATGAAAGACTTCTCCATCAAAAAGGGCTATACCATATCATGCTAATTATGAATTGCCTGAGATGTTTATCCCTTTGGTGCACCCTTCTTGATTACGCAGTAGTCGCTTTTTATTAGGGTGATCTCTCACTTAAAATATCAAAGTAGTTAGTGTTCACCCAAGTGTAGCACCGTCTGAAATTCGTATCTTTTGGGGGTGTGCCATGTACAGATGAGCACGAACGAATTGAGAGGAATGAGGTGGGTGAGGTCAGACCTCACAGCAAGATCACTTGGTTGTCTTTGACGTTCAGGTAGGAGAGTCCTGAGCTCGGAACACGCCCATCGAAAGATGAACAAGAATAACATAGAGATGTGATCGGCAAGTTGGCCTACCGATTGAAATTCACGTCATCAGTGATGAACCCGTGATACGTCTCCAACGTATCTATAATTTTTGATTGTTCCATGCAATTATATTACCCGTTTTGGATGTTTATCGGCTTTACTTTACACATTTATATCATTTTTGGGACTAACCTACTAACCGGAGGCCCAGCCCGTATGTTGTTTTTTTGCCTATTTCAGTATTTCGAAGAAAAGGAATATCAAACGGAGTGCAAATGCAATGAAACCTTCGGGGGCGTGATTTTTGGAACAAACATGATCCAGAGGACTTGGGAGTGCAAGTCAAGAAGCAGCCGATGCGGCCATGAGGGTGTAGGGCGCGCCCACCCCTACAGGGCACGCCCCCCTATCTCGTGGGCTCCTCGGGCGGCCACCGACCTACTAATTCCTCCTATATATACACACGTAGCCCGAGAACATCAGAACAAGCCACGAAAACCTAATTCCACCGCCGCAACCTTCTATATCCGCGAGATCCCATCTTGGAGCCTTCGTCGGCGCTCTGTCGGAGGGGGAATCGACCATGGAGGGCTTCTACATCAACACCATAGCCCCTCCGATGAGTTGTGAGTAGTTTACCATAGACCTTTGGGTCCATAGTTATTAGCTAGATGGCTTCTTCTCTCTTTTTGGATCTCAATACCATGTTCTCCTCAATCTTCTTGGAGATCTATTTGATGTAACTCTTTTTGCGGTGTGTTTGTCGAGATCCGACGAATTGTGGGTTTATGATCAAGTTTATCTATGAGAAATATTTGAATCTCCTCTAAATTCTTTTATGTGTGATTGAGTTATCTTTGCAAGTCTCTTTGAACTATCAGTTTGGTTTGGCATACTAGATTGATCTTTCTTGCAATGGGAGAAGTGCTTAGCTTTGGGTTCAATATTGCGGTGTCCTTTCCCAGTGACAGCAGGGGCAGCAAGGCACGTATTGTATTGTTTCCATTGAGGATAAAAAGATGGGGTTTATATCATATTGCATGAGTTTATCCCTCTACATCATGTCATCTTTCTTAATGCGTTAGTCCGTTCTTTATAAACTTAATACTCTAGATGCATGCTAGATAGCGGTCGATGTGTGGAGTAATAGTAGTAGATGCAGGCAGGAGTTGGTCTACTTGTCATGGACGTTATGCCTATATACATGATCATGCCTAGATAATCTCATAATTATTCGCTTTTCTATCAATTTCTCGACAGTAATTTGTTACCCACCGTAATACGTATGCTATCTTGAGAGAAGCCACTAGTGAAACCTATGGCCCCCGGGTCTATCTTTTATCATATAAGCTTTCAATCTACTTTTGTTTGCATCTTTACGTTTCCAATCTATATCATAAAATACCAAAAATATATTCATCTTATCATACTATCTCTATCAGATCTCACTTTTGCAAGTGGCCGTGAAGGGATTGACAACCCCTTTATTGCGTTGGTTGCGAGTTCTTTGTGTTTGTGTAGGTCCGTAGGACTTTTGAGGAGCCTCCTACTGGATTGATACCTTGGTTCTCAAAAACTGAGGGAAATACTTACGCTACTATTGTTGCATCACCCTTTCCTCTTCAAGGAAAACCAACGCAAGCTCAAGACATAGCAAGAAGGATTTCTGACACTGTTGCCGGGGAGGTCTTCGCTCAAGTCAAGACATACCAAGTACCCATCACAAACTCATCTCCCTCACATTTACATTATTTTCCATTTGTCTCTCATTTTCCTCTCCCCCACTTCACCCTTGCCGTTTTATTTGCCCTCCTTTTCCCAATCTCCTCTCTCTTTCGCTTGCCTTTTTCTGTTTGCTTGTGTGTGGATTACTTGTCGCCATGGTGCAAGATAATACCAAATTGTGTGATTTCTCCAATACCAATAATAATGATTTCATTAGTACTCCGATTGCTCCTCTTAATGATGTTGAGTCTTGTGAAATCAATATTGCTTTGCTAAATCTTGTTATGAAAGATCAATTCGCCGGCCTTCCTAGTGAAGATGTCGCTACCCATCTAAACAACTTTGTTGATTTGTGATATATGCAAAAGAAGAGAGATATGGATAAAGATATTTTTAAATTTAAGTTCTTTCCGTTTTCCCTTAGAGATCGTGCTAAAGTTTGGTTTTCGGCCTAAAAAATAGTATTGATTCTTGGAACAAGTGCAAAGATGCTTTTATCTCTAAGTATTTTCCTCCAGCTAAGATCATCACTCTTAGGAACGATATTATGAATTTTAAACAAATTGATCATGAGCATGTGGCCCAATCTTGGGAAAGAATGAAATTGATGATTCGCAATTGTCCTACTCATGGTTTGAATTTATGGATGATCATACAAGATTTTTATGCTGGATTGAATTTTGCTTCTAGAAATCTTTTAGATTCGGCCATGGGAGGTACGTTTATGGAAATCACTTTAGGAGATGCGACAAAACTCCTTGATAATATTATGGCTAATTATTCTCAATGGCACACCGAAAGATCTACTAGTAAAAAAGTGCATGTTATAGAAGAAATTAATGTTTTGAGTGGAAAGATGGATGAACTTATGAAATTGTTTGCTACTAAGAGTGCTCCTATTGATCCCAATGATATGCCTTTGTCTACTTTGATTGAGAATAATAATGAATCTATGGATGTGGATTTTGTTGGTAGGAATAGTTTTGGAAACAATGCTTATAGAGGAAACTTTAATCCTAGACCGTTCCCTAGTAATTCCTCTAATAATTATGGAAATTCCTACAATAATTCTTATGGTAATTTAAATAAAATGCCCTCTGATTTTGAGAATAGTGTGAAATAATTTATGATCTCTCAAAAGAATTTTAATGCCTTCCTTGAAGAAAAATTGCTCAAAGTTGATGATTTGGCTAGGAACGTTGATAGACTTTTGCTTGATGTTGATTCTCTTAAACTTATATCTACTCCTCCTAGGCATGATATCAATGAGTCTCTCAAAGCTATGAGAATTTCCACTGATGAGTGCAAAGAAAGAACCGCTAGATTGCGTGCTAAGAAAGATTGCTTTGTAAAGGCGTGTTCTTCTAGTTTCCATGAAAATAATGATGAAGATCTTAAAGTTATTGATGTGTCCCCTATTATATCTTTGTTTTGCAATATGAATCTTAATAATAATGGGACTGGAGATGAGTCAACTTTAGTTAAAAGGCGTCCCAATAATTCGGAGTTTTTAGATCTTGATACTAATTTTGGTAAAAGTGGGATTGGAGAGGTCAAGACTTTAAATAGCATTGAACCCACTATCTTGGATTTCAAGGAATTTGATTATGATAATTGTTCTTTAGAAAGTTGTATTTCCTTGTTGCAATCCGTTGTGAATTCTCCTCATGCTTATAGTCAAAATAAAGCTTTTACCAAACATATTGTTGATGCCTTGATGCAATCTTTTGATGAAAAACTTAATTTGGAAGTTTCTATACCTAGAAAACTTAATGATGAATGGGAACATACTATAAGGATTAAAATTAAAGATCATGAGTGTTATGCTTTATGTGATTTGGGTGCTAGTGTTTCCACGATTCCGAAAACTTTATGTGATATTCTAGGTTTCCATGATCTTGATGATTGCTCTTTAAATTTGCACCTTGCGGATTCCACCATTAAAAAGCCAATGGGAAGGATCCATGATGTTCTCATTGTTGCAAATAGAAATTTGGTGCCCGTAGATTTTATCATTCTTGATATAGATTGCAATCTTTCTTGCCCTATTATTCTTGGTAGACCTTTTCTTAGAACGATTGGCGCGATATTGATATGTAGGAAGGCAATATTAGATTCCAATTTCCATTAAGGAAAGGCATGGAGCACTTTCCAAGAAGGAAAATTAAATTACCTTATGAATCTATCATGTGGGCTACTTATGAATTGAGTGCCAAAGATGGCACTACTTGAATCTATCATCGCTTTTATGCCTAGCTAGGGGCGTTAAATGATAGCGCTAGTTGGGAGGCAACCCAATTTTATTTGTGTTTTTTGTTTTTCTTTCTGGTTACTAATAAATTTTGCATCTACCTTCTGTTTAGATGTGTTTTTATGTTTTAACTAGTGTTTGTGCCAAGTAGAACCTATAGGATAACCTATGGTGATAGTTAATTTGATTCTGCTGAAAAACGGAAACTTTGCGCGCACGAATTTAGTTTTGTTAAATCACTGAAACACGATTTTGCGTTGATTCTTTTTTCTGTATATCAGTAGACAAATTTTCCAGGACTTCCTATTTTGGTAGGATTTTTAGAGTTCCAGAAGTATTCGTGGGTTACAGATTGCTACAGACTATTCTGTTTTTGACAGATTCTGTTTTTCGTGTGTTGTTTGCTTATTTTGATGCATCTATGGCTAGTATTGATTGGTATGACCATATAGAACTTGAAATACAGTAGGTTTAACACCAATATAAATAAAGAATGAGTTCATTACAGTACCTTATGTGGTGCTTTTGCTTTCTTTCACTAACGGAGCTTATGAGATTTCCTGTTGAGTTTTGTGTTGTGAAGTTTTCAAGTTTTGGGTAAAGATTTGATGGACTATGGAATAAGGAGTGGCAAGAGCCTAAGCTTGGGGATTCCCATGGCACCCCATGATATTCAAGAATAGCCAAAAGCCTAAGCTTGGGGATGCCCCCGGAAGGCATCCCCTCTTTTGTCTTCGTTCATTGGTAACTTTACTTGGAGCTATATTTTTATTCGCCACATGATATGTGTTTTGCTTGGAGCGTCTTGTATGATATTAGTTTTTGCTTTTTAGTTTACCACAATAACCCTTTCTATACACACCTTTTGGGAGAAGCCCACTTGATTGGAATATATTAGAATACTCTATGTGCTTCACTTATATCTTTTGAGCTAGATAGTTTTTGCTCTAGTGCTTCACTTATATCTTTTAGAGCACGGTGGTGACTTAATTTTGAAGAAATTGTTGATCTCTCATGCTTCACTTATATTATTTTTAGAGTCTCTTAGAACAGCATGGTATTTGCTATGGTTATAAAATTGGTCCTAGAATGGTAGGCATCGAAGTTGGGTATAATAAAAACTATCATAGAAAGTGAATTGGATGTTATGATCAATTTGATACTTGATAATTGTTTTGAGATATGGAGGTGATATTAAAGTCATGTTAGTTGGGTGATTATGAATTTAAAGAATGCTTGTGTTGAAGTTTGTGATTCCCGTAGCATGCACGTATGGTGAACCGCTTTGTGATGAAGTTGGAGCATAATTTTATTTATTGATTGTCTTCCTTATGAGCGGCGGTCGGGGACGAGCGATGGTATTTTCCTACCAATCTATCCCCCTAGGAGCATGCGCGTAATACTTTGTTTTTGATGACTTGTAGACTTTTGCAATAAGTATATGAGTTCTTTTGACTAATGTTGAGTCCATGGATTATACGCACTCTCACCCTTCCACCATTGCTAGCCTCTCTTGTGCCGCGCAACTTTCGCCGGTACCATTCACCCACCATATACCTTCCTCAAAACAACCACCATACCTACCTATTATGGCATTTCCATAGCCATTCTGAGATACATTGCCATGCAACTTTCCACCGTTCCATTTATATGACACACATCATCATTGTCATATTGCTCTTTGCATGATCATGTAGTTGACATCGTATTGTGGCAAGGCCACCTTCATAATTTTCATACATGTCACTCTTGATTCATTGCATATCCCGGTACACCGCCGGAGGCATTCATATAGAGTCATATCTTGTTCTAAGTATTGAGTTGTAATTCTTGAGTTGTAAGTAAATAAAAGTGTGATGATCTTCATTATTAGAGCATTGTCCTAGTGAGAAAAGGATGATGGAGACTATGATTCCCCCACAAGTCGGGATGAGACTTCGGACTAAAGAAAAAAAAAGAAAAAAAAGAGAAAGGCCAAAAAAAGGGCCAAAGAAAAAAAAGAGAAAATAAAAAAAATAAAAAAATGAGAGAAAAAGAGAGAAGGGACAATGCTACTATCCTTTTTACCACACTTGTGCTTCAAAGTAGCACCATGATCTTCATGATAGAGAGTCTCCTATGTTGTCACTTTCATATACTAGTTGGAATTTTTCATTATATAACTTGGCTTGTATGTTCCGATGATGGGCTTCCTCAAAATGCCCTAGGTCTTCATGAGCAAGCGAGTTGGATGCACACCCACTTAGTTTCTTTGTTGAGCTTTCATACATTTATAGCTCTAGTGCATCCGTTGCATGGCAATCCCTACTCACTCACATTGATATCTATTAATAGGCATCTCCATAGCCCGTTGATATGCCTAGTTGATGTGAGACTATCTTCTCCTTTTTTGTCTTCTCCACAACCACCATTCTATTCCACATATAGTGTTATGTCCATGGCCCACGCTCATGTATTGCATGAAAGTTGAAAAAGTTTGAGATTAGTAAAGTATGAAACAATTGCTTGGCTTGTCACTGGGGTTGTGCATGATTAAATACTTTGTATGATGAAGATAGAGCAACAGCCAGATTACTATTTCTTATGACAATATGAACTTTTATTTTGAATCATTTGGATCTGAACATTCATGCCACAATAAAGAAAATTACATTGAGAATTATGCTAGGTAGCATTTCACATCAAAAATTCTGGTTTTATCATTTACCTACTCGAGGACGAGCAGGAATTAAGCTTGGGGATGCTTGATACGTCTCCAACGTATCTATAATTTTTGATTGTTCCATGCTATTATATTACTCGTTTTGGATGTTTATGGGCTTTAATTTACACATTTATATCATTTTTGGGACTAACCTACTAACCGGAGGCCCAGCCCGTATTGTTGTTTTTTGCCTATTTCAGTATTTCGAAGAAAAGGAATAACAAACGGAGTCCAAATGCAATGAAACCTTTGGGAGCGTGATTTTTGGAACGAACGTGATCCAGAGGACTTGGAGTGCAAGTCAAGAAGCACCCGAGGCGGCCACGAGGGTGGAGGGCGCGCCCACCCCTACAGGGTGTGCCCCCCTATCTCGTTCGCCCCTCGAGCAGCCACCGACCTACTTCTTCCTCCTATATATACCCACGTACCCCGAGAACATCAGAACAAGCCATGAAAACCTAATTCCACCGCCGCAACCTTCTGTATCCGCGAGATCCCATCTTGGAGCCTTCGTCGGTGCTCTACCGGAGCGGGAATCGACCATGGAGGGCTTCTACATCAACACCATAGCCCCTCCGATGAGTTGTGAGTAGTTTACCATAGACCTTCGGGTCCATAGTTATTAGCTAGATGGCTTCTTCTCTCTTTTTGGATCTCAATACCATGTTCTCCTCGATCTTCTTGGAGATCTATTCGATGTAACTCTTTTTGCGGTGTGTTTGTCGAGATTCGATGAATTGTGGGTTTATGATCAAGTTTATCTATGAGAAATATTTGAATCTCCTCTAAATTCTTTTAGGTGTGATTGAGTTATCTTTGCAAGTCTCTTTGAATTATCAGTTTGGTTTGGCCTACTAGATTGATCTTTCTTGCAATGGGAGAAGTGCTTAGCTTTGGATTCAATCTTGCGGTGTCCTTTCCCAGTGACAGCAGGGGCAGCAAGGCACATATTGTATTGTTGCCATCGAGGATAAAAAGATGGGGTTTATATCATATTGCATGAGTTTATCCCTCTACATCATGTCATCTTTCTTAATGTGTTACTCCGTTCTTTATGAACTTAATACTCTAGATGCATGCTGGATAGCGGTCGATGTGTGGAGTAATAGTAGTAGATGCAGGCAGGAGTCAGTCTACTTATCACGGACGTTATGCCTATATACATGATCATGCCTAGATAATCTCATAATTATTCGCTTTTCTATCAATTGCTCGACGGTAATTTGTTCACCCACCGTAATACTTATGCTATCTTGAGAGAAGCCACTAGTGAAACCTATGGCCCCGGGTCTATCTTTTATCATATAAGCTTTCAATCTACTTTTATTTGCATCTTTACTTTTCCAATCTATATCATAAAATACCAAAAATATATTTATCTTATCATACTATCTCTATCAGATCTCACTTTTGCAAGTGGCCGTGAAGGGATTGACAACCCCTTTATTGCGTTGGTTGCGAGTTCTTTGTGTTTGTGTAGGTGTGTGGGACTTTTGAGGAGCCTCCTACTGGATTGATACCTTGGTTCTCAAAAACCGTGGGAAATACTTACGCTACTATTGCTGCATCACCCTTTCCTCTTCAAGGAAAACCAACAAAAGCTCAAGACGTAGCAACCCGTCAATGACGTCGAATTGAAATGCGGATCTTGAATCACTCACAGTCAAATATGAGAGATATTGAATTGAGTGGGAGCGCACTGTTGAATTAACATGTTTAATTCACAGTGCAATTAATTTTGAACACTGTCTAAGTGTTTCTTGCAAAATAGTTGTAGAATAATGGATCGCATTTCCACCTTCCCTATTAAAATTGAATAGTTGTTAAATATCTAGTTAAATTTTTACGTTGGTAACGTAATGCGAGGAATGTCCTCAACAGTGCTGAGAAGGACTTTGTCCTATTGCATGCTTTCGGTATCCTCCCGCAAATGCTATGGATGATCAGACTCTCATCCTTCGATCCAAAAGCTAGAATTCCGTTACGCTCAAGTGCAAAATGTTTGCTTCCATGAGACCCGAACTTCGAAAGTTTGGGATAGGTATGTGATATTCATGGAACTAAAAATTGTTTCCAGATACAAACAAAGCAATGTTTGTTTGCAAAGGATTAGTGAAGTGTTTACTGGACATTTGACTGATAAGAGAGGGATCCAGAAGAACGCTTGTTGCTACGTCTTGAGCTTGCCTTGGTTTTCCTTAAAGAGGAAAGGATGATGCAGCAATAGTAGCATAAGTATTTCCCTCAGTTTTTGAGAACCAAGGTATCAATCCAGTAGGAGGCTCCTCAAAAGTCCCACGCACCTACACAAACAAACAAGAACTCGCAACCAACGCAATAAAGGGGTTGTCAATCCCTTCACGGCCACTTGCGAAAGTGAGATCTGATAGAGATAATATGATAAGATAAATATATTTTTGGTATTTTTATGATATAGATTGGAAAAGTAAAGATGCAAATAAAAGTAGATTGAAAGCTTATATGATAAAAGATAGACCCGGGGGCCATAGGTTTCACTAGTGGCTTCTCTCAAGATAGCATAAGTATTACGGTGGGTGAACGAATTACTATCGAGCAATTGATAGAAAAGCGAATAATTGTGAGATTATCTAGGCATGATCATGTATATAGGCATCACGTCTATGACAAGTAGACAGAAACGATTCTGCATCTACTACTATTACTCCACACATCGACCGCTATCCAGCATGCATCTAGAGTATTAAGTTCATAAAGAACAGAGTAACGCATTAAGAAAGATGACATGATGTAGAGGGATAAACTCATGCAATATGATATAAACCCCATCTTTTATCCTTGATGGCAACAATACAATACGTGCCTTGCTGCCCCTGCTGTCACTGGGAAAGGACACTGCAAGATTGAACCCAAAGCTAAGCACTTCTCCCATTGCAAGAAAGATCAATCTAGTAGGCCAAACCAAACTGATAATTTGAAGAGACTTGCAAAGATAACTTAATCACACATAAAAGAATTCAGAGGAGATTCAAATGTTTCTCATAGATAAACTTGATCATAAACCCGCAATTCATCGGATCTCGACAAACACACCACAAAAAGAGTTACATCAAATAGATCTCCAAGAAGATCGAGGAGAACTTTGTATTGAGATTCAAAGAGAGAGAAGAAGCCATCTAGCTAATAACTATGGACCCGAAGGTCTGTGGTAAATTACTCACAACTCATCGGAGGGGCTATGGTCGATTCCCCCTTCGGCAGAGCGCCGACGAAGGCTCCAAGATGGGATCTCATGGATACAGAAGGTTACAGTGGTGGAAATAGTTTTTCGTGGTCACTTGTGATGTTTTCGGGGTATGTGGGTATATATAGGAGGAAGAAGTAGGTCGGTGGACGCTCGAGGGGCCCACGAGGGTGGGGGCGCGCCCACTTGTAGGGTGCATGCCGGGCACCCTCGTGGTCTCCTCGCTTGTTTCTTGACTTCCACTCCAAGTCCTCTGAATCACGTTTGTTCCAAAAAGAACGCTCCCGAAGGTTTCATTCCATTTGGACTCCATTTGATATTCCTTTTCTTCGAAACACTGAAATAGGCAAAAAAACAGCAATTCAGGTTGGGCCTCTGGTTAGTAGGTTAGTCCCAAAAATGATATAAAGGTGTAAAGTAAAGCCCATAAACATCCAAAACGGGTAATATAATAGCATGGAACAATAAAAAATTATAGATATGTTGGAGACGTATCACTTGTCATATGATGAAAGGTGAATAAAACAACAACTTAAAGGGAAAGGAAGTGTCCAAAGGGTGTTAGTATGACTTACACCTCTAGGATGTCCAGGGCTAAACGCCACTCTTAAGTTGCGTGCTTCTTCTGAGAGTAGGAGAAATACTAAAAGTTAAATTGTTAAAAGTATAAAGGCAGAAAGAAAGAAGACTGGAATGTCCATCTCATGTATGAATGTCGTACAAGTTTTTGATGTATAGAAGGCTGGTCAAAGATATAGTTCTTGGGAATTATGGTTAAACATGTTAATCACAAATCTTTGGGTATTGTGAGTTAATCACAAAGATACCCGCTCGATTGCATTCTATTGCGAATCGATGTAAGAGCTACTATGGCCTCAAAAGACTAGCGAGGAATGAGGTTTTAATACGTGTTGGGAACATAATAAAAGTTACTATACCTTCCATTGGTGTATTACCTATGTATTTTCTATCATAATTCATTTTAGAGCTTTACACACTCTAGCCCTTTGCATAAGGTATCTTGCAAGAAGGTTGTTCATAAGAGAACTTTTGATGTTCAGTATTAGAATAACATGAAGGGCCATGCTTCCATCCAAGATGGGATATATGTTATGAATATTGATGGTAATATGATACATCCATAACACTGATGCTGAATGTAGCAATACTATGAGAATACCACACATGTGTGGCGCTGCATTTGGTCACATTGGAGAAACCCGCATGGAAAAATTCCATTATGATGGACTTTGAAGTCATTTGATTTTGAATCATGTGACACTTGCAACTTTCCTCCGAAAAGTGAAGTGATTGAAATACCGTTCGAAGGTCATAAGGAACGAGCAACAAACTTACTGGTGATCATACATTTTGATATGTGTAGTTCAATAAATGTTGTTGCAAGTAGTGGATTTATCTATCTTCAGAAATGACTCAAGTAGATATATGGATATTTGCTTGATGAGACGTGAGGCTGGATCTTTTGAAATCATTCGAAAGGTTTTCAAAAATTAAGTAGAAGTTATTGTAATAAGAAAATTGTGTTTCAGCAATTTGATTGCAGAAAGGAATATTTGAGTTACAAGTTTAGCGAATGTCTGATGAGTTGTGAAAAGAGTTTCATAACTTACACCTCACGGATCACCACTATAAGTGGAATGTCTATGAAGATGTAATTAAACCATTTATGACATGGTAAGATCAAAGATGACATAAATAAATTTGCCATTATCACTTTTAAAGAGTAATGCTTTAGAGACTGCGGCTTTTACACTGAAAAGAGCTCCATCGGGTCTGTTGAAATGATGGCATGGTATGGTATGCCCAACCATGTTATATCTTTTCTTAACATTTGGAATATGGGGCTTGTGTAAAAGGTTACAAACCTATTCCAAATCAGACAAGTGCTACTTTGTAGGTTATCCAAATTATTGGGTATTCCCCCACCACTATACCGAGGCAAAAAGTTTTGCCATAAAGAACATTGTGATTTTGAAGAAATTGTTATTTCAAAAAGGTGAGTGGGAGGACAATGCAACTCGACAAGATAACAGTATCTTCGTCATCATATCAAAGGAAAGGAACCTTGGAAGTAATTCCAGAGTTTCTTACTATGACTGATACAGAAGTCTCTACAATAAAATGTATGGACTTCGGTCGAACTTGCATCTAAACCACATAGGCAAGGCTCGTGCAAACCTCTCAGGTGCGCAAATGAGATATTGTTGTTAGACAACAGTATACCTCTGATACACAAAGAAGCATTGATGGGCCCTGACTCTGGAATTGGCTAAATGCCAATATAATCCGAGATAGTTTCCATAAATGATTCAAGATTTAAATCTTGATAAACCCTCCGAAAGACTTAGAGTCTAACCGATTGTAATGGGACTATAAACTGATACAGATAAAAATGTTTTATCCATTAAGCTCGACTTGTTGCCATAACAAGTTCAAGGAGTTGACTACAATGAGATTTTCTCACTGTAGCAATGCTTAAAGTCGGTTCGGGTTAAACTAGCAACTAATACATATTTCAAACATGAAATATGAAACATGGATGACAAAAGAATTTCCAAGAAATGGAAATACAACCTAAGACTTGTATGTAATACAATCCAAAGTATTTTGTCAGTCCAGAGGATGCTAGTAAGTATGCAAACTTCAGAGTTCTAGCAATGGACAGAAGAGAGCAAAATGGAGTTGGAATCTTCGTTTTTGATGGAATGGTCAAAGGGGTTTGACTCCATCAACAGGTAATGAAGATGCTTATGGTTTCAAGAAAGTAAGTGGGAGCATAATAATATTTCTGAAAACCTTGTGTGCTTGACACATTGTTAATTGGAAATAAAATTCTTGACACGAATTAGGACTTCATTTGAAAATAGTTTTTCGATGAAGTGCTTGGGCTAAATAGCCTTGATATTAGGCATAATGATCTATGTAGATAGATTTACCTAATGGGGCTGAGCCAAAATACATATTGACAAAATGCTAAAACCTTTAGCACTAAGAACGTCAGGGAGTGATTCTTGCCGAAGCCACATGGAAAGAGTTTTTGCAAGAATCGGTGTCCCAAAACACTGATGAGCAAAATACATGATGGAGATTCCACACACTCTTGTGCTTGGATTAATCATGTATTCCATGGTATGTAAAACAACCAGATATGTCCAATACTCCCAAGATGTTGCGAGTATAGATACCAAAGTGATCAAAAGTACTAATCATGGGACAACAGTGAAAAAGGGTCATTGAGTACTAAAGTAGCACTAATGACATGTTTTCTCGCAAGTGGAGATCATGAAGAGTTTGTTGTAAAAGGTTACGTCGATACATTCTTCATCATTTCTCCATGCGATTTTTGATTTAAATTGAGGGTTTTGTGTAGCACACAATATGGTGGCACAGTTAGTTGGAAATTGTTCCAAACAAGTTACTGTGGCGAATTCTACAACAGAGGCGAAGTATGTTGCCGCTTTAGAAGCGACAAACAAGATGTTGAATCATATAGTTCATTCAAGAACTTAAGTATGGTTCCAAGAAGGCTTTGGTCATTGGGACACTATTGCAGATAGTTGCTCCATAGCTCAGTCTGAGGAATCAGGTTTCGACCAAAGATTCACATATATCCAAAGCCAAGTCCGCACAAAATATGAATTTTGTGAAAGCGTGAAAACGCGAGGATATGCAGAGATACACACGGAGCTGAAGTCGTCAGCTCTGTTGGACATCAGGCTATACCACAAGCGAAGCATATTTACACCGGTGTGCCACAGGTGTGAAGTGCATTAGCATTAAACTAGATTATTGACTCTAGTGCAAGTGGGAGTCTGTAGGATATATGCCCTAGAGGCAATAATAATGCTATTATTTATCTCCATGTTCATAATTATGTTTATGTTCCATGCTATAACTGTCGTGGTTCTCAAGCCCGTATATCCATAAAGGCTCTGGGGAAAACCCATGTGCACGTGTGGAATAATAAATTGTAAAATGTATTCCTAGTCATGCCTCTAAGACTAGCTCAAGTGTTGTAAGATGATTATGTTTTCCCAATCATGGGCATGTCTATGCCAGCAATTTTGAGGGCACAATGTTAAGAGAACATTTGTGTTGAATCAACCCGGTTTGATGTTATGCTATGAGATTCATTCGTCACAAGTTAATGGTAAATAACATAGAGATGGTTAACGTTTGCATGATTCCTTAGACCATGAGAGTATCGAGTTTTTTCATGCTTGCTTCATGAACTTTGGGGTTTGTTAAACGTCATTCGTAAATGGGTGGCTATTTGTAGCGACCAGACCTCAAACAGTCTGATCTCTGTGCATCAGTGTCATCCCTGGATCGGTAATGCTGACAGCAAAGTACTCGAAGGATTTATAACGAGTAGCAATCACACACTTATTACATCGAATGTCTCAAAAGAGAACTTATTACAATAAATATGGCTTAAGGCCATCTAATAACGATAGCAGCGGAAGGCTTGGAAGATAAGCGAGTCCATCAACTCCAACAGCATCACTGAGTATAAGACCACGACCTAAGGCACCTTACTCGTTGTCTGAAAAATCTTCAACATGAACGTTGCAGCCCAAAAATGGGTCATCACATGGAATATGCTGGCAATGTAACACATAGAGAGTAATGAACAGAATAATGATATCACTACATGCATATATGGCTGGTGGAAAGCTCTATGGTTATAGTTTTGCATAAAGCCAATTTTTCCCTACTGCAAAGGAATAAATTTTATTTAACTATCATGGTGGTTGTTAAACATTGAGAAGGTTCCTCCAACTCAATCCCAATTAAGTAACATCATTAACCCAACAAAATTAAATTAAAGTAACATGATGAGATTCACATGATAATCGAGGTACTAGATACTCAAAACGTCCATAACCGGGGACACGACTAACCATGATTAGTTTATACACTCTGCAGAGGTTTGCGCACTTTTCCCCGCAAGACTCAATCGCCTCCGTTAGATTTCTCGCACTACATGGTGTTTGAGAAACGAATGACCGAGACACAGTATTTCAAAAGCATTAACTCTGTACTCTGGGTAGACAGTACCAACCTACATCCCCTATATCTGCTAGTCTACCACTGAAAGAGGTCACACAACATACTCAACTATGCTAGAGCCCATAGTAGCTTGCGGCTGCACATGAAAGTTTCTAGCATGAATAATCTCATGATCCCTTTGAGTCTGGGTGGTGGTCCATAGGAAAATCACACGGTACCCCGGGATTTCCAAAAATACAGGCAACAATGGGTTCCCCAGGTGCCTCAATCCACCCAGATGTGAATTTAAGTTGCCACCTTAAGTAAACCATTAATTTACAATCTCACACCTGTCATGAATACACTCACCCAATCCACGTCTACTAGCATAGCATGGCAATATAAGCAAACGTAGAAGTAACTCCCAAAGGTTTGATAATAAAACAGGTAATGGGTACTGCCTCATCTACTTCCCAATAACCCACATTTTAATCAGATCCTAATCATGCAGTTGTTTAAGGGTTGATCTAATGCAGTAAAACTAGGTAGTAAAAAGGTATGATCAAAGTGTTACTTGCCTTCTGATGATCCGTGAAACCTAGAGACTTGTAGTAGCAAGCGGCGCACTCCAGGTACTCTATCGCAAACAAACAAGCATACAATAAGCACTCATCTAATGCATAGGTAAAACTCAAATAAGAGATCTAACCAGAAAGTTCAACTTAAGAACTCCGGTTTGCAAAAAGAATCAAAACCAACGAAACAACGAAAATCAAACGGCGAAAGAATCAAGCTTCGTTTACTAATCTGGACCTAGGTCAAATCTTATAGTGGCAAAAACTTGTTTGAGTTGGTTAAACGGAAAGAGGGTTTCGAGACAAAACTCCAGGCGCTTGAATCGCCTGATTCCGATAAACGAGCGAAAAGTTAAACTAAAACGAAAATCGGATCACAAATCGCGATCTGGAATAATCGCGGAAAATCCAAGAAAAAGATAAACGGACGAACGTTCGCTGTCTGCGGCTAAACGACGAAAACCGTTCGCTAAAACGAATGTATGGACGAACGTCCGCTAAATAATAAACTGGGAAAAATAAAAATAAAACCGATCTAATAAAAAACGCATCTCGGTTTTCAAAAAAAATCAAACTACTTTTTTTTAAACCGGCGGCTACCTCGAAACACGTGACGGCGACGGCGGCGGGGCACTCCGGCGAGGCGGCGGCAACTCCGGCAGCGGGGTCCAGCGGGTCGGCGGCGGGCGGC
>NC_041381.1:467760332-467795027 GCF_002162155.2 Triticum dicoccoides
GCGGGCGGCGGGGTCTGGCTGGGTTGGCGGCGGGGTCCGGCGGGGTTGGCAGCGTCGGCGGCGGCGATGCGGTTAGGGTTAGGTTTCGGTGGCGGCGGCGGGTGGGCTGGTGGTGGGCTGTGGGGGGGCTTATAAAGACCCAAGGCGGCAGAGTCCGGGTCGCCCACGGCCCGTAGGTCAGTTAGCTTTTTTTAAATAATTACATGCAGAAAAACAAATAAAAGAAATACTAAACGGACTCCAAAAATCCCGAAATAAATTTTGCCCATCCTCTAAAATCGAGACGGACAAGATGAATATTTATTTGGGGCCTAAATGCAATTTTGAAAAACGTTCATTTTCCCTAAATTCAAATAAAATAGCCAAAAACTCCAAAATAAAATCTTATTTGTTTTTTTATTAAATCATCAATATTTCTTTATTTTGGGAAATTCATTTTATTCCCTCTCTCATATTTTTATAATAGAAATAATTGAAGATAAAATAAATAAAATCAAATGATCCTATTTTCAAAGTTTGAGAAAACCCAAATATGAAAATAACGAAATCCCCAACTCTCTCTGTGGGTCCTTGAGTTGTGTAGAATTTCTAGGATCAAGCCAAAATGCAATAAAATATGATATGCAATGATGATCTAATGTATAACATTCCAAATTGAAAATTTGGGTTGTTACACTATTACGGCGGCTTACGGGTTCATGGAAAAGTATGTCAAGTAACTTGATAGCTCAAGATTGGGATTTGCTCCTCCGACGATGGAGAGATATATCTGGGCCCTCACGGTGTTACGGTATCCATCATCGTCTGGCCATACACTTTGTGATTTGATCACGGGGATGCCGGAACACGATAACGAGAAAAGAGAACAATACCGGTAACGAGGTAACTGGCATAGCGGACAAGTTGTTGATCCACGGGAATGCCAACATGTCTCACCTCAGGTATTTGTAACATATCCTGAAGCAACAGGAATAGCACACGACAACTGGAGGTTCACTCGAATATTCATTCGTGTGGGTATAGGGGTCAATATGGGTGTCCACGGCTGCGATGTTGATCATTGATCGGAAGGGGTTCCTGGTCATGTCTATACTTCACCGAACCTATAGGGTCACATGCTTAAGGGTCATCTATCTGCTGAATACTAGACACGGAGTCTGAGAGAAAATCACCGAAAAAGTTTCAGACACCGGAAAAGTTTCGGACAGCGGAAAAGGTTCCGCATAGAGAGATCATCGAATGAGTTTCGGTGAAACTGAAAAGTTGTTTCAGGGGATACCATTAAGTCAAATTGGTTTCGGCACATGCGTGATAATTCTTGGAGGGTGCCAGAATCATTCTGGAAACTTTCTGGAATTTTCCGGGATAATAACCGGATATGCTCCGGAGCTGCCGGAACCACTTCAGATGCTTTTCGCAGATGAAAATCACTAAACCGGAATTGTTTCAGAACATGTTGAAAATCATTTTGGTGGGTACCGGAAATGTTCTAATCCCACATAAATATTTTTAGTTCGAATAGACGCTGAAAAATGTCGTCGTGAATAGTGAAAGTGTTTTTTGGGATATTTATGGAAAGCCACCTTTTGGGGCTTTTCCCAAAAGGCTTCTAGAAGGACTTGGGGATCAAGGAACCCCCTTTGGGGGGCCCCCATGAAGGTGGGACGTTGGAGGGTGCAGCTCCTACATGGGGCTCCACTTGACATCCCTTTGTGCCCTTTATGTGTGACATAAAGTGTGGGCATTTTGGGATTTTTCATGTGCCCCTACCCCTCGGGTTTTTCCTATAAATAGAGGTGGATAGGAACTATCCACATCCATCCCTTGCTCTCATACAAGTTCCATGCAATGATCTAGCTTCTCTCTCCCTCCCCGCAAAATAGTTTCATAGAACCAAAAGGCTGTCTGGGTTCCAGTGGGAACTAGTTTTGGACGGTGAAGCCATGCTGGATAGATGACACCGTATGTGTGCAACTCTATAGAGAGATCGTAGTTTCGGTCTTAGTTCGAGAGTGCCTCCCGAAGGGCTGTCCGTGTGACCGTCCGAGTTTTGAAGGTCCTCCCGAAGGGCTGTCCGAGTAACCGTCCGAGTTTCGAAGGTTCTCCCGAAGGGCTGTCCGCGACACCATCCGGGGGACTGTCCAACCCCCTCCCAGAGGGCTATCCGAGGGGCAGATGAGGGTATACATCCTCGCAGTTGGGAGGTTGTAAATCCTAGCTGCGGGGATCTGCACCCCCGATCGTCATCGACTCTATTTCTCGCTGCGCTACGAGTCGGTAACGAAAAAGATCAAACCATGTATGCAGTCTCCATAGTGGTCCTGGGCTGGTGCGTAGGTCGGAATTTTTTTGTTTTCTGTTGCGTTACCCTACACCATCAACATTGGGTGACCATAGAAGGTTTTATTCATGTAAACAGAATAACAATTATTCTCTGTCTTAGATGAATAATCGTATTGCAATAAACATGATCTAATCATTTTTATGCTCAACGCAAACACCAAATAACATTTATTTAGGTTCAACACTAATCCCGAAAGTATAGGGAGTGTGTGATCATATCAATCTTGGAACCACTTCCAACTTACATCGTTACTTCACCCTCAACTAGTCTCTGTTTATTCTGCAACTCCTGTTTCGAGTTACTAATCTTAGCAACCGAACAAGTATCGAATACCCAGGTGCCACTATGAACACTAGCAAGGTACACATCAATAACCCGTATATCAAATATACCTTTGTTAAATTTGCCATCCCTCTTTTCCATCAAATATTTGGGGTAGTTCTGCTTCCAGTGACCATTTCCTTTGCAGTAGAAGCACTTAGTTCCAGGCTTAGGTCTAGCTTTGGGCTTCTTCATGGGAGTGACAACTTGCTTGCCATTTTATTTGAAGTTCCCTTTCTTTCCCTTTGCCCTTTTCTTGAAACTAGTGGTCTTGTCAATCATCAACACTTGATGCTTTTTCTTGATTCCCACCTTCATCGGTTTCAGCATCATGAAGAGATCAGGAATCGTTTTCGTCATCCCTTGCATACTATAGTTCATCACGAAGTTCCAGTAACTTAGTGATGGTGACTAGAGAACTCTGTCAATCACTATTTTATCTGGAAGATTAACTCCCACTTGATTCAAGCGATTGTAGTGCCCAGACATTCTGAGTACATGCTTACTAGCTGAGCAATTCTCCTCCATCTTTTAGGCGAAGTACTTGTCAGAGGTCTCATACCTCTCGACACGAGCATGAGTCTATAATACTGATTTCATCTCTTGGAACATCTCATATCCTCTGTGGCGTTCAAAAACGTTTTTGAAGTCCCGGTTCTAAGCCGTAAAGCATGATGCACTAAACTATCAAGTAGTCATCATATTGAGCTAGCCAAACGTTCATAACGTCTGCGTCTTCTCCTGCAATAGGTGTGTCACCTAGCGGTGCATCAAGGCCATAATTCTTATGTGCAGCAATGAGGATAAACCACAGATTACGGACCCAGTCTGCATCATTGCTACTATCATCTTTCAACTTAGTTTTCTCTAGGAACATATAAAAACATAGGGAATCTACTGTTGGAAATATGCCCTAGAGGCAATAATAAATTAGTTATTATTATATTTCCTTGTTCATGATAATCATTTATTATCCATGCTATAATTGTATTGATAGTAAACTCAGATACATGTGTGGGTACATAGACAACACAATGTCCCTAGTAAGCCTCTAGTTAACTAGCTCGCTTATCAATAGATGGTCATGGTTTCCTGACCATGGACATTGGATGTCGTTGATAACGGGATCACATCATTGGCAGAATGATGTGATGGACAAGACCCAATCCTAAGCCTAGCACAAAGATCGTGTAGTTCGTATGCTAAAGCTTTTCTAATGTCAAGTATCTTTTCCTTAGACCATGAGATTGTGCAACTCACGGATACCGTAGGAATGCTTTGGGTGTACCAAACGTCACAACGTAACTGGGTGGCTATAAAGGTGCATTACAGGTATCTCCGAAAGTGTCTGTTGGGTTGGCATGAATCGAGACTGGGATTTGTCACTCCGTGTAAACGGAGAGGTATCTCTGGGCCCACTCGATAGGACATCATCATAATGTGCACAATGTGACCAAGGGGTTGATCACGGGATGATGTGTTACGGAACGAGTAAAGAGACTTGCCAGTAACGAGATTGAACAAGGTATCGGGATACCGAGGATCGAATCTCGGGCAAGTACAATGCCGCTAGACAAAGGGAATTGTATACGGGATCGATTGAGTCCTTG
This sequence comes from Triticum dicoccoides, assembly GCF_002162155.2. NCBI lineage: Eukaryota > Viridiplantae > Streptophyta > Magnoliopsida > Poales > Poaceae > Triticum > Triticum dicoccoides. The sequence goes on from NC_041381.1 coordinate 467,764,608, forward strand.
AAATCGTGGTTCATCCGATGAGATCATCGTGGAACATGTGGGAGCCAACATGGGTATCCAGATCCCGCTGTTGGTTATTGACCGGAGAACGTCTCGGTCATGTCTGCATGTCTCCCGAACCCGTAGGGTCTACACACTTAAGGTTCGGTGACGCTAGGGTTGTATGAATATGAGTATGCAGCAAACCAAATGTTGTTTGGAGTCCCGGATGAGATCCCGGACGTCACGAGGAGTTCCGGAATGGTCCGGAGGTAAAGATTTATATATAGGAAGTCTTATTTTGGTCGCCGGAAAAGTTTCACACTTTATCGGTATTGTACCGGGAGTGCCGAAAGGGGTCCGGGGGTCCACCGGGGGGGTCCACCTGCCCCGGGGGGCCACATGGGCTGTGGGGGTGCGCCTTGTCCTATATGGGCCAAGGGCACCAGCCCCAAGAGGCCCATGCGCCAAGGAGACTTGGAGAGGGGAGAGTCCTGAGAGGGGAAGGCACCTCCGAGGTGCCTTGGGGAGGATGGACTCCTCCCCCCCCTCTTGGCCGCACCCCTTCCTTGGAGGAAGGGGCAAGGCTGCGCCCTTCCCCCCTCTCTTGCACCTATATAAAGGGAGGGGAGGGAGGGGTGGCCGCACCCGGAAGCCCTTGGCGCCTCCCCTTCCTGCTACACCTCCTCCTCCTCCCGTAGTCGCTTAGCGAAGCCCTGCCGGAGTTCTGCTGCATCCACCACCACTCCGTCGTGCTGCTGGATCATCATCAACCTCTCCTTCCCCCTTGTTGGATCAAGAAGGAGGAGAGGTCATCCGCTCCGTACGTGTGTTGAACGCGGAGGTGCTGTCCGTTCGGCACTAGGTCATCGGTGATCTGAATCACGGCGAGTACGACTCCATCATCCCCGTTCTATTGAACACTTCAGCACGCGATCTACAAGTGGTATGTAGATGCAATCACTCTCCCATGACTCGTTACTAGATGAACTCATAGATGGATCTTGGTGAAACCGTAGGAAAAAAATTTAATTTTCTGCAACATTCCCCAACAGTGGCATCAGAGCTAGGTCTATGCGTAGTTCTCTATTGCACGAGTAGAACACAATTTGTTGTGGGCGTAGATGTTGTCAACTTTCTTGCCGCTACTAGTCTTATCTTGCTTCAGCGGTATTGTGGGATGAAGCGGCCCGGACCAACCTTACACGTACGCTTACGTGAGACTGGTTCCACCGACCGACATGCACTAGTTGCATAAGGTGGCTAGCGGGTGTCTGTCTCTCCCACTTTAGTTGGAGCGGATTCGATGAAAAGGGTCCTTATGAAGGGTAAATAGAAGTTGACAAATCACGTTGTGGCTTTCACGTACGTAAGAAAACATTCTTGCTAGAACCCTATTGCAGCCATGTAAAACTTGCAACAACAATTAGAGGACGTCTAACTTGTTTTTGCAGCAAGTGTTTTGTGATATGATATGGCCAAAGTTGTGATGAATGATGAATGATATATGTGATGTATGAGATCATGTTCTTGTAATAGGAATCACGACTTGCATGTCGATGAGTATGACAACCGGCAGGAGCCATAGGAGTTGTCTTTATTTTTTTGTATGACCTGCGTGTCATTGAAGAACGCCATGTACTTTACTTTATTGCTAAACGCGTTAGCCATAGAAGTAGAAGTAGTCATTGGCGTGACAACTTCATGAAGACACGATGATGGAGATCATGATGATGGAGATCATGGTGTCATGCCGGTGACAAGATGATCATGGAGCCCCGAAGATGGAGATCAAAGGAGCTATATGATATTGGCCATATCATGTCACTACTATATAATTGCATGTGATGTTTATTATGTTTATGCATCTTGTTTACTTAGAACGCCGGTAGTAAATAAGATGATCCCTCATAACAATTTCAAGAAAGTGTTCTCCCTAACTATGCACCGTTGCTAAAGTTCGTCGTTTCGAAGCACCACGTGATGATCGGGTGTGATAGATTCTTATGTTCACATACAACGGGTGTAAGCCAGATTTACACACGCAGAACACTTAGGTTTACTTGACGAGCCTAGCATGTACAGACATGGCCTTGGAACACAAGAGACCGAAAGGTCGAGCATGAGTCGTATAGTAGATACGATCAACATGAAGATGTTCACCGATGATGACTAGTCCGTCTCACATGATGATCGGACACGGCCTAGTTGACTCGATCATGTAATCACTTAGATGACTAGAGGGATGTCTATCTAAGTGGGAGTTCATGAGATGAACTTAATTATCCTGAACATAGTCAAAAGATCTTTGCAAATTATGTCGTAAGATCACGCTTTAGTTCCACTGTTTAGATATGTTCCTAGAAAAATATAGTTGAAAGTTGACAGTAACGATTATGCCGACAGTAGAAAGCTTATGTCCTTAATGCACCGCTCAGTGTGCTGAACCCCAAACGTCGTTTGTGGATGTTACGAACATCGGACATACATGTTTTGATAACTACGTGATAGTTCAGTTAAACGGTTTAGAGTTGAGGCACCAAAGACGTTTTTCAAAACGTCGCGAAACATATGAGATGTTTCGAGGACTGAAATTGGGATTTCAGGCTCGTGCCCACGTCAAGAGGTATAAGACCTCCGACGATTTTCTTAGCCTGCAAACTAAGGGAGAAAAGCTCGATCGTTGAGCTTGTGCTCAGATTGTCTGAGTGCAACAATCACTTGAATCGAGTGGGAGTTGATCTTCCAGATGAGATAGTGATGTTTCTCCAAAGTCATTGCCACTAAGCTGCTAGAGCTTCGTGATGAACTATAACATGTCAGGGATAGATATGATGATCCTTGAGGTATTCACGATGTTTGACACCGCGAAAGTAGAAATCAAGAAGGAGCATCAATTGTTGATGGTTGGTGAAACCACTAGTTTCAAGAAGGGCAAGGGCAAGAAGGGACACTTCATGAAATGGCAAATCAGTTGCTGCTCCAGTGAAGAAACCCAAGGTTGAACCCAAACCCGAGACTAAGTGCTTCTGTAATAAGGGGAACAGCCACTGGAGCAGAATTACCCTAGATACTTGGTAGATAAGAAGGCTGGCAAGGTCGATAGAAGTATATTGGATATACATTATGTTAATGTGTACTTTACTAGTACTCCTAGTAGCACCAGGGTATTAGATACCGGTTCGGTTGCTAAGTGTTAGTAACTCGAAACAAAAGCTACGGAATAAACGGAGACTAGCTAAAGTTGAGCTGACGATACGTGTTGGAAGTGTTTCCAAGGTTGATATGATCAAGCATCGCACGCTCCCTCTACCATCGAGATTGGTGTTAAACCTAAATAATTGCTATTTGGTGTTTGCATTGAGCATGGACATGATTGGATTATGTCTGTCGCAATACGGTTATTCATTTAACGAGAATAATGGTTACTCTGTTAATTTGAATAATACCTTCAATGGTCTAGCACCTAAAAGGAATGGTTTATTGAATCTCGATCGTAGTGATACACATTTTCATGCCAAAAGATATAAGATAGTAATGATAGTACCACGTACTTGTGGCACTGCCATGTAAGTCATATTGGTATAAAACACATGAAGAAGCTCCATGTTGATGGATCTTTGGACTCACTCGTTTTTGAAAAGTTTGAGACATGCAAACCATGTCTATTGGTGTATACGCATGAAGAAACTCCATGCAGATGGATCGTTTGGAGTCACTTGATTTTGAATCACTTGAGATATGCAAATCATACCACATGGGCAAGATGACTGAAAAGCCTTGGTTTTAGTAAGATGGAACAAGGTAGCAACCTGTTGGAAGTAACACATTTTGATGTGTGCAGTCTAATGAGTGCTGAGGCATGCAGTGAATATCGTTATGTTCTGACTTCACAGATGATTCGAGTAGATGTTGAGTATATTTACTTGATGAAACACAAAGTCTGAATTATTGAATGGTTCAAGTAATTTCAAAGTGAAGTTAAAGATCATTGTGACAAGAGGATAAAATGTCTATGATATGATCATAGAGATGAGTATCTGAGTTACGAGCTTTGGCACGCAATTAAGACACTGTGGAATTGTTTCACAATTAATACCGCCTGGAACACCATAGTGTGATGGTGTGTCCGAACATCATAGTTGCACCCTATTGGATATGGTGCGTACCATGATGTCTCTTATCGAATTACCACTATCGTTCATGGGTTAGGCATTAGAGACAACCGCACTCACTTTAATAGGGCACCACGTAATTCCGTTGAGACGACACCATTTGAACTATGGTTTGGAGAAACCGAAGTTGTCGTTCTTAAAGGTTTGGGGCTGTGACGCTTATGTGAAAAAGTTTCAGGTTGATAAGCTCGAACCCAAAGCGGATAAAATGCATCTTCATAGGACACCCAAAACGGTTGGGTATACCTCCTAATTCAGATCCGAAAGCAATAGGGATTGTTTCTAGAAACGGGTCCTTTCTCGAGGAAAAGTTTCTCTCGAAAGAATTGAGTGGGAGGATGGTGGAGACTTGATGAGGTTATTGAACCATCACTTCAACTAGTGTGTAGCAGGGCACAGGAAGTTCCTGTGGCACCTACATCAATTGAAGTAGAAGCTTATGATAGTGATCATGAAGCTTCAGATCAAGTCACTACCGAACCTCGTAGGACGACAAGGACGCGTACTGCTTCGGAGTGGTACGGTGATCCTGTCTTGAATGTCATGTTGCTAGACAACAATGAACCTACGAGCTATGGAGAAGCAATGGTGGGCCCATATTCCAACAAATGGTTAGAAGCCATGAAATCCGAGATATGATCCATGTATCAGAACAAAGCATGGACTTTGGTGGACTTTCCCGTTGATCGACAAGCCATTGAGATAAATGGATCTTTAAGAAGAAGACGGACGTGGACGGTAATGTCACCGTCTATGAAGCTCGACCTGTGGCAAAGAGTTTTTCACAAGTTCAAGGAGTTGACTACGATGAGATTTTCTCATCCGTAGCGATGCTTAAGTCCGTCGGAATCATGTTAGCATTAGCTGCATTTATGAAATCAGGCAGATGGATGTCAAAACGAGTTTCCTTACCAGTTTTGTAAGGAAAGGTTGTATGTGATACAATCAGAAAGTTTTTTGTCGATCCTAAGGATGCTAAAAGGTATGCTGGCTCCAGCAATCCTTCTAAGGACTGGAGTAAGCATCTCGGAGTTGGAATATACGCTTTGATGAAATGATCAAAGATTTTGGGTTTATACAAAGTTTGTGAGAAATTTGTATTTCCAAAGAAGTGAGTGGGAGCACTATAGAATTTCTGATGAGTATATGTCGTTGACATATTGATGATCAGAAATGATGTAGAATTTTCTGTAAAGCATATAGGGTTATTTGAAAAGTGTTTTTCAAGTGAAAACCTGGATTAAGCTACTTAAACATTGAGCATCAAGATCTATGAGGATAGATCAAAACCGCTTAATGGTACTTTCAAATGAGCATATACCTTGACATGATCTTGAAGGTGTTCAAGATGGATCAGTCAAAGAAGGAGTTCTTGCCTGAGATGTAAGGTATGAAGTTAAGACTTAAAGCTCGACCACGGCAGAAAAGAGAGAAAGGACGAAGGTCGTCCCCTATGCTTTAGACATAGGCTCTATAGTATGCTATGCTGTGTACCGCACCAGAAGTGTGCCTTGCCATGAGTCAGTCAAGGGGTACAAGAATGATCCAGGAATGGGGATCATTGGACAGCGGTCAAAATTGTCCTTGGAGTAAATAAGGACATGTTTCTCGATTATGGAGGTGATAAAGAGTTCGGCGTAAAGGGTTACGTCGATGCAAGCTTTAACACCTATCCGAGTGACTCTGAGTAGCAAACCGGATACGTATAGTGGAGCAACCATTTGGAATAGCTTCAAGTGGAACGTGGAAGCAGCATTTACAATATGACATAGAGAATTGCAAAGTACATACGGATCTGAATACTGCAGACCCGTTGACTAAAACTTCTCTCACAAGGAAAACATGATCAAACCCCAGAACTCATTGAGTCTTAATCACATGGTGATGTGAACTAGTTTAGCGACACTAGTAAACTCTTTGGATGTTGGTCACATGGTGATGTGACCTATCAGTGTTAATCACATGGCGATGTGAACTAGATTATTGACTCTAGTGCAAGTGGGAGACTGTTGGAAATATGCCCTAGAGGCAATAATAAATTAGTTATTATTATATTTCCTTGTTCATGATAATCGTTTATTATCCATGCTATAATTGTATTGATAGGAAACTCAGATACATGTGTGGGTACATAGACAACACCATGTCCCTAGTAAGCCTCTAGTTAACTAGCTCGTTTATCAATAGATGGTCATGGTTTCCTGACCATGGACATTGGATGTCGTTGATAACGGGATCACATCATTGGCAGAATGATGTGATGGACAAGACCCAATCCTAAGCCTAGCACAACGATCGTGTAGTTCATATGCTAAAGCTTTTCTAATCTCAAGTATCTTTTCCTTAGACCATGAGATTGTGCAACTCCCGGATACCGTAGGAATGCTTTGGGTGTACCAAACGTCACAACGTAACTGGGTGGCTATAAAGGTGCATTACAGGTATCTCCGAAAGTGTCTGTTGGGTTGGCACGAATCGAGACTGGGATTTGTCACTCCGTGTAAACAGAGAGGTATCTCTGGGCCCACTCGGTAGGACATCATCATAATGTGCACAATGTGACCAAGGGGTTGATCATGGGATGATGTGTTACGGAACGAGTAAAGAGACTTGCCAGTAACGAGATTGAACAAGGTATCGGGATACCGACGATCGAATCTCGGGCAAGTACAATGCCGCTAGACAAAGGGAATTGTATATGGGATCGATTGAGTCCTTGAAATCGTGGTTCATCCGATGAGATCATCGTGGAACATGTGGGAGCCAACATGGGTATCCAGATCCCGCTGTTGGTTATTGACCGGAGAACGTCTCGGTCATGTCTGCATGTCTCCCGAACCCGTAGGGTCTACACACTTAAGGTTCGGTGACGCTAGGGTTGTATGAATATGAGTATGCATCAAACCGAATGTTGTTCGGAGTACCGGATGAGATCCCAGATGTCACGAGGAGTTTTGGAATGGTCCGGAGGTAAAGATTTATATATAGGAAGTCTTATTTTGGTCACCAGAAAAGTTTCGCACTTTATCGGTATTGTACCGGGAGTGCCGAAAGGGGTCCAGGGGTCCACCTGCCCCGGGGGGCCACATGGGCTGTGGGGGGTGCGCCTTGGCCTATATGGGCCAAGGGCACCAGCCCCAAGAGGCCCATGCGCCAACAAGACTTGGAGAGGGGAGAGTCCTGAGAGGGGAAGGCACCTCCGAGGTGCCTTGGGGAGGATGGACTCCTCCCCCCCCCCTCTTGGCCGCACCCCTTCCTTGGAGGAAGGGGCAAGGCTGCTCGCTTCCCCCCTCTCTTGCACCTATATAAAGGGAGGGGAGGGAGGGGTGGCCGCACCCAGAAGCCCTTGGCGCCTCCCCTTCCTGCTACACCTCCTCCTCCTCCCGTAGGCGCTTAGCGAAGCCCTGCCGGAGTTCTGCTGCATCCACCACCACGCCGTCGTGCTGCTGGATCATCATCAACATCTCCTTCCCCCTTGCTGGATCAAGAAGGAGGAGATGTCATCCGCTCCGTACGTGTGTTGAACGCGGAGGTGCTGTCCGTTCGGCACTAGGTCATCGGTGATCTGAATCACGGCGAGTACGACTCCATCATCCCCGTTCTATTGAACGCTTCCGCACGCGATCTACAAGTGGTGTGTAGATGCAATCACTCTCCCATGACTCGTTGCTAGATGAACTCATAGATGGATCTTGGTGAAACCGTAGGACAAAATTTTAATTTTCTGCAACGTTCCCCAACATCTACAACGCGAGCTATTGATCTACAACATAATTTGCAAAATACTATCAGGACTAAGTTCATGGTAAATTAAAGTTCAATCAATCATATTACTTAAGAACTCCCACTTAGATAGACATCCCTATAGTCATCTAAATGATCACGTGATCCAAATCAACTAAACCATGTCTGATCATCACGTAATATGGAGTAATTTTCAATGGTGAAAATCAATATATATGTTGATCATATCTACTATATGATTCACATTCGACCTTTCAGTCTCAGTGTTCCGAGGCCATATCTACATATGCTAGGCTCATCAAGTTTAACCCGAGTATTCTGCATGTGCAAAACTGGCTTGCACCCATTGTATGTGAACGTAGAGCCTATCACACCCGATCATCACATGGTGTCTTAGCACGAAGAACTGTCGCAATGGTGCATACTCAGGAAGAACACTTATACCATGAAATTTAGTAAGGGATCATCTTATAATGCTACCACCATACTAAGCAAAATAAGATGCATAAAAGATAAACATCACATGCAATCAAAAAATGTGACATGATATGGCCATCATCATCTTGTGCTCATGATCTCCATCACCGAAGCATCGTCATGATCTCCATCATCACCGGCGCGACACCATGATCTCCATCGTAGCATCGTTGTCGTCTCGCCAACTATTGCTTCTATGACTATCGCTACCACTTAGTGATAAAGTAAAACAATTACATGGCGTGCATTGCATACAATAAAGCAACAACCATATGGCTCCTGCTAGTTGCCGATAACTCTGTTACAAAACATGATCATCTCATACAACAAATTATATCACATCATGCCTTGACCATATCACATCACAACAAGCCCTACAAAAAAAGTTGGACGTCGTCTACTTTGTTGTTGCAACTTTTACGTGGCTGCTACGGGCTTCTAGCAAGAATCGTTCTTACCTATGCATCTAAACCACAACGATTTTTCGTCAACTGTGCTGTTTTAACCTTCAACAAGGACCGGCCATAGTCAAACTCGATTCAACTAAAGTTGGAGAAATAGACACCTGCCAGCCACCTCTGTGCAAAAGCACGTCGGTAGAACCAGTCTCATGAACGCGGTCATGTAATGTTGGTTTGGGCCGCTTCATCCAACAATACCACCGAATCAAAGTAAGACGTTGGTGGTAAGCAGTATGACTATTATCGACCACAACTCACTTGTGTTCTACTCGTGCATATAACAAAAATCGACGCATAAACCTGACTCTGATACCACTGTTGGGGAACACGGTAATTTCAAAAAAATTCCTACGATCACGCAAGATCTATCTAGGTGATGCATAGCAACGAGAGGGGAGACTGTGTCTACGTACCCTCGTAGATCAAAAGTGGAAGCATTTCAATAACGCGGTTCATGTAGTCGAACGTCTTCGTGATCCAACCGATCCAAGTACCGAACGTACGGTACCTCCGTGTTCAGCACACGTTCATCTCGATGATGCCCCTCGTACTCTTGATCCAGTTGAGGACGAGGGTGAGTTACGTCAGCACGACGGCATGGCGATGGTGATGATGATGCTACCGGTGCAGTGCTTCGCCTAAGCTCTACGATGGTATGATCAAGCTGTGTAACTATGGAGGAGGGCACCACACACGGTTGGGAGAGAAACTTGTGTGTTCTAGGGTGCCCCCTGCCCCTGTATATAAAGGAGCAAGGGGGAGGCCGGCCGGCCCTCCTAGGGCGTGCCAAGAGAGGGGAATCCTACTAGGACTCCAAGTCCTAGTAGGTTTCCACCTAAGGAAGAGGGGGAAGTAGGAAGGAAGAGGGGAAAGGGGAGGAAAGGGGGGGCGCCCCTTCCTTTGTCCTATTCGGACTCAAGGGAGGCGCGCGGCCAGCCCCTCCTGGCCCTTCCTCTCTTCCCACTAAGGCCCATCTAGGCCCATTAGTTCCTCCGGGGGGTTCAGGTAACCCTCCGGCACTCCGATTTTATCCGAAACTTCTCTGGAACACTTCCGGTGTCTGAATATAGGCGTCCAATATATTGCTATGTCTTGAGCTTGTGTTGGTTTTCCTTGAAGAGGAAAGGATGATGCAGCAATAGTAGCGTAAGTATTTCCCTCAGTTTTTGAGAACCAAGGTATCAATCCAGTAGGAGGCTCCTCAAAAGTCCCACGCACCTACACAAACAAACAAAGAACTCGCAACCAACGCAATAAAGGGGTTGTCAATCCCTTCACGGCCACTTGCGAAAGTGAGATCTGATAGATATAGTATGATAAGATAAATATATTTTTGGTATTTTATAATATAGATTGGAAAAGTAAAGATGCAAATAAAAGTAGATTGAAAGCTTATATGATAAAAGATAGACCCGAGGGCCATAGGTTTCACTAGTGGCTTATCTCAAGATAGCATAAGTATTACGGTGGGTGAACAAATTACTATCGAGCAATTGATAGAAAAGCGAATAATTATGAAATTATCTAGGCATGATCATGTATATAGGCATCACGTCCGCAACAAGTAGACCGACTCCTGCCTGCATCTACTACTATTACTCCACACATCGACCGCTATCTAGCATGCATCTAGAGTATTAAGTTCATAAGAACAGAATAACACATTAAGAAAGATGACATGATGTAGGGGGATAAACTCATGCAATATGATATAAACCCCATCTTTTTATCCTCGATGGCAACAATACAATACGTGCCTTGCAACCCCTGATGTCACTGGGTAAGGACACCGCAAGATTGAACCCAAAGCTAAGCACTTCTCCCATGGCAAGAAAGATCAATCTAGTAGGCCAAACCAAACTAATAATTCGAAGAGACTTGCAAAGATAACTCAATCATACATAAAAGAATTCAGAGAAAATTCAAATATTTCTCATAGATAAACTTGATCATAAACCCACAATTCATCGGATCTCGGCAAACACACTGCAAAAAGAGTTGCATCGAATAGATCTCCACAAGAGAGGGGGAGAACATGGTATTGAGATCCAAAAAGAGAGAAGAAGCCGTCTAGCTAATAACTATGGACCCGAAGGTCTGTGGTAAACTACTCACAACTTATCGGAGGGGCTATGGTGTTGATGTAGAAGCCCTCCATGGTTGATTCCCCCTCCGACGGAGCGCCGGCGAAGGCTCCAAGATGGGATCTAGCAGATACAGAAGGTTACGGCGGTGGAAATTGTTTTTCGTTGGCTCCCTGTATGTTTTCGGGGTACATGGGTATATATAGGAGGAAGAAGTAGGTCGGTGGCCACCCGAGGGGCCCACGAGATAGGGGGGCGTGCCCGGGGGGTGCCCTCCACCCTCGTGGCCGCCTCGATCGCTTCTTGACTTGCACTCCAAGTCCTCTGGATCATGTTTGTTCCAAAAATCACGCTCCCGAAGGTTTCATTCCGTTTGGACTCCGTTTGATATTCCTTTTCTTCGAAATACTGAAATAGGCAAAAAAACAACAATATGGGGTGGGCCTCCGGTTAGTAGGTTAGTCCCAAAAATGATATAAATGTGTAAAATAAAGCCCATAAACATCCAAAATGGGTAATATAATATCATGGAACAATAAAAAATTATAGATACGTTGGAGATGTATCAAGCATCCCTAAGCTTAATTCCTGCTCGTCCTCGAGTAGGTAAATGATAAAAACAGAATTTTCGATGTGGAATGCTACCTAGCATAATTCTCAATGTAATTTTCTTTATTGTGGCATGAATGTTCAGATCCAAATGATTCAAAATAAAAGTTCATATTGACAAAAGAAATAGTAATACTTCAAGCATACTAATAAAAGCAATCATGTCTTCTCAAAATAACATGGCTAAATAAAGTTCATCCCAACAAAATCATATAGTTAGGCTATGCTTCATTTTCGTCACACAAAAATGTTCCCAAATTCTACACCCCCGATGACAAGCCAAGCAATTGTTTCGTACTTAAATAATCTCAAAGGTTTTCAACTTTCACGCAATACATGAGCATGAGCCATGGATATAGCACTATGGGTGGAATAGAATATGATGATGGGGATTGTGTGGAGAAGACAAAAAAGGAGAAAGTCTCACATTGACGAGGATAATCCACGGGCTATGGAGATGCCCATCAATTGATGTCAACATGAGGAGTAGGGATTGCCATGCAACGGATGCACTAGAGCTATAAATGAATGAAAGCTCAACAAAAGAAACTAAGTGGGTGTGCATCCAACTTGCTTGCTCACGAAGACCTAGGCCATTTGAGGAAGCCCATCATAGGAATATACAAGCCAAGTTCTATGATGAAAAATTCCCACTAGTATATGAAAGTGACAACATATGAGACTCTATATATGAAAAACATGGTGCTACTTTGAAGCACAATATATGAGACTCGCTATATCAAGGACATGGTGCTACTTTGAAGCACAAGTGTGGAAAAGGAGATAGTAACATTGCCCCTTTTTTATTTCTTCTTTTTTTCTTTTTTCTTTTTTTTTCTTTAGCCTTCCTTTTTTTGGCCTTTTTTTCTTTTTTTTTTCTTTTTGGGGACAATGCTCTAATAATGATGATCATGACACTTTTATTGATTTACAACATATGAATTACAACACAAAACTAGAACAAGATATGGCTCTATATGAATGCCTCCAGCGGTGTACCGGGATGGTGCAATGAATCAAGAGTGACATGTATGAAAAATTATGCATGGTGGCTTTGCCACAAATACGATGTCAACTACATGATCATGCAATGGCAATATGACAAAAATAATGCATGTCATGATGATACACAGAACGGTGGAAAGTTGCATGGTAATATATCTCAGAATGGCTATGGAAATGCCATAATAGGTAGGTATGGTGGCTGTTTTGAGGAAGATATAAGGAGGTTTATGTGTGATAGAGCATATCATATCACGGGGTTTGGATGCACCGACGAAGTTTTCACCAACTAACAAGGTGAGAAAGGGCAATGCACGGTACCGAAGAGGCTAACAATGGTGGAAAGCTAAAAGTGCGTATAATCCATGGACTCAACATTAGTCAAAAGAACTCATATTCTTATTGCAAAAATTTAGAAGTCGTCAAAAACCAAGCACTACACGCATGCTCCTAGAGGGATAGATTGGTAGGAAAAGACCATCGCTCGTCCCCGACCGCCACTCATAAGGATGCACAATCCAAGTACACTTCATGTTTCAAATTTGTTACACAACTTTAACCATATGTGCATGCTATGGGACTTGCTAACTTCAACACAAGCATTCTTTAAATTCATAATCACCCAACTAGAATGACTTTAATATCACTGCCTCCATATCTCGAAACAATTATCAAGTATCAAATTGATCATAGCATCCAATTCACTTCCTATGATAGTTTTTATTATACCCAACTTGGATGCCAACCATTCTAGGACCAATTTTATAACCATAGCAAATACCATGCTGTTCTAAAAGACTCTCAAAATAATATAAGTGAAGCATGAGAGACTAGCAATTTCTACAAAATTAAGCCACCCTCGTGCTCTAAAAGATATAAGTGAAGCACTAGAGCAAAAACTATCTAGCTCAAAAGATATAAGTGAAGCACATGGAGTATTCTAATAAATTCTAGTAAAGTAGGCTTCTCCCAAAAGGTGTGTATGGCAAGGATGATTGTGGAAAACTAAAAAGCAAATACTAATATCATACACGACGCTCCAAGCAAAACACATATCATGTGGCGAATAAAAATATAGCTCCAAGTAAAGTTACCAATGAACAAAGACGAAAGAGGGGATGCCTTCCCGGGGCATGCATCCCCAAGCTTAGGCTTTTGGCTATTCTTGAATATCTTGGGGTGCCATGGGCATCCCCAAGTTTAGGCTTTTGCCACTCCTTATTCCATAGTCCATCAAATCTTTACCCAAAACTTGAAAACTTCACAACACAAAACTCAACAGGAAATCTCATAAGCTTTGTTAGTGAAAGAAAACAAAACCACCACATAAGGTACTGTAATGAACTCATTATTTATTTATATTGGTGTTAAACATACTTTCTTCCAAGTTCTCTATGGTTCATACCACTGAATACTAGCCATAGATGCATCAAAATAAGCAAACAACACACGAAAAACAGAATCTGTCAAAAACAGAACAGTCTGTAGCAATCTGTAACTAACGCAAACTTCTGGAACTCTAAAAATCCTACCAAAATAGGAAGTCCTGGAAAATTTGTCTATAGATCAGCATAAAAAATAATCAACGCAAAAGCACATTTCTGTGATTTAACAAAACTAATTTCGTGCGTGTAAAGTTTCTGTTTTTCAGCAGAATCAAATTAACTATCACCATAGGTTATCCTATAGGTTCTACTTGGCACAAACACTAATTAAAACATAAAAACACATCTAAACATAAGGTAGATGCAAAATTTATTACTAAACAGAAACAAAAACAAAAAACACAAATAAAATTGGGTTGCCTCCCAACTAGCGCTATCGTTTAACGCCCCTAGCTAGGCATAAAAGCGAAGATAGATCTAAGTAGTGCCATAACAATAAGATAGATCTTGAAAACTCATCTCATATTCTCTACGTTCAGCAGCAAGTTTTCTTTGAGGCAATCAAAAGTAATCAAAAGACCTAAATTTAGCGGGACAAAAATCCCCAAGATCAATCACAAGAGGAACAGGTTCCTCCTTTGGCCCTTCATAATGCACAACTAATTCATCATTATAAGCATTCTTTTGGCAGAATTTCGTGAGCCTATACTCAAAAGAGTATCCTAGCTCGTTATTTCAAAGAGAAAAATCATTATTAAGTTCGAAAATTCTATAAACTGGGACATTGGTAGGAACCTTTTTCTAAGGTTTTCATTGAAAGCAACATAGTCCAAAGATTGAAAACGCCTAATTTCCTGTTGATCGAAGAGGGTCGCCTCTATGGGAGGACGACCAGCGTCCACCCTATAGTGCTCAAAGATTTCTTTGGCCTCTCTTATTATAAATCTAAACTCATGAGCCAAAAAGATAGTAACAGCATGCTTAACAGAAGAATGCTCAATATTAGAAAACTTTAGGAAAATTCTTTGTATGCAAGGATGCATATGCATAAATTGTCTTTCAAGTTCAACTACAAGCATAGCGATAGAATCCGCAAGACTACTAGTTCTATGAAGAATAGAACCACCCATAGAAGGTAAATCACTGGCACAAGTAAAGAAATCTTGAATAACACCTTTTCCAATAATGTTACCACTACCGATTCGAATTTTTTTAGTATGCAAGATAGGGGGTTCTTCAGCCGGAGCCTCCGAATTTTCCATGTTATCATTATGTTGGAAATATGCCCTAGAGGCAATAATAAATTAGTTATTATTATATTTCCTTGTTCATGATAATCGTTTATTATCCATGCTATAATTGTATTGATAGGAAACTCAGATACATGTGTGGGTACATAGACAACACCATGTCCCTAGTAAGCCTCTAGTTGACTAGCTCGTTGATCAACAGATGGTTACGGTTTCCTGACCATGGACATTGGATGTCGTTGATAACGGGATCACATCATTAGGAGAATGATGTGATGGACAAGACCCAATCCTAAGCCTAGCACAAAGATCGTGTAGTTCATATGCTAAAGCTTTTCTAATGTCAAGTATCATTTCCTTAGACCATGAGATTGTGCAACTCCCGGATACCGTAGGAATGCTTTGGGTGTACCAAACGTCACAACGTAACTGGGTGGCTATAAAGGTGCACTACGGGTATCTCCGAAAGTGTCTGTTGGGTTGGCACGAATCGAGACTGGGATTTGTCACTCCGTGTAACAGAGAGGTATTTCTAGGCCCACTTGGTAGGACATCATCATAATGTGCACAATGTGACCAAGGGGTTGATCATGGGATGATGTGTTATGGAACGAATAAAGAGACTTGCCGGTAACGAGATTGAACAAGGTATCGGGATACCGACGATCGAATCTCGGGCAAGTACAATACCGCTAGACAAAGGGAATTGTATACAGGATTGATTGAATCCTCGACATCTTGGTTCATCTAATGAGATCATCGTGGAACATGTGGGAGCCAACATGGGTATCCAGATCCCGCTGTTGGTTATTGATCGGAGAACGTCTCGGTCATGTCTGCATGGTTCCCGAACCCGTAGGGTCTACACACTTAAGGTTCGATGACGCTAGGGTTATACGGAATAGATATATGTGGTTACCGAATGTTGTTCAGAGTCCCGAATGAGATCCCGGATGTCACGAGGAGTTCCGGAATGGTCCGTAGGTAAAGATTTATATATGAGAAGTCCTGTTTTGGTCACCGGAAAAGTTTCGGGTGTTATCGGTAATGTACCGGGACCACCGGGAGGGTCCCGGGGGTCCACCAAGTGGGGCCACCGGCCCCAGAGGGCTGCATGGTCCAAGTGTGGGAGGGGACCAGCCCCAGGTGGGCTGGTGCGCCCCCCCACCAGGGCCCAAGGCGCCTAGGGTTTGGGGAGGGGGCGCCTCCACCTTACTTGGGGGGCAAGTTTACCCTCTCCCCCCCCCTTGGCCGCCACCCTAGATGGGTTTTGGGGCTGCCGCACCCCTTGGGGTGGGAACCCTAAAGGGGGCGCACCCCCCTCCCTCTCCCCTATATATACTTGAGGTATTTGGGGCTGCAAACATAAGAGTTTCCACCTCTCCCTGGCGCAGCCCTACCTCTCTTTCTCCTCTTCTCTCGCGGTGCTTGGCGAAGCCCTGCTGGAATACCACGCTCCTCCATCACCACCACGCCGTTGTGCTGCTGCTGGACAGAGTCTTCCCCAACCTCTCCCTCTCTCCTTGCTGGATCAAGGTGTGGGAGACGTCACCGGGCTGCACGTGTGTTGAACGTGGAGGTGCCGTCCGTTCGACACTAGGATCATCGGTGATTTGGATCACGATGAGTACGACTCCATCAACCCCGTTCACTTGAACGCTTCCGCTTAGCGATCTACAAGGGTATGTAGATGCACTCCCCTCTCTCTCGTTGCTAGTCTCTCCATAGATAGATCTTGGTGACTCGTAGGAAAATTTTGAATTTCTGTTACGTTCCCCAACAGTGGTATCACAGCTAGGTCTATTGCGTAGATTCTATGCACGAGTAGAACACAAATTGTTGTGGGCGTTGATTTTGTTCAATATGCTTACCGTTACTAGTCCAATCTTGTTTCGATGGTATTGTGGGATGAAGCGGCCCGGACCGACCTTACACGTACACTTACGTGAGACTGGTTCCACCGACTGACACACACTTGTTGGATATGGTGGCTAGCGGGTGCTAGTCTCTCCCACTTTAGTCGGAACAGATTCGATGAAAAGGGTCCTTATGAAGGGTAAATAGCAATTGGCATATCACGTTGTGGCTTTTGCGTAGGTAAGAAACGTTCTTGCTAGAAACCCATAGCAGCCACGTAAAACATGCAAACAACAATTAGAGGACGTCTAACTTGTTTTTGCAGGGTATGCTATGTGATGTGATATGATCAAAAGAATGTGATGAATGATATGTGATGTATGAGATTGATCATGTTCTTGTAATAGGAATCACGACTTGCATGTCGATGAGTATGACAACCGGGAGGAGCCATCGGAGTTGTCTTTATTTATTGTATGACCTGCGTGTCATTGAACAACGTCATGTAATTACTTTACTTTATTGCTAAACCATTAGCCATAGTAGTAGAAGTAATAGTTGGCGAAACAACTTCATGGAGACACGATGATGGAGATCATGGTGTCATGCCGGTGACGATGATGATCATGGAGCCCCGAAGATGGAGATCAAAAGGAGCAAAATGATATTGGCCATATCATGTCACTTTTTGATTGCATGTGATGTTTATCATGTTTATGCATCTTATTTGCTTAGAACGACGGTAGTAAATAAGATGATCCCTCATTAAAATTTCAAGAAAGTGTTCCCCCTAACTGTGCACCGTTGCGAAAGTTCGTTGTTTCGAAGCACCACGTGATGATCGGGTGTGATAGATTCTAACGTTCACATACAACGGGTGTAAGCCAGATTTACACACGCGAAACACTTAGGTTGACTTGACGAGCCTAGCATGTACAGACATGGCCTTGGAACACAAGAGACCGAAAGGTCGAGCATGAGTCGTATGGTAGATACGATCAACATGAAGATGTTCACCAATGACGACTAGTCCGTCTCACGTGATGATCGGACACGGCCTAGTTGACTCGGATCATGTAATCACTTAGATGACTAGAGGGATGTCTATCTGAGTGGGAGTTCATAAGATGAACTTAATTATCCGGAACATAGTCAAAAGATTCTTGCAAATTATGTCGTAGCTCGCGCTTTAGTTCTACTGTTTTAGATATGTTCCTAGAGAAAATTTAGTTGAAAGTTGATAGTAGCAATTATGCGGACTAGGTCCGTAAACTGAGGATTATCCTCATTGCTGCGTAGAAAGCTTATGTCCTTAAAGCACCGCTCAGTGTGCTAAACCTCGAACATCGTCTATGGATGTTGCGAACATCTGACATACATGTTTTGATAACTATGTGATAGTTCAGTTAAACGGTTTATAGTTGAGGCACCAAAGACGAATTCAAAATGTCGTGGAACATATGAGATGTTTCGAGGGCTGAAATTGGGATTTCAGGCTCGTGCCCACGTCAAGAGGTATAAGACCTCCGACGATTTTCTTAGCCTGCAAACTAAGGGAGAAAAGCTCAATTGTTGAGCTTGTGCTCAGATTGTCTGAGTACAACAATCACTTGAATCGAGTGGGAGTTGATCTTCCAGATGAGATAGTGATGTTTCTCCAAAATCATTGCCACCAAGCTGCTAGAGCTTCGTGATGAACTATAACATATCAGGGATAGATAAGATGATCCTTGAGATATTCGCGATGTTTGACACCGCAAAAGTAGAAATCAAGAAGGAGCATCAATTGTTGATGGTTGGTGAAACCACTAGTTTCAAGAAGGGCAAGGGCAAGAAGGGATACTTCATGAAACGGCAAATCAGCTGCTTCTCTAGTGAAGAAGCCCAAGGTTGAACCCAAACCCGAGACTAAGTGCTTCTATAATAAGGGGAACAACCACTGGAGCAGAATTACCCTAGATACTTGGTAGATGAGAAGGCTGGCAAGGTCGATAGAAGTATATTGGATATACATTATGTTAATGTGTACTTTACTAGTACTCCTAGTAGCACCAGGGTATTAGATACCGGTTCGGTTGCTAAGTGTTAGTAACTCGAAATAAAAGCTACAGAATAAATAGAGACTAGCTAAAGGTCAGCTGACGATATGTGTTGGAAGTGTTTCCAAGGTTGATGTGATCAAGCATTGCACGCTCCCTCTACCATCGAGATTGGTGTTAAACCTAAATAATTGTTATTTGGTGTTTGCGTTGAGCATAGACATGATTGGATTATGTCTATCGCAATACGGTTATTCATTTAAGGAGAATAATGGTTACTCTAATTTTTGAATAATACCTTCAATGGTCTTGCACCTAAAAGAATGGTTTATCTCGATCGTAGTGATACACATTTTCATGCCAAAAAATATAAGATAGTAATGATAGTACCACTTACTCGTGGCACTGCCATGTAAGTCATATTGGTATAAAACACATGAAGAAGCTCCATGTTGATGGATCTTTGGACTCACTCATTTTGAAAAGTTTGAGACATGCGAACCATGTCTATTGGTGTATATGCATGAAGAAACTCCATGCAAATGGACCGTTTGGACTCACTTGATTTTGAATCACTTGAGACATGCAAATCATACCACATGGGCAAGATGACTGAAAGCCTCTTTTTCAGTAAAATGGAACAAGAAAGCAACTTATTGGAAGTAATACATTTTGATGTGTGCAGTCCAATGAGTGCTGAGGCACGCAGTGGATATCGTTATGTTCTTACTTCACGGATGATTTGAGTAGATACTGAGTATATTTACTTGATGAAACACAAGTCTGAATTATTGAATGGTTCAAGTAATTTCAGAGTGAAGTTGAAGATCATCGTGACAAGAGGATAAAATGTCTATGATATGATCATAGAGATGAGTATCTGAGTTACGAGCTTTGGCACGCAATTAAGACATTGTGGAAATTGTTTCACAATTAATACCGCCTGGAACACCATAGTGTGATGGTGTGTCCGAACATCATAGTTGCACCCTATTGGATATGGTGCGTACCATGATGTCTCTTATCGAATTACCACTATCGTTCATGGGTCAAGCATTAGAGACAACCACATTCACTTTAAATAGGGCACCACGTAATTCCGCTGAGACAACACCGTTTGAACTATGGTTTGGAGAAACCTAAGCTGTCGTTTCTTAAAAGGTTTGGGGCTGCAACGCTTATGTGAAAAAGTTTCAGGTTGATAAGCTCGAACCCAAAGTGGATAAAATGCATCTTCATAGGACACCCAAAACAGTTGGGTACACCTCCTAATTCAGATCCGAAAGCAATATGGATTGTTTCTTGAATCAGGTCCTTTCTCGAGGAAAAGTTTTTCTTGAAAGAATTGAGTGGGAGGATGGTGGAGACTTGATGAGGTTGTTGAACCATCACTTCAACTAGAGCGTAGCTGGGCACAGGAAGTTGTTCTGTGGCACCTACACCAATTGAAGTGGAAGTTGATGATAGTGATCATGAAACTTCAGATCAAGTCACTACCAAACCTCGTAGGACGACAAGGATAGGTACTGCTTCAGAGTGGTACGGTGATCCTGTCTTGGAGGTCATGTTGCTAGACAACAATGAACCTACGAGCTATGGAGAAGCGATGGTGGGCCCGGATTCCGACGAATGGCTCGAGGCCATAAAATCCGAGAGAGGATCCATGTATGAATACAAAGTAAAGACTTTGGAAGAACTACTTGATGGTCGTAAGGTTGTTGAGTACAGATGGATTTTAAAAGGAAGATGGACAATGATGGTAAGTATCACCATTAAGAAAGCTCGAGTTGTCATTAAGATGATTTCCGACAAGTTCAAGGAGTTGACTACGGTGAGGCTTTCTCACTCGTAGCGATGCTAAGAGTCTATTGGAATTGGATTAGTAGTTACTGCATTATTTATGAAATCTTGCAGATAGGATGTCAAAACATTGTTTCCTCGACAATTTTCTTGAGGAAAGGTTGTATGTGATACAACCAGAAGGTTTTGACAAATCTTGAAAGACGCTAACAAGTATGCGAAGCTCCAGCAATCCTTCTAAGGACTGGGGTAAGCATCTTGGAGTTGGAATGTATGCTTTGATGAGATGATCAAAGATTTTGGGTTTATACAAAGTTTATGAGAAACTTGTATTTCCAAAGAAGTGAGTGGGAGCACTATAGAATTTCTGATAAGTATATGTGAATGACATTGTTGATCCGAAATGATGTAGAATTTCTAGAAAGCATATAGGGTTATTTGAAAAGTGTTTTTCAATAGAAAACCTGAATTAAGCTGCTTGAACATTGAGCATCAAGATCTATGAGGATAGATCAAAAACGCTAAATGGTACTTTCAAATGAGCACATACCTTGACATGATCTTGAAGGTGTTCAAGATGGATCAGTCAAAGAAGGAGTTCTTGCCTGAGTTGTAAGATATGAAGTTAAGACTTAAAGCTCGACCACGGCAGAAGAAAGAGGAAGGACGAAGGTCGTCCCCTATGCTTTTGACATAGGCTCTATATGGTATGCCATGCTGAGTACCGCACCTGATGTGTGCCTTGCCACATGTCTGGCAAGAGGGTACAAAGGTGATCCAGGAGTGGATAACTAGATAGCAGTCAAAATTATCTTTAGAGGAATAAGGAAATGTTTCTCGGTTATGGAGGTGATAAAGAGTTCGGCATAAAGGGTTATGTCGATGCAAGCTTTAACACCTATCCGAATGACTCTGAGTAGCAAACCGAATACGTATAATGGAGCAACCATTTGGAATAGCTCCAAGTGGAGCGTGGAAGCAACATTTATAATATGACCTAGAGATTTGCGAAATACATACGGATCTGAATGTTGCAGACCCGTTGACTAAAACTTCTCTCACAAGCAAAACATGATCAAACCCTAGAACTCATTGAGTCTTAATCACATGGTGATGTGAACTAGTTTAGTGACACTTGTAAACTCTTTGGATGTTGGTCACATGGCGATGTGACCTGTCAGTGTTAATCACATGGCGATGTGAACTAGATTATTGACTCTAGTGCAAGTGGGAGACTGTTGGAAATATGCCCTAGAGGCAATAATAAATTAGTTATTATTATATTTCCTTGTTCATGATAATCGTTTATTATCCATGCTATAATTGTATTGATAGGAAACTCAGATACATGTGTGGGTACATAGACAACACCATGTCCCTAGTAAGCCTCTAGTTGACTAGCTCGTTGATCAATAGATGGTTATGGTTTCCTGACCATGGACATTGGATGTCGTTGATAACGGGATCACATCATTAGGAAAATGATGTGATGGACAAGACCCAATCCTAAGCCTAGCACAAAGATCATGTAGTTCGTATGCTAAAGCTTTTCTAATGTCAAGTATCATTTCCTTAGACCATGAGATTGTGCAACTCCCGGATACCGTAGGTATGCTTTGGGTGTACCAAACGTCACAACGTAACTGGGTGGCTATAAAGGTGCACTACGGGTATCTCCGAAAGTGTCTGTTGGGTTGGCACGAATCGAGACTGGGATTTGTCACTCCGTGTAATGGAGAGGTATCTCTGGGCCCACTCGGTAGGACATCATCATAATGTGCACAATGTGACCAAGGGGTTGATCACGAGATGATGTGTTACGGAATGAGTAAAGAGACTTGCCGGTAACGAGATTGAACAAGGTATCAGGATACCGATGATCGAATCTCGGGCAAGTACAATACCGCTAGACAAAGGGAATTGTATACGGGATTGATTGAATCCTCGACATCGTGGTTCATCTGATGAGATTATCGTGGAACATGTGGGAGCCAACATGGGTATCTAGATCCCGCTATTGGTTATTGACCGGAGAACGTCTCGGTCATGTCTGCATGGTTCCCGAACCCGTAGGGTCTACACACTTAAGGTTCGATGACGCTAGGGTTATAGGGAATAGATATATGTGGTTACCAAATGTTGTTCGGAGTCCCGGATGAGATCCCGGACGTCACGAGGAGTTCCAGAATGGTCCGGAGGTAAAGATTTATATATGGGAAGTCCTGTTTTCGTCACCGGAAAAGTTTCGGGTGTTATCGGTAATGTACAGCGACCACCGGGAGGGTCCCGGGGGTCCACCAAGTGGGGCCACCGGCCCCAGAGGGCTGCATGGGCCAAGTGTGGGAGGGGACCAGCCCCAGGTGGGCTGGTGCGCCCCCCACTAGGGCCCAAGGCGCCTAGGGTTTGCGGAGGGGGCGCCTCCACCTTACTTGGGGGGCAAGTTTCCCTTCCCCCCTTGGCCGCCACCCTAGATGGGTTTTGGGGCTGCCGGACCCCTTGGGGTGGGAACCCTAAAGGGGGCGCACCCCCTCCCTCTCCCCTATATATACTTGAGGTATTTGGGGCTGCAAACATAAGAGTTTCCACCTCTCCCTGACGCAGCCCTACCTCTCTTTCTACTCTTCTCTCGCGGTGCTTGGCGAAGCCCTGCTGGAATACCACGCTCCTCCATCACCACTACGCCGTTGTGCTGCTGCTGGACGGAGTCTTCCCCAACCTCTCCCTCTCTCCTTGCTGGATCAAGGCGTGGGAGACGTCACCGGGTTGCACGTGTGTTGAACGTGGAGGTGCCGTCCGTTCGGCACTAGGATCATCGGTGATTTGGATCACGACGAGTATGACTCCATCAACCCCGTTCACTTGAACGCTTCCGCTTAGCGATATACAAGGTATGTAGATGCACTCCCCTCTCTCTCGTTGCTAGTCTCTCCATAGATAGATCTTGGTGACTCATAGGAAAATTTTGAATTTCTGCTACGTTCCCCAACACATTATTGTCCATATCGACAATAATCTCCCAAATTTCAGACATAACGGCAAACAAAAGCGAGGAAGAAAAAGAGAGCTAACAAAAGAGAGAGGAAGATTGGGAAAGAGAGGGAAAATAAAACGGCAAGGGTGAAGTGGGGGAGAGGAAAACGAGAGGCAAATGACAAATAATGTAAATGCGAGGGAGATAAGTTTGTGATGGGTACTTGGTATGTCTTGACTTGAGCGAAGACCTCCCCGGCAACGGTGCTAGAAATCCTTCTTGCTACGTCTTGAGCTTGCGTTGGTTTTCCTTGAAGAGGAAAGGGTGATGTAGCAATAGTAGCGTAAGTATTTCCCTTAGTTTTTGAGAACCAAGGTATCAATCCAGTAGGAGGCTCCTCAAAAGTCCCACGCACCTACACAAACAAATAAAGAACTCGCAACCAACGCAATAAAGAGGTTGTCAATCCCTTCACGACCACTTGCGAAAGTGATATCTGATAGATATAGTATGATAAGATAAATATATTTTTGGTATTTTATAATATAGATTGGAAAAGTAAAGATGCAAATAAAAGTAGATTGAAAGCTTATATGATAAAATATAGACCCGGGGCCATAGGTTTCACTAGTGGCTTCTCTCAAGATAGCATAAGTATTACGGTGGGTGAACAAATTACTATCGAGCAATTGATAGAAAAGCGAATAATTATGTGATTATCTAGGCATGATCATGTATATAGGCATCACGTCCGCAACAAGTAAACCGACTCCTGCCTGCATCTACTACTATTACTCCACACATCGACCGCTATCCAGCATGCATCTAGAGTATTAAGTTCATAAGAACAGAGTAACACATTAAGAAAGATGACATGATGTAGAGGGATAAACTCGTGCAATATGATATAAACCCCATCTTTTTATCCTCGATGGCAACAATACAATATGTGCCTTGCAACCCCTGCTGTCACTGGGTAAGGACACCGCAAGATTGAACCCAAAGCTAAGCACTTCTCCCATGGCAAGAAAGATCAATCTAGTAGGCCAAACCAAACTGATAATTCGAAGAGACTTGCAAAGATAACTCAATCATACATAAAAGAATTCAGAGGAGATTCAAATATTTCTCATAGATAAACTTGATCATAAACCCACAATTCATCGGATCTCGACAAACACACCGCAAAAAGAGTTACATCGAATAGATCTCCACAAGAGAGGGGGAAAACATGGTATTGACATCCAAAAAGAGAGAAGAAGCCATCTAGCTAATAACTATGGACCCGAAGGTCTGTGGTAAACTACTCACAACTCATCGGAGGGGCTATGGTGTTGATGTATAAGCCCTCCGTGGTCGATTCCCCCTCCGGCGGAGCGCTTGCGAAGGCTCCAAGATGAGATCTCGCGGATACAGAAGGTTATGGCGGTGGAAATTGTTTTTCGTTGGCTCCCTGGATGTTTTCGGGGTACATGGGTATATATAGGAGGAAGAAGTAGGTCGGTGGCCGCCCGAGGGGCCCACGAGATAGGGGGGCGCCAGGGGGTGGGCGCGCCCTCCACCCTCGTGTCCGCCTCGATCGCTTCTTGACTTGCACTCCAAGTCCTCTGGATCACGTTTGTTCCAAAAATCATGCTCCCGAATGTTTCATTCCATTTGGACTCCATTTGATATTCCTTTTCTTTGAAATACTGAAATAGGCAAAAAAAACCAGCAATATGGGCTGGCCTCCAGTTAGTAGGTTAGTGCCAAAAACGATATAAATGTGTAAAATAAAGACCATAAACATCCAAAAGGGGTAATATAATAGCATGGAACAATCAAAAATTATAGATACGTTGGAGACGTATCATATATCAATCTTTATGTCTCGACCATTTCGAGACTCCTCTTCATGTCCGTGATCTCAACCTTGACTACGAACAAACTTCGGTCATTAAGAACACATAACTCATAATACATATCGTCATCGAATGTTAAGCGTGCGGACCCTACGGGTTCGAGAACTATGTACACATGACCGAGACACATATCCGGTCAATAACCAATAGAGGAACCTGGATGCTCATATTGGCTCCTACATATTCTATGAAGATCTTTCGGTCAAACCGCATAACAACATACGTTGTTCCCTTTGTCATCGGTATGTTACTTGTCCGAGATTCGATCGTCGGTATCATCATACCTAGTTCAATCTCATCACCGACAAGTCTCTTTACTCATTTCCTAATACTTCATCCCGCAACTAACTCATTAGTTACAATGCTTGCAAGGCTTATAGTGATGAGCATTATCGAGAGGGCCCACAGATACCTCTCCGAAACACAGAGTGACAAATCCTAATCTTGAACCCAACAAACACCTTCGGAGACACATGTAGAGCACCTTTATAATCACCCTTTTACGTTGTGACGTTGGTAGCACACAAAGTGTTCCTTCGGTATTCGGGAGTTGCATAATCTCATAGTCTGAGGAACATGTATAAGTTATGAAGAGAGCAGTAGCAATGAAACTGTAACGATCATAATGCTAAGCTAACGGATGGGTCTTGTCCATCACATCATTCTCCTAATGATGTGATCCCATTCATCAAATGACAACACATGTCTATCATTAGGAAATATAACCATCTTTGATTAACGAGCTAGTCAAGTAGAGGCATAATAGGGACACTATGTTTTGTCTATGTATTCACACATGTACTAAGTTTCCGGTTAATACAATTCTAGCATGAATAATAAATATTTATCATGATATAAGGAAATATAAATAACAACTTTATTATTGCCTCTAGGGCATATTTCCTTCAATATATATTGTATAAAAATAATCTCTACTTTCATCTTCTTTGATGATATATTTTTGTAACAATTGAAATGCATTATGCACCTGTTCTTTTTATTGTGGTTCCATTTTCTTTGTCAAATTTATAAATTCTCTATGTACATGGGCCTAATGACCATGTACACCTTTTTTAGATTGAATTGTTTCTGATTTTGATCTATCTTGCTTAACACAAAGAACTCTGCATGTTTAGAAAACAAGAGGTAATGCAAACAATTGATTTTATTGTGAACTTTTGATACAGCCTTAGGGCGTGGACGGCGAGAAGCAGAGGCACATGCCTAGCGTAGCAGACCATGATGAATTGAGGAGCTGATGTCACGTGGCGGCTCATTAGGCTCCAGCGGCTGGAGCCATCATCGACCATGATGCCGCGCCAGGAGCATAAGGGCAAAGGAGAGGACATGTTGGTGCCGATGAAATAAGGTTTATTGGGTCGTCCTCCTCCAACAACATACTCCCTCCGTCCCAGAATTCTTGTCTTAGATTTGCCAAGATACGGATGTATCTAATACTAAAATGTGACTTGATGCATCCATATTTAGACAAATCTAAGACAAGAATTTTGGGACGGAGGGAGTATTACACAATCTACTTAAGCCGATTGATTCTCTTTGGTAAAAATATCCCTCATTTGGTTCATGAAACTCTACTTCATAAAATTAATTGAGTTAGGAACCATAACATATATACACATCTATCACTGGTATCTACTACCTCCGTCCTGGTTTATAGGTCCCCTTTGTAGTTTGTGTCAAATTTTGACTAAAGATTAGTAACAAAATCTTAATGCATGTCAAGAAAAATTATCTCATTGAATTCTTATTTGAACATAGTTTTCAAAAATATGATTTTTGGTGACATGCGTGAACATTTTGTTAGTTTAATCTATGGTTAAAATTTGGCACAAAATACAATAAGGACCAATAAACCCGGACGGAGGTAGTATTTGGTTATATTAAACTGACAGTTTATTCTTCTTGCTGGAAGGATATGTCGTGAAGATAAGTTAATTCTATGAACTATACTGCTAATCGTCATATGCTAATTCTTGACTATGTCCACATAATGGTCCTCTCACCTTGGATCATATGAATCTGCTATCAGTGGTTGAGACATGAGCTTTGATTGCTCATCACCCGCTTAAATCTATTTTTTAAACGCTTCAACCTTCCTTGAATTTTCTGATATAGAGAGCAACATCACACGTTAATTCAAGTAATTGGTCTTATAAACATGTACTCTTTCCTGTCCATGAAATGTAATGCTTTCAAAGAACCTTCAATCAAACTTAAAAATAAATTAGTATTGATGTTTTAAATATTTAATCGGAAACTTGAAACTTATATGTGCTAAATTGAGTTGAAAAGTAATGCTAAAAATATTACATATTTGCGTTCCTAGGTACAGTTTTTCATAATTCACAAAAAAGGTAGAGTTTTTCATAAATCTTGAACCAACAGATGCACTTGTTAGAATGACATGGTTGCTAACTTAGCTGACAAGTCCGATGGACACTCATTAGGGGCATTTCAAATGATGTCATTGTTTGTAAAAAATGAGTTTATCGTTTGCTTTGTTTTATATAGTGCATTCAAGGGAGAACATGTTCTTGAAACTTGACACGATAGATTCATTACTGTGTGCAACAAGTTATATTTTTTTGGAAGATGCAACAAGTTATATATTTTTTGGACCTCATGCACCGAAGCATCTTTTATGAAAAAAAGGATTTTTTTTGTATTTTTCTTGTGTTTACTGTTCACTAGGTGCAGCTGAGCGCGGGCTCAAAAATGGATATTCGAATTCATAGCTGTTTCTATGTATCTTTCCTTGCCATTGAAGTTAATAAGCTTACAAGTAGCATATCAGATTTAGTCATTTTTATCTACTGTGTGTATGTGTGTGTTCTACAGTTCATACTTGGCCAGAATGTGACCAAGGTTACCTATCAGAATGTGGTGATGATGAGATATGTGTGAACAAAATGGTAAGGTGTGCTACGACTAATGTAGGATATGGAAGGGCAAGTCAATGGGGACAAAATGATGTCGGAATGAGAACCAATGCAGTTGGGGTGACATGAGATGAGTACGCCATCTAGGAAGGAGAGGTGGAGTGGGACCAGGTGATTGCACATAAAGGGGTAAATAGATTGGACAAGGAGACCTGCTATGCCAGGAAAGAAATAATCGAAAGAGCTTGACAGAGAAAGACGATGGACACACATATCGACATGGTTAGAAACTACACACGACATCTTTTTTTAATCAAATGTCACTATATATCTTTTTTATGTCATCACAAAGCAATATTATGCTCCAGCTGCAACGCACGGGCGCTCGTTTAATGTCCGAACATGTCCGGATGTAAGAGGAAGAAATGAGCTTCAACCTTGAAGACGACCTTAATTATTTGTCTAATTCATTTATATGTATTATAGCCCGTAGCGACGCACGGGCGTTCTACTAATACCTACTAATAAAAGCACGCATTGAGTGTGCCGGACTGCCGGGTTCACTGTCGTGTCATTTTTTCAAAATAGTCCCTATACATTTTGGTAAGACAATGATGAAGAAGCTGAACAGACTAAAACGTACGCTTGGGGAGAACAGTTGGGAGATGCATCAATAGTTTGAATACGTGGCTTGCTGGTTCATTGGTGGCTGCATTTGTGGCCAATAATGTAAGTTAGCTGCTGGTTCATGGGTGGACCAAGAAAGTGATGACATGTCCTCATGGGACCAGGTTTTTGTTGAGATGGCATAGTTGCTGATGTGAATAGTGTGCATGATGAGAGAATAGGTAAAAGTGGGGAGCAACTTGTTAAATGTCGATGCTTCTTTCGATCAAGACATGCTTAGAGACACAGCGGGAGCTGTACTTAGAGATGATAAAGGAAGATTTATTGATGGAGGGAACTGGAAGATGGATTGCTGTGCAAATGTTTTAACAGCAGAAGCCATGGCACTACGTTTTGGCTTATTACTTGCACAAAAGGCGGGAAGTAACCGACTTGTTGTTAACTCCGACAATATGAAAGTAATTGACACGATGAAGAATGGAGGACATACAGCGGGAGCGGCGGCAGCTGTGTTTGATGATTGTTATTTTTTGGCTTATGATTTTTCGTTAGTTAGATTTGAACACTGTAATAGAAAGGCAAATAAAATAGCTCATGAAGTTGCTAGAGTAGCCAAATTTTTTGAGACAAGGGACTGGTTTGAGGAACCTATGAACGATATTGTAAATTTTCTTTTAGACGATGTAACCATTATTACTGATAAATAAAGAGGATGTTTTATTTTTTTTAAAAAGAAAGGTATATTTGGCCCGCAGTCCTCAACTGAACCTGAAGCGGTACGAGCGAGAGAGAAAAAAACAAACGCACCCACCAGCACGACCCTTCCTCTCGATCTCATCTGACCTCCCGCCCCGCCCCGCCCCTCACCGCTGTCCGCGCGCCGCCACCGCCTGCCTCGCAGCCACGCCTACCCCTACCCCAAGTGCCAACGCACCCGCGCCCATCCGCTATTGGCGACCCGCGGCCTTCGGGACTCCTCCCCGTTGCTTCGACTACGACCTGACAGCCCCGTAGCGGCGTGGGGATGGCGAGCAACAACACCGGCGAGCCGAGCACGGCGCCGCAACCGAATCGGTGGTACGACCTTCGATTGGGGTCCTCCTGCCGCGACCCCGCCCTTACCACCAAGTTCTGCACGCTCCGCTGTAAGATACCGGAT
>NC_041381.1:467795504-467805451 GCF_002162155.2 Triticum dicoccoides
TTTAGCACCGTCACCGCCTTTGAAATACGATCCGCATCCGCGATGATGTGGCCACTTGGTGGTCTTTTTTCCCACTTTTCTTTTGTGTTTTCTTTGTGCGTGCTTGTGATGTTGCTCACTTTGTTTATTTCGCAGCTTGTTACTCGTTGTATGGATGGTTGCTTTATTTTATCTATAAAGCGGGGCGAAAGCCTATTTCAATATATTATTAGTTGTTTAGTTCGACGAGAGGTAGGGGTTTTCTTCAACCAATTGTTGGTATGGTGTGTGATGCCCGTTTTGGTATTCGAGTTCTGGAGTTCATCGAATCGGTTGCCATAGGGTGTCCTGTTACGATGTTTGGGTTGTGATTACAGTGGAGACGTGTAATTTGTTAGAGGAATAACAACTTTATCTCTTTTGCATAGGGTCAAGATCCATATATACACAGGTACATGGGAAGAGATAAGTAGGAATCTAGTGCAAAAGGAACTACCAATCACTTTTGTGGGCTTATTATTATCTTCTGCTAATATGTTTTGATCTATGAATTTGTCTTGTTGATCAGATAGCGGTTGTTGAAATTATGGAGTAGTTTGATGTCAATAGCAAAAGAAGCACCGTAAGGTCTTGTACATTGCAAGGTGCTGAGTAAAATAAACCGAGTTCTTCTTAAGCACCAGTGCTTATCTCTATAGGAGGGGTTGCCTAATTAGGCATCTACCCTCTACAAATAAGCACATGTGCTTAAAAAAAATCTGGTTTATTTCTCTAAGCACCTCTCTTAAGCACCTTGCATTGTACAAGGCCTAAAGATTTAGTTTCACAATTTAGATTCTTTTGGCCAACAATATGCTGCATTTTATTGCATTCATTCATATATAAATCAGCTTCATTTTATTTAGCATTTCATTGTTCTGGTTCAGTGCTCTGGTATAAAGATTTCATTATTTCTTTGTCCCGTTATTGATGGAATTGATTGCAATTATTTCAATGCACTTTGGTTTTATGAAACATTACTACATTAGTATTTGGAATAGTAACGAGAATTGAAACTATAATACATATAATTTGTTATATTTGCTGATTGTATAGTTGTAGAATGTTTATCATATATCAGTAGCATGCATGGTGCATGCTAAGGTGGGTCTTTTCTCATGCATGGTGCCTGCTAAGGTGGTTCTTTTCTCATGCATGGTCACATGTTGAGTTGGCATAGTTGCATGTTAGAGAGAATTAGATATAGTGGCCACATGAGAGCACATGACGAGAATTTTTACCCGGAACCAGTCCGTCCGACCGATTTGGAGCCACCACTGCATTCCACATTTACATGGAATATCCCGCTTCAAGGAACCAACTCATTCCATTCCACCACCTCAACCAAGCACGTGAATAATCTCCAAATCTAGAACTGGCCCATTATATTCCATCTCAGGACCTCAACCAGACACACCCTTATTCTTTTTCTGTTTGGGCTTCCCACTGGTAGTACACAACAGGTGAAAGGTTTATCCTTTCTACTCTCTTTCTAAGTACCTGGAGTTAATTTATTGTTTAAGTGTTTCTTCTTCCTGCTTTCTTTTGTTTCCAAATTTTGGCCTTATATACATATCCTGATTTTCAATAGGAAGTAGCCCCTTTTCAATTGGAGATTCTGAAATGGCATCACTGAGCGTTACGATTTATCTCAAACCCGCTCTTTTGTAATTATCGGAAGTTATTTTTTCATAGATCTTAACAAAAATAAGTCTTGGGCATTGTAGTTTCTGTAAGGTTGGGCACCTTTTTCCTGTGTATTTTCTTACACAAACAATTTGAAGTGGAGCTCTTATCAGTAGTTTTTGTAGCTCCTTCTGTTTCGTACTACAAGGCCATATTAAAGACATTTCACCTTTTCTTTTCACAAATCCCCAAGAAATAATTCAATTGATTAACCTAAACAGTCTAATTTTGTGTCCCCCAAACTATGTGCAATTGTTTGTCTAAGAAAGTTTCCTCGCTTTGATGGCTTGAGATGGCGGCCATTGTTGGGTTGCAGAGTGGCGAGAGTAGCAAATTGCTATCCTACGTGTTTATCATCCTGCAGTGTCCTTGGTCACGTAGCTTTGTTGAGAATCCAGTGCAAGCACTTTTCCGCTTTAGTTGCCTATCTTCCAGGAATTTCCTTTCCATGTGACAGTGAAACTTTTCACAACTGAGTAGTGTATCATGCTTTTTTCTTTCTGAAATTGTCACGTGCCATGGAAATGCTTTGGGCCTCATATTGATCTTACATAACCTTCTTCTGTTTTCATGCTTCATGTGATCTAAGTATTGAGCCATGGGGTGATGTTTAGGCATTCATTAGTGACATTTAATCTTTCCAATTATTAACTCCATGTTTCCTGAAGTTATATTTTATGCATCTTCTGTGAATTTCTTGCTACACACTTATCAAGGTAAGCATAGCTCATCATTGACTAGGAAGCAGGCAAGCTTCCTCCTCTACACTATCTAACAGAACCGAGTACTCTTGTTGATCCATCAATGCTCATGTGTTCTTATTGTCTTATGGTATCAATCATGTTTTGTTTTGCATTAAATCATTTTTGTTTGTTCGATCTTGCAGATGAATTTAAGCCAGCATCTATTGACAAGACTCAAGCTGGCTCTCTGCAGAAGAGCAAAGATAACCGGGTAACTGTGGAATTTCATAACAATCAGCCTGGCAGGCCAAAGGTGGCATTCGAGGGAAGCCAAGAAGAGTACAAGGATAATGATGGTGTCTTGTTTTTTGATGGTGAGACCTTTCGCTTGGAACGATTGCACCGGGCAGTCAAGAGATTAAGGCATGTCCGGGTTCCGGGAGAGTCAACTTCCTTGGCAGCTACAACTACTGGAATGGGTGAATCTCATTCTCCTCCATTAGCGAAAGTTGGCAAGTTGCCTGCAACGAACAAACCTTCTATACACCCAGTTCCGGTAAGTTCTGTTAGCATGTTACATGCCCTAGCTAAATTTAGGTAATTGCTTCATCATTTGTTCATTTTTAGACCTGGGAAGAAGAGGACATGAGACAATAGGTATCCCGTTATATAATTATAGGTACTTTCTGAACTAACAAATATTAAAGCACATAATGTCTTTGTCCAGAGTTCATTGTCACCATCGATGCTTCATCTATATGTACTTAGAGCAACTCTAGCAGATTCCCTAAATCCCACTTCCCATCTAAAAAACTGCCATTTTAAAGGATTCAGGGTGAAAATTCACTCTAGCAGATTCCCTAACCTGCCCTCTATCCCTTATTTTTTTAGAGTCCACTCTAAAAACGGAGGATATTCCTAATTTTTTACTTAGTTTGGCCAGATCTCGAAAAGCATCGGTCTGAGCCAAATACCAGTACGGCTTCTATCTTAGCTCTGCTCTGGCTGAACAGCTTATTATGCAAAATATTTCTATTCTATCTCAAGTATTCTAAACCAGATCATTTTCCTGCTTTCTCTTCATGCGTGAGCTCCAATACACAGTTCTGCTGCATCTAGCCTGCTGCACCTGGCCTCTAGAGCTGCAATCCTGTGGCCATTCTCAAACAATGTGTCAACCAATTAGCTTAACTACCAAAACTAAATAATTTGGGTGACCATACAAACCAGATCCAGATTATAGACTATCAACACCTCCGTCCGACCTCCAGCAACCAGTACAGAGATGGAACGGACAGACGGATCAGTAACAATCTTATATAGAAGTCGGGAGATACAAGGGAGATTTGGGATGAGAAATCAGCAAGCAGAGGATGGGATGCAGTAGCAGCAGGGGGAGAGGAACGAGAAGTTTGAAGACGATTCATCCATTCGCTGTCATGTGGTGAGTTGCCTCTCCTTCTATATAGGCGATGTTGCAGCATAGCCTTGCTAAGCCCAAGTTTCAATAGCCCATTCTGAAGAGTAGGCCCATGAAGAGTATAGGGGCATGACCCTTGGAGCATGACATTCTCGCCCCCTTAAATTGCGGCTTGTCCTCAAGCTGAGGACGTAGTTCCAAGAAACGTCATATCCGCCGGGATCTCATTGTGTTTGGACAGGTAGACCAATAATGCCTGAACAAAATCCAAGAGCCAGTGTAGCACCATCACACCATCACTCTAAAATCTGAACACAAGCACCAGGGTGGTCAAGGAAGCAACCTTCAAGGCTCAAGCCATGTGGATTATGTCCGAGAAGCATCAGGTCCCAACCATGTTCTGTTCCAAAGGGCAACTCCAACATGTGCTTATCTGCACTTGCATATAGGCACTCGTTCCTCATTTGCAATGGTGCCCGACAATGAAGATTCAAGATTCCATCATCCCACTTAGGAAGCACTCACTGTACCACATGAAATGGCAAGGATGAAACCTGGGAACTCCATGGAGTGCAAAAAGAGGTGGGTTGCATGATCGCGTTGTACCTGTAACATCATATGGTATCAAGGAATTGTTGTTGATTCCAAACTGATTTTTAGTAGCTGTAGCTGCACCAGAGTTCCGTGATCCCAACACTTTGTTGTCAGTTGGTGGGCCTGAAGCTGCAGCGTGAAACTGTACTGTGTTTCTGCACATGTTGGGTACAACCATACGCTCAGGGAGGCGAGGATGCTGCTCTCTGTAGTGGGAAATTTTTTCATCATTGTAAATAGTGTCATGAGTCCAGAATAATGCACAAGCATCAGAATGATTTGTGCAAGACAATGTCATGAACATGCTGCAAGTATGCTCCACCATTTGGATGTAAACCCTAATAGGAACATAATTAGGCATCCTGGTATCCCAATGTTTTGCAGCCCCCAAATGCGGAGTAGCATCAAAATAGGATTAGCTGGCTGTAGACATGGAAGAGTGGACCACCAATTCGTTAGGTGCAGCACGTTGCCTGTAGGTTCATAAAATGGTGTAGAAAATGCATTCTGAACAAACCACCAAAATAAAGGCATGCCTTCACAACAACCATTGATTTTCCACGAGGAACCAAACTGCAACTCCATGGTTATCCCCATAGATCATGTATGTGCAACTCCCCATGGGGCGAAGTACCCAAGCCACGACTGCTACCCGGAGCCATGTCCGCCTGGCGCGTCCCCGTGACCATGTCTATGCCCACCATTGCACTTTGCATTGAACTGGCCGACCACGGCCAGTAGGACCACTATTGGGTGCGCAGTCACTGCGATCTCCAGAGCCTGGGCAAGGAAAATGCGGGAGCGCACTTGGGTGAACGAGGGCAACACCGTCGTCGGCTGGAGGATCACGAAGGCCTCTCAGCTTCTTTTCGAGCCCGTCAATCATCTGGAGGGTGAGTGTAGTTGCTGATCGGTTTGCCCAAACCCAGGAGGGCCATGGCGACGTGTTGCAGACAACAACAATAATCATTGAGGGAGAGGTCGCCGAGGACGGTGGCGTGGAACTCTTGGCCCAAGTGCAGCGTGCCGCCGGCCTGGTTGTTGAAGTACTCGTGTAGTCGGGCCTAGATCATGTAAGCTGAGGATTCCGGCAGAGCGACTACGTCGATCAGGCCCCCTCGATGGTAGAGGGACCACAAGACGATGTTGTTGTCCATTTCGGGATCAATAAGGCGGTTGGCATGCCCATGCCGAACATGATCCTGCACATGGTGGCGAGCGTGGAGGAAGTTGATGGAGCTACGCCATTGGGTGAAGTTGAAGGCGTCGAGGCCCATCTTGAACTGGATGAATCCCCCGAGGTCCATCAAGGAGAGCATCATCGGTGACCGAGGCACGGGGCTGGGCAGCAGAGGCGAAGGGGCACCAGATGCAGGAGGGAGGTTCCCGGCTCCAAACTCAGGACCAAGGTCGTCGCTTGCTTGGGAGGTAGGACCGGGGGAGGAAACAACAGCGGCGGCAGTGCCGGAGGTCGACATGGGAGAGGTGGGACGAGAACGTGGCTTTGATTACCAAAAAGGAATATGGAAGTGCTTGATATATTTGTTAAGTTATTGTACATGATACATATGCAGGTGAGATCCCCTACATGCAGGGCACGATTAGGGGAGGTAGCGATAGGCTAGATCGCTTCTGAAGACTAGGACATACTGTTACAACAGAGGGAGCGAGGCGTAGCTGCTTGTTTGGGAGTAGCTTTGCCAGATAGCCGCTGGGTGTACATGGCCAATCTGAACGGGGCGAAGCAGTGGGCGGGAGGAATCACAATACATTGATGATGTAGGCGGGAAGCAACAGTAGAACTGTTCTGGGGACCGGTTAGAGAAATTGGTCGGAGGAGACCGAGGAAAATGAGATCGAAGCAGGGTAGTTCAAGATGTGAACGACATGATATGCCGATGAGATTCTATCAAAATGGAGAGGCGGATACCGATTTTTTTCCAATCGGAGGCTGAGTTGCGGCACACCCACCCCCCCTTGAAACCTGGGTTCATGATACCATATGGGAATCTGGACCAATATGAATATGTAAGGAGACTTAGACCAATACTAATACTCTTTAACATGTAGTACCACGTAGAAATACTCGGAAGTAACGGGGATAGGAAAAATAGAGGAATTTGAGTGGTAGGAATCGAATACTTTGGGATTTTGGTTGGAGTTCTTGACTTGGAGTTCGAACCTAGTTATTTTGCTTGTGCCGCTATTGATAGTATGGTTGTCCTTAGACTCATTGTGCATTTTGGGTTCACCAAAAGCCTTTAAATTACATGCATGAGCTAGGAGGCAACCACTTGGTAGCACAAATATAGGGGTCGGCAACGATGTTTCCACTTAGGGGGCGTTTGGTTTGCTGGCCATCCATAGGTGGTTGAGGGATAGCCAGATTTTCAGATGGTACTGCGCGTTTGGTCGAGGGATAGAGTGGCTAGGGATAACCAGGTTTTCAGAATATTCTCGTCAAAAGCTGGTTGGCCTCGTCCGCGAAAATCTCGTGGATGATGGCAGCCACCCGCGCTCGTCACCTGCCGAAGTGTTTACTTCTTATCTCTCCGCCCTCCCTTTCTTTCTCGCTCGCGAGCGGTGGCGGCGATTTCGCATCAAGCGGCGGCGCGTGAATGGCGGCCGGCGGCGCGGTGAAGTAGGTGCTGCCCCTCTACTTCTCTACTTTTTCCATTTTTCTCGACGTGTGGGTGATCCGCCAGCGGTGGCAGCGTCTGGTGCTGCGTGCCCTCTCTTCCTGGTCTCTCTCTCTCTCTTCCTTGGATCAACCGTGGTGGAGGACAGTGATCGACGTACTCATGACGAACAGCTCACGAACACAGAAGTTCGCCGCACAACTGGCTTGCGGCTTTGCTGTTATCCTTCCCTTGTTTTCCTTGCGTAACGGACATGCGATCCGGTCACCAGGCCCTCGCTGAACGTGCCATCCCACGTCCTATGGATCAAGGCCACACATGCAGCTACTGGCCCGCCGTAAAAGAAGCACGACTCGGCCCTACTACTACTACGCAAAGAAAAACAAACTAACGTGACACCATGCAAGGTCGTCACACACATGCTCAGTTCTTTCTTTTCATCTTTTGTACAGCGTATTCTCACCTGAGAGGTACTGAACAACCCATCCACTTGTCATCCTTCCAAAACAAACATAAAACTGGTTATCCCCAACCACCATTTATCCTTCCAACCAACAAATGAAATTGGCTATCCTTAACCAGGCGGACAGGGACACCCTCAGCCCATCCATTCTCGGCTTCGAACCAAACGCCCCCTTATTACCAAGGACTATTTTTCTGATACAGACTTGATAAAATATTAGTCCTTAGATTTGATAAAATATTAGTCCTCTTATTTGCCTTGTCATTAACCACTAAAACACAATAGGGCTATATGATGCATTTTAAATAGCGCCAATAAAAAGTCACACTTTTGCCTTAGTTCAACACTAATCAGTTCAAAAGATTGCCAACATCCTTTGGAACTTCACAAGACAAGTCTTATGTTTGTGATTTGCTAAAGTAAATCATTTATTACTTAGTATTTCAATTTCATCGTGCTATTTTATGACATACCCAAATATTGATTGCATTTTTAACTGAACCTTGAGTTGCTTATGTAAAATACAGTCCCGCTGATTGCTGTGTAAACCGTAGGGTCCTATTTGGAATATAAGATCTCCATCATTGTGCATAGGAATTTCTATTCCATGGCAATAGGTACTGTTGTGCTGTTTGGTTTGCACTTTGCAGGAATCAATCCAAAGGAACACTGTTGCAGACCATAGGAACAACGTGGTTCCCTCTAATTTCACCGGAATTAAGGCCCGAGCTCTTGTTTTGTGGAAGTCCAAAAGACCAAGATAGAGTTCAGATCCCACAAATGCAACTTTTGTTTCTCATGGGCGTGGTTCAGGGTTGAGGCGTGTGCAAGTGTAGTGTGCACGTGCGCCGGTGCATGGCTTGTGTCTAGGCAGGTCGGGGGTAGTGCATGGGCTGTCCTCCTACAATAATTGCATTGGATCTTGGGGATAGGATGGCTGGTTCACAAAGACCATGCTGAAGAATAGGTGAACGTTAGACCACTGGTGCATAGATGGTGCTGCCTGGATATCTATGTTATGGTTGTTTCTTTTGCTCAAAGTTAATTACCCTTTACCATTCCTGTGTGTTGGCATTCCTCTGTTTCAACCGCCAGTTTCTTTCATGTTCCTGTGTTTTTCCTCTGTTTTAACACCTGGATTCCTTTCCCATTCCTGAGTATTTTCCAAATCAGTGTTTTTGGTTCCCTCCGTCTCCATTCACATGGCACCCTTGTTTTTCGTGTTTGAACTTTGACCATCAGTTTCACCAGTAATAATTAATTATATGAATTATATGTCATAAAGCTTACACCATTGGTAACTGTTTTACTACAAATTGGACGGTATAATTTTTGTGACACATAATCCACTCTTTGTCAAATTGATGGTCAAAGTTGAACCTCGAAATATGTGTGCGCCATGTTAATTGGGACAGAGGTAGTATTGTTAGTTGAACAGTGATTCCCAGCCTCCCACCCATTGCCACTACAGCACTATTCACAAAACCATTGCTGCATCATCTACTCGTTGTCGTGCCATTTCACGCTCACCTCCTACAATGCCGCAGCCGTCCTCCTGTATTGCATGTTGTGGCACAAATCCTCCTTTCTCTCGCAGATGCACCTCATAGGCCTGTGCACGCTAGTTCATTTGACTGAGTTTATATTCAAACTGCATCAAGTAGTAACTGCACTTGCACAATATTTATAACACAATATTGTATCGTGAGTTTGTGACTAGATTTACCTGCAAATGTGCATCAGTGCGCCCTAAATTCATAGTTAAAATTGTCAGATGATGAATCTGTGGACATGGTTTATACAAGTATTGTATGGAATCTTTGCCGACCTTCATGATTTGATGT
The DNA here is from genome assembly GCF_002162155.2 of Triticum dicoccoides. Lineage (NCBI taxonomy): Eukaryota > Viridiplantae > Streptophyta > Magnoliopsida > Poales > Poaceae > Triticum > Triticum dicoccoides. Next base: position 467,804,852 of record NC_041381.1, read on the forward strand.
TGTACAATTTCAGTCTAATACTAGATATTTCAAGAGGCCCTTGTATCTAATCATGATTCTGACTATCCTGCAGGTTGAGGTTGAGCACATTGACATTGGTGAACCTGAAAATCCAGGTAACTGCTTTAATCTGCTTATTCTTGTATATGTTCATGATGTGGAAATTAAGTTATTTAGTTTCTTTTACTGTCTTGAATACGGGCCTCTTTGATTCTAGAAGATCCTTTAAGTATATTTTGTAGGATTGTATTGAACGCTGGTAGGTAAGTCTGTCATTGCAATTTGAAGTCCTGTTTTTCAGGTTTTACTTTCCTGAGATAGGCTAATTCACTCCTTTGGTCTTATTTAAATCTGTAACTTGTTGTGGCCCTGCAATGTTGTTTCTTTTATCGCCCCTCAAATGTTTTTGTAGAAGAAAACGAGCCATGCCAAGCCCAAACAGTTGCACATGAGTATTTGGATAAGTAGCATCTGTTCCAAATGCTGTCTTTGCGTTTACGGGATATTGGCATACCTATTCGTGATAACCTCAAATGTTTTGTTATAAAAACCAAGTAGCATCGTTCCAACGTTTGCGGGATAAGTAGCTTATGTATTCTT